>NC_091109.1:1529166-1858333 GCF_024713975.1 Paralichthys olivaceus | reverse complement strand
ACTCCCTGAGACACAGTAACGACAAGAAGAAGGTGAACCGAGTTCTCGTGGCTGCCATTAAAGTGTCTCTGCAAACTTCTTATATTTGCAGGAATCGTTCCTGATGTTAGAAACCCACAACCAAAATACCACGAGATTACTCTGTATTTAAGTATCATAACTTTTCACAGAACATGACTATTGCAGTTGAACAGTCTTTGTGACTTAATCCGAGAGCTGCCACATATTTTCTGCCTCATGGATGAAGGCAAAGCCGCACAGAGCCTCATGGAAAACCTCAAAGCAGACAGTGAATAATGAACGTGGGAGTACGGCTGGTTTTAAAGAGTCGGGGGTGTAGCTTTACAAGATAAATGCACTGTCTGTAGATTAATCTGCTTTTTCTGTCATTTTAGAATAAAACCCTCCCAAAAACCACATCTTCTAAACTCTGGCTTATTAGGAGGGTAAGTAGCTGTGAGTGATCTTTCATGTTTGGGGTTTCCTTCAGGGGGCGACGCAGCTGGCTCGAGAAACAGAGCAGAAACTCAAGGAGGCCGAGCAGCAGTGTGAAGATTTAACCAAATCCTCCTTTGACGAGTGCCGACCGTGTCTCGAAGACACGTGTAAGGCCTTCTTCACCTCCACATGTCGACGTGGCTTCGCCGCTTTCTCGTTCAAGGTTTGAACTGAAGCATTATCCATTTATAACGTCTGTGAAAGTGTAAAAGTCACGACATGGTTTGAATCCGGTTCCAAACACGTTGCTGATGTGAATCTTTCCCTGCAGGTGGAGGAGTTTTTCAGGGAAATGGCCACCCAGTTGGAACCAGCAGAGCATGTTTACGGTCAAAATGAGGACAAAGTAGCTCGGACCAAGTCGCCTCAGAATGACACTGATGAGAGTAAATCCGACCTGGAGCTGCTGCAGGCGGAGGAATCGTTCAGCCGGCTGCTGTCAAACATCAGCCTCCTCTGCAACCACAGCATCACTCTGGTCAAGAAGATGCCGCACGTCTTCGGTCATTCTTTTCTTGCAGCCTTGGACATGGAGCTCCGGCCCAGCCCGCGGTCAGGCCTCCAGGGTGGCTTGACCGCAGGCTTCTTCAGGACCGTGGGCCTGGATCACATCCTGGATTCAATGTACGACTTTGGGAGGAACGTGGTGGAAGAGTTCAGCTCCACAGTGGTGGATGTGTTCGAGGAGATACAAGAAGCTGAGGAGTATTTTCAGCAGGCGAGCAGAGGTATATGATTTATTTGTATTATTTACTCCCTTGTAGAATGACATTAACCTTTTGTAACATCTGCACAGACACAGGATCACTCTCCTCTCTGGAACAAACCCAGAGCAGATATATGTGCAGACGACTGCGCAGAGAAGCATCGGTGTGTTGGCAGCTCCAGGATCTGTGTGAGACCTGCAAGGATTATCTGTTAAAAGGTAAATCACTGGTGCAGAGGTGTGATTTTTGATGAGTGTTCGATCTCAGGCCTGTTTAGCTCATAAATTAGGCTATTTCATTAATGCTTAGCCAAGAAAGAATTGCCCTGACATTTTGCAGAATAGCGTTTTTGGGGACGGAACCACGGTATCAAAGTCTCAACCATTCATGAGCCAGTCTCAGCTGTCAATCATGATGTCTCACCCCATTTTTCCAGCATTAAAAAAAGTATAAAAACCCAACTTTACCTGATGTGTACATGTATCTACTCAGAGTGTCCCAGTGTCCAGCAGCTGCACTCTCAGATGGAGGAGATGTACATGTTGCTGAACGCCTCTCGTCAGCAGTACGACGACAGACTGCAGCTGGTGCAGAGTCACACGGCAGATACTCAGAGGTGGCTCAGCAGCGTGCACGACAAGTACGACTGGGTCAACAGGCTGTCCAACAGCACGCTCGGCCCACACGTGTTCAACATGATCAGGGTCTGTTAGATTTGTCAGATCATCGTTTTGCACAGTCTCTGATCTTTGTAAAAGAACATTCAAAATGATCCTGTTATTTGAAATCTGATGTTGAAGATGTAAGAATAACTCCATCCTGTTTCTTAAACATTTATGTGACTAAGTTTATTGGTCTTTAGAAGTTGATCCAGAAAGTTAAAGCAACACTAAGTAACATCATCTATAAATAATAATCTATAAAATTAAATTCTGTGTTGCGAGACGATGAGCTGATGCACGATCTCACGTTTCAGGTGATTCCACATCAGCAGGTGAAGAGTCCCAGACCTAAACCAGACACCAGTGTGCTCGTCGCCATACTGGACTCTCCCCCGATCACTGTTCGAGTCCCTGCAGAGCTGGAGGTGGACGAACCAGCTTTCATCCAGTTTGCAGCTCAGGAGGCTCTGACGCTACATAAACAGCAGATAAGAGGTGTCGAGGCTCAGTCAGATATCACGATGCAAATGACATGTTATCTAAGATGATCATAACTTTCCTCATTCAACGACTCTGTATTAAAGATTAAATGGATCCATATGCAACAAGGCATAGGCATCTGTTGCCATGGAAACATTTAAGTGCTTGTCAGCTTTTTTTTTGTTTTTGTTGTTGACATTTTTAATTGAACAATGGATTTGTTTGTCTCCTCCACAGGACTTGCGTGACACAGTGATCTCTACATCTGCAGAGCTTCTCCAGACACTGGATAAAGAGCCCAGAGTCCAAATAAACTGACAACTCGAACGTTTACATGCACCGCTTGTATTCTTTGTACTCATTTAAATTAATTCTTAGGGTTTACAATGTTTCCGCAATAAAATGTTGTACATGCACTCTGCTCCGACCCCTATTCTTTTTCACTTTGCATCTGTGTTTGCATGTGTTGTGACTTGTTTGACTCCTCAAATTGATGAAGTTGTTGTTAAGTTTTCACGTCTTTTTTCTATCTGCACGTGTTTTCTTCCTTCGCAGTGCGTTGAACGCTCTCGGCCTCTGTTTGAAATGCAGAACACGCCCTCTTCCTGAATCTTGTTCAACCCGGAAGTTATCTCCAGAAGCGCCAAAACTTGAAAACAGCTCCTCTCTGTTGCTGACTTTAACTCGAAGTTTCCCTCCCGCGTTCACTCAAACAATGCCGGCCACCTCAGACATCTACATCGGGCAGCAGCCCTCGGAGGACGGCGGGGAGAAATCGGAGCAGCCACCCGCTGCAGAGGAGAGGAGGACGGGTGTTCTCTGCGATGAGCGCGGGTACCTGGACCAGATCCACTACATCCTGCAGCACGGCCGGAGGAAGGGCGACCGGACCGGGACCGGAGTGGTGTCTGTGTTCGGTGCTCAGGGCAGATACAGTCTGAGAGGTCGGTGATAAAGCACAGAAGTAACAAAGACCACTGACAATGTACAATATGATTTACATCATCATGGAAACACTCACCTCACCACAGTATTTATGTCATGGTCACTTTACATTACAATACTTTTTATATCATGCCACTTTTTTACAAGAGTGTCTGGCTGCAGACCTCTCGCGTCAGGCCTCTTCCTGTGCAGGCTCTCGTCTCAGGCCCACCTCCAGCGTGGGGCCGTTTAGGACCGGAAGTGCGCGCAACAAACTTCAAAATAAAACCACCTCCAGCGTGAGGTCGGTTGGGACCGGAAGTGCGCGCAACAAACTTCAAAATAAAACCACCTCCAGCGTGAGGTCGGTTGGGACCGGAAGTGCGCCCAACAACGTGAAAAGCTATTAGTTTCTTAAATATATGTAACACTTTTGATGTTGTCAATCCTTTATTTGTGGCATTTACCGATTACACCAGCAAAATATTAGTCTTAATGGGGTAGGGTTATGCCTGTCTACCTGGAGTCCCTCTGAAGAGTATGAACACATCAATCTATGTACATTTGTTCAGAGACTTAAACGCTCATGCATAACATTTATATAAGGTAAATGCCTTTAAAAAAAAAAAAATCTATTGTATTAAATGATTCGACTTTTGTCTTCAATGACATTAAGATCTTAAGACTATTGAGGCCAATTAGGTTGTTAACTATGCTTAAATACAAAATTGTCAACATTTAGGGAGGAGAGGAATAGATAAAACTATTGAAATGCAATAACTCACCTGTGATCTTCATTGTATAATATAAGTAAATAAATAAACATATAATAATTAATATTAATATACTATATAAATATGTATGTATAAATATAAGTAATGCATATAAATGGGTGGCACGGTGGTGCAGTGGTTAGCACTGTTGCCTCACAACAAGAGGGTTCTGGGTTCCAACTGTGTGGAGTTTGCATGTTCTCCCTGTGCATGCGTGGGTTCTCTCCGGGTACTCCGGCTTCCTCCCACAGTCCAAAGACATGCAGGTTAGGTTAATTGGTGACTCTAAATTGTCCATAGGTGTGAATGAGAGTGTGAATGGTTGTCTGTCTGTATATGTCGGCCCTGCGATACACTGGCGACCTGTCCAGGGTGAACATAAGTGGTATAGAAAATGAATGAATGAATGCAATGAATACTATATAAATATATCATATAATTAAAGCAATAAGGAAAACAGATAAAAGTACAAAAATTTCAAAAAAGAACAAAATCACTTGGTTCTATTCAGTCTTTTATTAAACACCATCTTTATTAGCCGTCACTTGAGTTTCAGTGTAGGTTGTGTATCCTCTTTTATCCACAATCTCGTCACAAAAGACCCACATGTCATCCACATTTTCAAATTTGAATTTCAGAATTTGAAGTGGTCATCACTTGTTGGAAAAATGGAGTGATGCATCTACATAACACAAAATAGTGATATTATATTCAATATTTTATTTCAGTTGAAGCAAGTTAAACAGCTTCAGACTGATTGTGATGTTACATACTTGTACTTTGCAAAAAATGTCATATCACTAACACCACGGCACAAACGCGCCTCGTAATAAGTAGGCCAATACCTTGTTTATTACAGGTAACACTACACAAAAGTAAATATCGTAACACCTATCAACAGAGCTACCAATTGATTTATTAACGGTTAGATATAGCAGGAGGGGGGTCAGCAAAACCGCGGAGAAGCGGACTTGCAGATCTGAAAGCTAGCATAGATGCTGAATGCAATTTAGCCTATAAAACTCGTATTTTGTTCAACATTTAGCTATGTCTCAAATTAATTATTTAACGCATTACAAATAAACTCCCTCACTAACAAACTTAATTAGGTAGTTACGTGCAAACATAACTCATGCACCTTCATTTTTAAAAGTCTCACTTACTGTCACAACTAGCACGTGAGCGACGTCGGAGTCTCCGCCTTCTGTTTTTTTCTGGATCCGAGGAATTTTTTTTCATTTCCGGGCCTCACGCTGGAGGTAGGCCTGAGACGAGAGCCTGCACAGGAAGAGGCCTGACGCGAGAGGTCTGCAGCCAGACCCCTCTCCTTTTTTATCCTCAGTACTTTTTTGCACATTGTCTGTTTGCAGGCTGATTGTTTTCTTGTTTGTGTAGGTTTCAGATATTTCTGTCTGTTTTTTGTGTTCTTGCCTTTTCCACCTTCATTTCTGTAGCGTGAGTCTTTCTGCTGCTGTAATTAGTACATTTCCCCGTTGTGGGATGAATAAAGTATATTTAAGCTAATCTCAAACTCCTTTCAGTATATTTAGGAAGTGTCACCTGTTTGTAGACCAGGGGGTGCTGTAAAGTCTTTATACAATATCATTGTATTGTTGGTTGCAATTTTTAATAACCACATAAAATAAACAAAGGCTGATTATATTTTCTTTATGATTCTTTGAACAATCAATCATGAAAAAATAACCAGTTCATTTTTGCTGTAGATCAGTTTCCTTTGCTGACGACAAAGAAAGTTTTCTGGAAAGGGATTCTTGAAGAGCTGCTGTGGTTTATTAAGGTGAGGATGATGAGTCAGTAATTGTTAAAAAGGGCCAATTCACACTAATTGTCTTTAAGAAATAATTTCCCAAAGCACTGCTAATATGCCTTTGATTGTTTAACAGCACCAAACTCAATCTTACAAAAAAACTGAAACTAACCCTTAAACGTCACAAGCGGCATTTCTGTCTGTAGCTTTGTGTTGACATGCACTGAATTAGTCACTGATATCTGTTTTCGTTCGTGTCACAGGGGTCAACCAACGCCAAGGAGCTCTCAGAGAAAGGGGTGAAGATCTGGGAAGCCAACGGGTCTCGACAGTTCCTGGATAATCTCGGGTTCACGGAAAGAGAAGAGGGTGACCTGGGACCCGTGTACGGTTTCCAGTGGAGGCACTTTGGTGCAGAATACACAAATATGCACGCAGGTGAAGTTTGTCAAAGCCACACCCAGAGTCAATATTAGAATTTTTTGGTTGGCAGATGCAACTGAAAGTGTGTTTTGGATGGTTCAGGTATTTGCAGGAAGATGAGGCAGGTTTTTCACCCATTACACAATACAATAAGAAAAATAAGTGGTATAAGAATGTTCATCGTCAAGTAATGGGGCACGCAGTACTTTGGTGAAAGGAAGTAGGGATTTCATGAAAAGATCTTTGGTGCTCTCGCAAAACTGAAACGTGGAACCAAACCTTAACACACCTGACAGATTACTGGGCTTCAAGTATCCCTTGATCCTTATTGTTGATCCTTCCCTCAACAGATTACACAGGTCAAGGTGTCGACCAGCTGCAGCAAGTCATCGACACCATCAAGACGAATCCAGAAGACAGACGGATCATCATGTGTGCATGGAACCCTAAAGGTGCAGCAGACACCCAACTTTAACTTTAAGTTATTTATTTAACTTGTCCCGACTGGGTTTAGATATCTCTTAAATCTCTTTTTGTCTAACGATGACATATTTGATCTTCGCTTCCTTGTGTTTCACAGACCTGCCCCTCATGGCTCTGCCCCCCTGCCACGCCCTCTGCCAGTTCTACGTGATCGATGGCGAGCTGTCGTGTCAGCTGTACCAGCGCTCGGGTGATATGGGTCTGGGCGTCCCTTTCAATATCGCCAGCTACGCACTTCTCACCTACATGATCGCTCACATCACAGGACTGAAGGTAAGAGCACTGTCCTGACCTCACTTTAAGATTAAAGAGATTGATGTGTTCGGTTACTTCAGCTGTCGTGTTTTTAAAAAATTCTTTCCCTTCAGCCTGGTGACTTTGTTCATACGCTGGGAGACGCTCACGTTTACATCAACCACATCGAACCTCTCAAAATACAGGTGGGTTCATTGAAACTGTTTTTTAATTCTCTCTGCTCTCTTCTGGATTTTAAACTTACATGAGCTCATCTGTCTTTAACTCACAGCTCCAGAGAGATATACGCCCGTTCCCCAAACTCAAGATCCTGAGAAACGTGGAGAAAATCGATGATTTCCGGGCGGAGGACTTTGAAATCTGTGACTACAACCCTCATCCCTCCATCAAGATGCAGATGGCTGTGTAATAAGCCTAATGGAAAGACAACTGGGGATGAATGTGGAGGGAAAACATTTATTACACTCTTCTGTATATATGACTGTTATTTTTATTTCCAGGATAATAATAAGAGGTTATCAGCATCACAAAAAGATCTAAGATAGATATGTTTTTTGCATTTAGGTGAACTACACCTTTAAACTACATTAAGTTCTTACAGTAGTTGGGAGAAAAACAAATCTACACTTTGGATTTTCTGCAGCTGAACTTTTAATGTCCTGAAATCCTCTAAACTGTTTCACTTGAAAATATGGTAATATGGTGATTCATGTATTTCTATCAATAAAGATGGTACATTTGGAGTCGGCCTCGTGTGTCAGGAAACTTGTAGCAATTAAACAGCTCACAGAGTGTAAAATTGAAATTGTGCAGATTGACAAAATTACAGCTGTCTGGGTTTTTATAATGTAACTCAGACAAGTCTAATTATTCGTGTAAAAGAGCCTCTGGTGACGCGTTGGAGATAAAACTCCTCATTTGTTCACGAGCAGCTTCCATACGTCGCCTTCAGGGAACTGGTGTTTCCGCACGGACGACTCCAGCATCTCACAGGAGTAGCCTGGATCCTGAGAACAGCAGCAGATAGAGTCGTTCTATATGAATTATGTAAAGTACTTATAATTATATTCTGTACCTGCACGCTGCCGTACCTTTGGGGGCATGTAGTGGGCGTCCTGAATCACCACAGGGCTGGTGAAGTGTTCGTGGAGGTGATCCACGTATTCACACATCCTGTAGGTGAAGTTGTGATTAGGATTATCACGAACCAATCAGATATGGAAAACAGTTCGAACCAGGAAGTGAAAACTCAGCCCGCTCTCACCGGTTGTTGAGACTCGCAGACACGCAGACGTAATCGAACAGAATCAGATGCTGGACGAGCTCACACAGACCGACTCCCCCAGCGTGAGGACACACGGGCACTGGGGGAAAGAGGTGTACATGCTATAACAACTTATACACTTTTTATTTTCTAACAAATGTTATTATTGATTCATGTATTTAGCATATTTGAAAACTTGTTTGATAACCTTTTGCAGCCTGTTTTTGCTTTTTTCAGAAAAAGGAAATGACAAAAGGACTCAGCATCTTGAATTCTTACCCTGGAACTTGTGGGCCATCAGCAGCACAGCCAGGTTTTCGTTGACGCTGCCCAGCCGACAGCTGTCGATCTGGACAAACTGCAGCGCCGAGGCCTGGAGGAACTGCTTAAACATCACCCTGTTTTGACACTGGAGAGGAAACGGCCATCAAACATTATCATTTCATCAGTCAGTGTGTATGTGTCCTAGAAACAAACTTGAGCTCTGACCTGCTCCCCTGTTGCCACTCCAATCCCGAGCGGAGCCAAAGCCTGCAACGACAAAGTCAGACATCTTTTATCAGTGTTGAACTTGAACAAATGAAACTGATGAGTCTCAGGCCGGAGGGTTGAAGTGACTTAATATTTAACTGTTACTCAAATGACTCCAAAAACAGAAAACAACACAATAAAGAGACACAAAACAACCTTAGAGACCACAAGGACACAAACAAACACAGAATGGGAGGTCATCTTGCTCCTACGTAGGAAGGGTGGGGACACTTATACATGTCTGTCCAGGTGCCCATTGTCTCATAATCTGTCCATATATTGAAACCATGGACAGTTTATAACAAAGGATTGTGGACTCCAGGTCTGGAGAGTGAAGCCAATGCAGAAGTGCCGACACTTGCATTCTCTCAAATGACCAGCAGAGGGCGAAAGGATTTCTATAGAAGTCTATGAGAAAAGGACTCTCCTCTAACTATGCGGGACATAAAACCAAGATGGCACTGGATGAAACGCCAAACTGTTACATGAAACTTTTCTGTCTTACCTTGGAGATGGTAGCGTGGCCCAGGATGTCGTCTGGAGACGTGGGCTCTTCGATCCAAAGAGGTTTGAACTCAGAGAGGCTGCTCACCCAGCTGATGGCCTCGCCTACGTCCCACCTCTGGTTGGCATCGATCATCTGCAAACACAAAACACTTCAGTACACTGTCATTCTGTGAAATAAAAACTAGCTGCATCCACATCAAATCTGGTACAGATGCGTCGGGCGTCCACACTACTCCAGGGTTTTATGCTATGCTTTGGTCGGGGTGAAAACAAACTCACCAACGCGTTGTTTGGTCCAATCATTTCCCGGATGAGTCGACACCTGCGGATGTCGTCCTCGAGATCGGCGCCGACTTTCACCTTAAACTTGCTCCAGCCGCTTTTAAGTGCGTCAGTGCAGAGCTTCAGAAAAACACAGCTGTCAGTGACAAGACAAAATAAATCATTGTCTGTACGAGTGCATCGTGCATTTTATAGCACAGAGACCTGTTTGAGCTGCTGGTCTGAGTATCCGAGCCAGGCACAGGAGGTGGTGTACGCAGGATAACCCTCCCTCAGCATCTGATCCTCTGGCAGGTGAAAGAAACACAGTTTCACCACACAGTAATAAATACCCGAGGAGAAGTGAGTTTTAATGGAGCAATCATGGGCTGCAGGGGCTTATTATGCAGGCTAATAGCACTCCTGTTAGTTTCTAAAGAGGCAATTTAGTTCCACAAAATCCCATTCAGCCATGTAATTAAAGAGTCTAGTGTGCTCACCTCTCTGCTGCTTCCCCTCTTGTGCCTTCACGAGTATTTCTGAATCAGGAAAGAGAAGCAGAGAGAGTGTGTTGCTGTGATTGAACTGCCTACAAGTCAAAGGTTTGTTACTGGGCACAAATCTACATCATCTACAGTCTCACCCAGAGCCTCCTTCTCCGTCAGCGCGTCAGTGATGTATCTGAAGTCGATGCACGACACGATCTGCTCTGGATCCTGAACTGACACACACGATACGTCATACTTTTCTTCTACACAACCTGAACATGAATCTTCCATCTTAATTCACCGGGGCTCACCATGTCTACAAGGAGTTTCCACAGTGGCTGCGGGGAAAACAACAGGCTGTGAGTCACGATGTGTCATAATTGCGAAGGAAATACTAATAATGGCTCAATCTCGTGGCCTCACCTTGCCCTCCGCCCTCGCCCACAGGTCCCACACGGCGTTCAGAACTGCAGAGGTGGCGAGGTGGATCACACCTTTCTCTGGACCCAACTGATAAAACAAGAGGTTTAAGAAGATGCATTTGATGTCCCCCTTAAAAATAATCAACATTGGATAAATATCACTGAAGGAAACACAAAACTCAAGAAAAAAATATCTGGATAACATCTGAAATTTCGAACTCACTTATCCATATTGGTCAGGCTCTAATAATCTGAAAACAATAAGGAATGGCTCTTATTTAGGATGTTTAATGTTGTTTTGGATGAGGAGACAGAAGCTGGTTCTTATTAACATACACTCAAATTAAATGAAATACAGGAGAAGAGGATGTGAGTCACTCTCCATGTAGGAACAAGCCAGGAGCCATATCGAGGCCAGGAAACCAAGTATTCAGGTGACATGATTCCCTGTTACTCATTTTACTGTGTGTGATGCTCGTGTGTGTGTGTGTGTGTGTGTGTGTGTGTCTGCTCTGTGACTGTATATAAGGAGGCTCTTACCCATCTCATCTGTCCGTCACTGGTCAGGAGGCGGTAAAACCCTCGGAAGTCGCTCACAATCTCCTGCAAGTGTTTCCCAACAACCAGTCCTGACAGGGCCTGCACAGCACACACCACTGCAGGGGCAACAAGCAGGCGGACATCACCGAACCTGACCACCAGGGGGCGGTGTGGGGCTCAGCTTTGTGTGTGTCTGTGTGTGTGTGTGTGTCTCACCAATGTCGGTGCCTTTTCCCAAAGTGAACGTGAAGCCGAAGCCCTGGAGGCCACAGTCCGTGTGGATGACAACATAAGCGACTGAATAGTCCGGGTCAGTGTGCTACACACACACACACACACACACACACAGTAAACATGTGACTGGATTCACTGTGTGTGTGTGTTGGTGCAGAGATTTCTCACCATGGCGTCTGACCCATGCTGCTCCAGAGACGTCGGGAATCGAACATCCCTGACCGTCACATTCACAATCCTGTGTTTCATGTTGTCTTGTGCCTCAGGCCCTGATCACCGTCCACTTCCTTGTATAGGTCAATCCCGCCCACCTCCCTCTGCCATTGGTGTAACCATTCCCTACACGTGTCACTCAACCCACCAAGAGCTGACGTTTTTTGAAGACCTTGTTTCAGCAGATTGAAATATGAAAGAAAACCAGTGGTGTTGCCTTGGAAACCAGATATGACTGGAAACCAGATCATCAGTCAACAGGTCGATATGTTGTCATCGCTCAGTGACAACAACATCAAACTTCTGATCAGATTCTACATCACACTCATTCCTGTGACGACATATCCGTTTGTCCTATAATGTGTTAAATCAAATCTATCAAGCCAAATGTAAAATCAACTTTTTATTGTACAAACTCCCCACATCACTCTCCCTCCCTCCCTCCCTCCCTGATATAATACACAATCTTATTTATTTTATTCATAATCATAACGATCATAGAAAATGAGGATTTTATAATATACAAAGCCCTTTTGTACAAGCTCAGTCGTCGTTAATCTATTATAATACTGTCCTGATGAGTAAATACAGGAGCAAAGAGAAAATCACTATATAAAAAAACCCACTGCCGTACAAATCGTTTTTGCAGGATACTTGAAGTTCTTCAGCATCACACTGTAGAAAATTAAACGTCTGTTTCCAGCTTAGTTTTTTTTTCATGTTCATGTTTCATTTTCAAAAAACCCAGTTCCGTAGTGTGTGAAATCCTCCAGCGTGCTCGGCTGCTTTCAGATGTGAATGAAAGTCCATGAGTTTCATTATTGTTCAACTGTTATTCTGTAAATCCCGAACCTGGTGACACATTTACCAGACTGTTCTTATGTAAGCGTGTCCCCGTGGTCATCACAGAGAGATTATACAACAAGAAAAAAAACCTCTGAGCGGGTGTTCCTGCACGATGCTGATGATGATGCTGATGATGATGATGATGATGATGATGATGCTGATGGACATTTAAGGGAAAAACTTCAAATGAAGCTATAAAAACATGTCCACGTGATATGATCAATTCTAAAGGGAGCATAACATTGAAAAATAAAACTAGGAAAGCCCAGAGAGGTGAGAAGGAGTCCGTCTACCTCTGGGCATTAAAATAAAAAAGAATAAAAAAGAAATTGCACTGTAATGAATGAAATGTAGATCAAGTTCAGCTGTGTGGAATTGGCTTTTAAATAATCGTTGTCAAATGGACTGTGATAATGACCATCGACTCCCCAGAGAGCTTCTCATACATATGATCTCCGTCAATTATTAATCCACTTAATGCTTCGTGAACTAATCCACCACAGGGGCTGTAATTTGAAGGAAAATTGGAGTTCAAAAGTCCAAAAGCAGAGTTGCTCTCAATAATGTTTTCTTTTTTTTTATGAGGCATTATCACAGCTTATTACACAGCGACACAAAACTGTATTCATGAGCTGCGTACATGTAAAACAAAGCTGATGTAGATGTTTGTCTATTTTATACATGAGGAATAAATCTGCAGACTGGAGTACCATGGCTGAAAATAAAATGATATGAAAATACAACAAAATGTTTGGATGAAGGATTTAAAAAAGAAGGGTAGAGCAGTAGAGTAGTGGTTGGTGCGACTGATCATCCTGCTTTCCAGTCGACTTCGTATCAGAGTCAGAAGTTTCCCCTTCCGTCTCCTCCCAGGCTATAGGTTCTCTCCCGGCTGATACTGTGGCTCCGTGGCGGTAAAATAATCCTCCAGGAACGACTGCAGGTACTCGAACGTGGGCCTCTCGTCCGGGTCCTTCTTCCAGCAGAGCTTCATCATCTCGTGCAGCGACTCGGGGCACCCCTGGGGGCAGGGCATGCGGTAGCCCCGCTCCACCTGCTCCAACACCTCCCGGTTCACCATACCTGAGGGATAGGTGCACAGTTAAAATCCTCCCTCATCTCAAACACAAAGGCCCAGGATCACAATCCTTTGTGCGTCTAAACCTAAACACTGAGTTTACAATGATGTACAAAAAGATTAAAGTGAGATTTCCCACATTTAAGAGGCTCAGACCAGCATAGAGCTGTTTTTTGTCTCGCTCAATTGTTATTCGCTACCCTGCTGAGAATTAGATGAAAAGATTAGCACCAATCTCTGAAGACTAAATATGAAGCTATAGACTAGGAGATGTTAGCTTAGCTTAGCATAATGACTGGAAACATATGGAAACAGATAGCCTGGCTCTTTCCAGTGGGGAAACACAAATGTACACAACCAAAGATGGAATATAAAGATGGACACCATGTTCCCAAAAGTGAAGCCAAAACGTCTTGGTTGCCCCCCCCCCGCAGTATAGCTCATAAATCATAAATCCTCCATGTTAACAGATGGGACATGGACCAACCTAAAAAGTGAAAGCACAGAATATAAGTTTTTCTCAAAGATGGTTTCTGTCATTTCAAATAGTTCTCATCGTGTTTGAGTATTATTTTTTCTGGAAAGTTGGATTTTGGGTGAAGCATCATGATTGACAGCTGAGACTGACTCCATCCCCCGATCTCTGCTGCACAGACTCTGGCTCCAAATACGTGAGATGGTGGCGTTTGCATCTGGGATAGTTTAGCTTCCCTTCAGGATAGTGGGAGTAGGTGGAGACATGTCATCCATCTTTCATCCATCCATGTTATTTCTGTTAAACTGATTAAACTGTAGTAGTGCAGCATATAAGACACTGTTAAAGCACAAATTGTAGTTTTTACATTTATGTTTTTATTTTATTAAACAAACTAAATAATGTACAAATGTGTGATCTTTAGAAATGCTGATAGGGAGATTTTGTTACTTTTGGATGGAGCCAGTCTATCTGTTTCCCCCGTATATCATGTTTTTATGCTAATTCTTTATTCCATATTTCTTTAATCAATTATAAAAATTGTTGTCATTATTTGCTGCCAGTGGACTAATCTACTAATGGTTTCAGCTCAGATATGGAGTCGAGCTGTGTGAAAGTAGTGCAGAACACTGCAGGCACTGCTGCCCAGGGCCGGATCAGTCTGGCAGATGGTTATAAAAAAAAGAGTGGTGTTCAATCTCCTGATCGTTCCCCCACCAGATGGTCTCATCTAATCTCAGTGTGTGTCTGTGTGTGTGTGTGTGTGTGTGTGTGGAAGTCAGTGTTACCCCTGCAGAGGCATAAACAACCAGCGCAGACAATGTCAGTGAGCTTTACTTCATCCTCTGACATTACCAAACACGCAAGCTTGACGTTTGCTGACTGAAATCAGATAACGACGGCCGTGATTCACCGCCCTCTGAGGCCGTGATTTCCCAGCATGAGTATCATTTTGTTTGTGTGTGTGCGCGTGTGTTTTTACCTGGGTAGGGAACTCTGCCTTTAGTGACAAGCTCGGTGAGTAAGATACCGAAGGACCAGACGTCTGACTTGATGGTGAAGCGTCCGTACAGTGCAGCCTCAGGGGCCGTCCATTTAATAGGGAATTTGGCTCCTGTGTGTGGGGGAAAGGAAGGGGGTCAGGTGAGCCCCCACTAGAGGGCGCATGTGTTCACGTCTGGTTTAATTTATAGGAAGCCACAAAGGCTGCATAAAGTTAGAGTTTCAGTGACGGGTCCATCATTCTGGTTTATATAGACATCACATAAAGTTTTCATGAATCTAAAGCAACAACTTTTAGATATTTTCTGTGAACTAAATTTAATTAATGAGCATTAAAACCTGCTCAACTTCAGAAAGAAGAAGAATTGATGAGACTCAAAATTTCAAAGCATGGGAACAAAAAAACAAAATTACCAACATGCACAAAGTGAGAGTTTGGTGAAGCAGCTCTTGAAGCTGCAGACAGTTCTCCCAGTGTGTGAAAAGCGTAATTAATGAGAAGAAACAGGAGCATCTGGTTTTCACCATCAACCTTAATACACCATGATAGGAGACAACAGGGAATCGTCCTCGCTGCGAGGTCGCTGCTCTGGCCATTTCTACCTTGACACCTCGTTCGTCCGTGACTCTGTGGGAGTGTTTAAACACCAACCTTGCCTGGCTGTGTACTCATTGTCCTCTATCAATCTGGCCAGGCCGAAGTCGGCGATCTTGCACGCCAGGTTGTCGCCCACGAGGATGTTGGCGGCGCGCAGGTCCCTGTGGATGTAGTTCATCCTCTCGATGAAAGCCATGCCATCAGCGATCTAAGAACAAACAGTTTGACAGCTTTTCATGACCAATCATTTTTAGCTTCTCACACTCTGAACATCAAGCCCCTTTTTTTCCAGTCTGTGCCAAATCTGGGAGAGGAAGACATACTCAAGACATGCTTGTTCTATTTTTAAGGAGGTTTAAAATAGATCTCTAAACTTGAATTCCACATAAATTCTGCACTCGTGAAACCATACAAGAATAACCGCCCTGTGGTTGTATGACTCAATCAGTGCTGAGGTAACCATGACCACTGAAACCTAATCACTTCCTCTTTTAGCAAGGCAGACTTGAGATATAATGTCCAAGAGGCCAAAAACATGTTTAGTGAAGCCACTGTGACATTGATATTGACCAACAAATTCTAATCAGTTCATCTTTGAGTGCAAGGGAACGTAGATACAAAATTTGAGGAATCTCCCTCACGGTGTTCCTGAGATATCGTGTTCACAAGGCAAGAAAAATGTGCTTTCTGAGGTCACAGCGACCCTCGTGAAATTCCCTCAAGGTGTTCTTGAGATATTTTGTTGAATCAAGAATCAGATGGACGAATGGATGGACAATCTGTCGCCGGTGTGGACGCATACAAATACAGGTGTTTTTTGTTCGTCTCACCTTTGCAGCCATGTCCACCAGCAGGACAAGCTTCAAGAATTTTCCATCACCCTCTTTGAGGAAATCAAGCAAGCTTCCTGTAAAAAGAGTAAAAGAGAGAAGTCATAAATGCAAAGATCCGTGATGAGGATCGAACTGTGAGTGAGCCGCATATGAAATGTTAAATATGAAATGTTAAATATTTCAACATTTCCGTCGATCCTTATCAAACCGGCTGAGGGAATTAAACTGAATATTATATCGAGCTTGACTCAGATTCACAGTCAATATTTCAATCAATATTTCTCATTCAGTGTGGAAAAAAAATGTTCTGCAAGAAGAGTAGAGGAAATGTACAAAATAGAACGGCAGGCACTTACACATGCTTTCTCTCTCTCTCTCTCTCACACACACACGCAGAGTCATATGTCATAGAGTTAACATTTACACACACATAAATCTAATTACTCATAAAACCCTGAAGAAAAAAAAAAGCATGCATTTCAGCTGAAGAAATTCCTCCCACATGAAAACTGCTGCTGCAGTTTTCAATTAACCATCACGGATTCAAGCCTTAAGGAACCACAGGGGACTTTCAAGGACCTTCAATCTGCGCAGCATATTAATTAAAAACGTCCTTAAAATTTACATTTTTGCCTTTAAGGAGATGAACACGCACGTATCTGACATCACTGCTGAAAGTTCCACGGGTTCAGTTGCTTGATGTTGTTATGCTTTTCTTTAAAAATAGACCTCATCAGTGTAATGTTAAGCTGCTTTTCCAGAGGGGCTGTTATGTGAGTGAACGCAAATGTCCGAGTCAGTAGCTCCGAACATTTTCTGGGAACTTTGTCCACGTGGGAATACAGCAAGAAAATGTCCAGAAAATTCACAGAGTGCAAGCGGCCGTGTTGATGATGTGGATGAAAAAGAGCTGGAAAGGAACGAGATTTGATTATCACGGTGCCGCCCCTCCCTGAATTTTTTCTCAAAAGTTTGAAAACAGCTTTACAGGAAAGTGTTTTGTATTCCTCCAGAAAAAGAGATTCTTAGAAAATCAGTTTGAATTACTAATCAAATCAACCAGTCTGCAGCTTTATTGGATTTCTTTCAGGCATGTGTCTTCACCTTTGGCCATGTACTCCGTGACGATGTAGATGGGCTCCTCAGACACCACCGCGTAGAGAGGCACCAGCTTGTCGTGTCTGAGCTTCTTCATGATCTGAGCCTCTTGGAGGAAAGCCTCGGGCGACATGGTTCCCGGCTTCAGCGTCTTTATGGCCACCTTGGTTGTGCCATTCCACGTGCCTGCACCAGGGAGAGGAAAAGCCCACAGATCACAGGGGTAATCAGTGTTGTTAATGGTCTGGGAGCGAGACAATATCATTAATTAGTTCTTGTAATTGCACAGACGTGTGCTGTCATGCTTGAACTTCTGGGATGAGACACAAGACGCTCGCAGTTCAACGAGGAACAGATTCATTTGTCTGCAGCTGAGACGATCTCTGGAGATAAACAGAGGAAGCCGCTGCAGGAAGTGGACAATTCTCCAGTTTGGACCAAAATAGACACGATAAAAATAAGCTTCAGAGTGTTTATATTTGTTTGATTCATGCACACAGTGTCTGATTCTGTGTCGTCCCCATCGTCTTAATACCAGTGAATAATAAAAGAATTCTATGATGTTAGAAAAGTACTTTCTGAACATGTGTCTTGTTCGTCCTGCTCTTACCCATCCAGACCTCTCCAAAGCAGCCCTGGCCCAGTTTGAGCTCCAGCCGCAGGGATTCCCGGGGAATCTCCCAGGCATCTTTCGCCAGCCCCTGCGTCTGAGGCTTGACCGTGGGGCAGACCGTGGTCAGCCTGTGGCAAAGCCCGTCGGCGTGCTCTGTGATGATGTGAGACACAGAGATGAAAACGCTACATTACACCCAGCGGCGCCACACACACATATACACACACCCACGAGCCTCTGAACCAGCGCGATACAGCATTTCAAAGCCGGTCCCTTTTTCATGCTAGATTCATTCCATTTGATGTTGATGCATTTCGACGCCCTTACACTAACTGTGATGAAAAATAAATGAGATTAAGTTTTTAACACACCCAAACCCTCTCCAGAGCCACTCTGAAATGAAGTGGGATCACAGCGATTTCACCTCAACACTCCCCAGGATAAACACGGGAGGTGGGAGGCTGAAAATCGTAAACGCATCATCAATTGTTATTAAAATGAAAAGCTATTCATCTCCCTCGGTGACACTCAGCGCAGCAAACTGCATGGTGTGACTGTGGGTAATTTTCAGGACAATTCCTGGATGTGCGATGAAAGACTGTGCTAAATAATGAATGAGAGAAGAGAGGAAATCGAGTGAGAGCGAGAAGCTTTGCAAAAACACGTACCTGTGTAGTGTTTGACAAGCTTCTGCAACATGTCGAACTGAGCCCGTGTGGTGATGTAGTATCCCCCGTTGTCGAGCTTGCGGATCTTGTAGTGTTTTACGTTGTCTCCTTTGGCTTCGTCCCAGTCTCGTATAGAGAGAGAATAAGCACCTGAGGGAGAGAAGAGAAATGTCCTTTAACATGTAAACACGAGTGTCAGTGATTTAACTGCATGAAGACTGGAAGTTTAGAGTAAACAGTATATTTCTTAAAATAATATGATATATTTGACTAAGAAACATGGGAGTATAGCCAGCAATATCAGCTTGTATAAGTTGTACACTATGGAGACGCTGTAGCGGTTCTAGCAACACAATTCCAAGAGTGTCACACAGTGGTTGGTTGATTAGTTTGGTTTGGTCGACTGGTTGTTTGCTTGGTTTTGTTGATTGGTTAGTTTTCGCTTGATTCTTAATCAAAGAAAGACATTTTCGTCCGTTTCAGCCTCACTGAGCTCCAACTGCTCACAGACTAACATCAGCACTTATACTTCAGGATGACAGAAAGCCACTTAACAAAGAATGAGTCATCACCTTTCGTAGTTTCACTTTCTCGTACCAAGAAAGTTCCTCTATGGTTGCCTGTGTTCAGCAGCAGCCTCTCGGCGTCTTTACGTCCCATTTTACCAAAATACCACCTGTAAAAATACACGAGACAAAGGCAGCTGTGGACTGAGGAGCTTACTGTTGAAAATCAGTGACACATTAACTAACTGTCCCGGCGTAGAGCATAAAAATCACATTACATTACTTCTTCCAGGTTGTGAAGCTGTTAATTATGGGGCTGTGTGCTCTGATGCAAGCCATGTGAGATGAGATCATGCTAGTGCCATTAGTCTCCCGCTGCAGTGGCCGCAAATGGAGTAACAAGGTTACAAGAAGCAGCAACAAGGCCTTACTCTTCAGCCTGGATGGAGTCGGCAGGGGCCACGTAATTGCTCGGGATGTAGCCGTTCTTCCCCGTGTTGATGGAGCGAGCCTCCCACCAGTCTCCCTCTCTGCAGGACAATGACAAAGGAGGGATGAATGACTCTTCGTGTAACAATCAACCAACGTCTGGTACTTACATAACCTTTCATGGTAGATACAGCGGATGAACATTGGTTAATGGTGGTTAACAGTTAATATTTTATGGTTGAGCCATGTGTAAAATGATACGCACTTTATACACCTTTGTGTTGTAGGGAAGTTTGAACCGCCACTGTGTCATATTTACGATACTTGCATTTAAAACCAAATTCTCTTTTCAGCTTTTTTATTCTGCTACGTCATTCAGATTTAATTGAACTAGAGAGATTCTTACGTGTTGTTGATGATCTGGAAGCGGTCTCCCTTTTTAAATGTGAGATCATCTGATGTTCTGGCTTCGTAGTCGTACAAGGCCACAAAGAACGTAACGCCACCTGAAAACCACAAGGACGGACCCGCAGATGAATAAACAAGTGCACACACCCATTAGCAGACAATGATGCAGGTACAGCAGTAGGTTTGTTTGTGTGTGTGACTGTTTAAAGACCAATTTGAGGACATAAATCTGTCTCGCCAAGGTCTGAGAGCTGATAGTGTATCGATTTTCTCCAGCTTTTGTTTTATTACATGAGTACGTCTCCTGCAAGGAAATACGACTCTGACTCCGCAAGGACGAGCAAAGACAAAATCCGGGTTGTCTCCCTGAGTCATAATCTAAATCCTATCAGGTGAACTTAAGTAAGAAGTGACCTATTTGCACAAAAGCTCCAATTAAACACAACAATAGATAATAAATCACAGTGTAGGTCTACTAATCTCTCTGTCCCGTGCACGTTCTGCCGACCGTGCAGCCACATGCCCGGACAGATGACGTTCATATACCCACCACTGACAACAAATGCTGTCAACAGTAATCCAATTATCTCCTGCAGAAAGCAAATATCATGGCATTGCCACCTTCACTCCCCCCTGAGAGCAGATAATCCATTGTGGAGGAGGATTACAGTCTAAATCCCACCTAAACAGGAGGGTTCAATCTGGGCCTCATCAGGATCGCCGTAAACTGCTCAGACACGTTGAGGGTGATCACCAGTGATAGCAGCTCCTGTGTTAAAGCTGACAAAAGCAACAGCAGTGAAAATAACAACTATGGCATTAGCCGTGACGTCCACATGTCAGATTAGCATACTGGCGTTCAGTGTGTTTGCATTCAACTGATTTAATACAAATCATTTGAATTACTGCTGAATATTGTTTCGGCATATTATGGTGATTTATATTTTTGAAAGTGAATTTCCTGCCCTTCAGGAAGCCAATGATTTCCATTAATTTCACCGTTAAGAATAAACTAGGCTGTAAACTGCAGTTTACATCCACGATCGTTATCAGTTCATCCTCAAGTCCAAGTGGACATTTGTACAGACATTGACATTGTTCCCTCAAGATGTTTCTGATGGATCACTTTCACAAGACTGGGACGGACAGACTGAAACCCCCCAAAACATAAAGATCTCTGCAATGGCTGTGGCTGGTGCGCAGTCGTAAAAATCAAGTTTACAGTCAGGAAGTCATTTTTTCTAATATATAAATTGGAGTGTATTTGCAGAAAAAGTCTCTGAGAATATCTGAGTCTGGGGTGTGACATTAAGAGGGCCATGCTCTCCATTAAGACCATTAAAATTAAACACTACTCACTGGAGACAGCCCCAGAGAATGAATTGGACACGGGACCAGAGAAGGAAGACGACATCCCCCCAAAGGGAGTGATGGCAGATGAGGATCCACCAAACGGTGTGAGGGTGTGGTTAAAATTTGCAGCCCCGGTGCCAGACGTGGATGTGGGAGGCTGATTCTGCTGCAGCTGGGTGGGATCCGGCCCGTAGTGACCTATGTGAGGCGTGGTGGCAGCAGTGTTCGGGTCCGACACCAGAGGATTCTCCGGCTGATACTTCATCGTGGGTCCTTTGTCCTCTTTGCTTTTAACGCAGCCCATCGTCTTGCCCTTCCTGGACAGAGAGAAAACAAAGCCCTCAATTTTAATGCAAGCAGATTGAAGAATATAAAAACAGCATCCACCTCATCCCTCGCCTTTATGATGCAAAATGAAGTGACAGGACAGGGAGGCGCAGGATTAATGACTGCACCATAAGGCTGTGGAGCATGAGTCATGAAATGAAAATTTAATGATATTATCATGTGAATCATTTTGTTGTTGTTGTTGCGAGCGCTAAGACTGTAAGCCATGTGCTAACTGGGACATATGGGTGAAGGCTAAATCCGCT
The DNA here is from genome assembly GCF_024713975.1 of Paralichthys olivaceus. Taxonomy (NCBI): domain Eukaryota; kingdom Metazoa; phylum Chordata; class Actinopteri; order Pleuronectiformes; family Paralichthyidae; genus Paralichthys; species Paralichthys olivaceus. The sequence continues at coordinate 1,836,400 of NC_091109.1, read as the reverse complement.
TTGAGTCTCTCAACAGTCAAATGTGGCCATGTAGATTAAATTGTGTGCGTGTTTTGAGGTATGCTAAAAAAGCTGATGATCCGTTGATATTGTCACAATCTATTACGCCATTGTTCTATGAGGCGACAGGTTAAAGCCAATCTGAGGCTACTCTACCGTGACATGGAGGAAAAAAAGGAAGTCTTTCCTGTATTAGTGCTGTGTCCAACATCTTTTGCCTCTTTGTAAATCCTGAATCCCTCTTTGGGGCCCCCTACATGGGCCTACTAGGCATAGGTCCAGTGGTTTAAGGGGTCAGGGGCCCCTGGGCCACAGGCTTTTTAAAATGAACAGGAAAAGACTCAAAAAAGCCATAAACACGCTAAAACTACAGATACTCAACATAACTGCAGTACTAAGTAATACAACTACAAAGACACACAAAAAGACCACAGGGAATCTAAAAACAACCACAAAAGAGACACAAAGCAATAACAGAATGTGTAGAAACAACGACGATGCAAAATGACCACAACAAGACTACTTGTAGTAGTTTGTACTTTGGGTGGCTTAGGGGCCTTTTATGAGTCTGCACCCAGGGGCCTAGTGTTTCATGACATATCCAGATCTCACCTTTTAAGATTTAAAACACTGGTTTGTCTCCGTCTGCATGGCTGTCATTTCTTTCCTCTAACATGATTTTGCTGGAGTGGCATTCCGCTGTGAGGTGAAAGTCTGGAAAATGTGGAGACAATCAGACACGCTCGTGAAGACGTCTGGGCCCTACGAGATCAGAATGGTCTCATTCATTAAAATCAGCCGCGACTCCAGGAAGTCGGACTCGGTTAATTGTTGCTGACACATGACTTGTGTTTTTCATTCAGAGGAGAGAAGATGTTGAAACAGGCCAAAACTCGGTGCTACTGAGCAGCGTCGCGACACAGCTGGCGACAGGCGCGACAAAGACGGCCGTCACAAGGTTACAATCACACATCATTTGAAGAATAGACGAGCTGCTGAAGCTGTAATACATCTTTCACTGATTTTGGAACAGCGGCCTTGATGTTGGCGGTGGGAGGGAAGAGAGAGAGGGGCGTAATCGAGAGTTCATCGAGTTCTCTCGCTGAACTGCCAAGGAAATCAAGAGAATGAGGGCAAACCACAGAGGCTTTCCAGAGATTCAGAACACTTTGCTCAAATAAAACTGTACAACCGGTCGAACTGCAGGTTGCAGCTCGTGCCGGCCACTGGTCGAATACTCAAAGCCATTTTACGAGGTGATCCGTCACTGAAGATGTGTCAAAATGAAACAGATTTCTTTAGAAAATGGCTCCATAGGAACTTGCCAGTAAATCCCATCTCAGGCGTTAGATGTCGAGCCAGTGTTTTCGAGAATGTTGGAAAGAAGGGGGAGAAAAAGACGGCCTCGCTCAGCAGCCTGGTCAACGATGGCTGGCTCGCGTTTCATCATCAGACAGATGAGTCTGGCTCGTTGGGTCAGCAGTGAACTTACCACACCATAAAACCCTGGCCAGCGTCCCAGGAATATTTGCACTTTCAACTGAAGACGATTTCCCGTCCAAAACTGAGACATCAGGCATTTCAGGAAAGTGACATCACTCTTCTAAAGTTAACATAAATGCAAAAGTACTGAGTTGAAGTTATGGAGCTTTTTCAGAGGATTCAAATCTATTGCAGACAAAAAAAAGCACAAGTTTACGAGCCTTTTTATTTATTATCAGCAAGAAGGACGTCTCTTTGTGAAAAGTATAAAGAAAACAATAGTACACAGTGTAAAATATGAGAGGACTATGGGTCTGACAACTAATCTACCAGACTGAAATAAAGCTAATGATAATACCTTGTAGATGGACGATAGACATTGGGTAGATTATAGCCGTTTTGTTTTGTGTGTAAGACGTTAAAAACTGAAATTAAATTCTTTAGTCGTTCACAGTGAAAAGACACGCGATACATGGTCCACCATCTTCACTGAGGGCTGAGCTAAAAAAGAACTACAGCAAAGATTATATCTGATTAAATCAAATTATCTGTGACAAATTATACGTTTCATACCAATAAATCCAGCGTGATAAGTGAAGCACTGCCGAGCAAAACAGTAATTCAGATAAAATCTCCACCAGTGGCAAAAAGAAAACGATTAAGATCGACTTTACACAGAGTAAGAATAAAAAGATACAGCAGGTTGGTAGAATGAGATAGGGTGGGGGTGGGGTGGTGGGGGTGGTGGTGAGGCAGACATGCCAGCTTAAACTACTGGGTGGATTTACAGAATTTAAGAGGATAATAACAGAGAGCAAATAAAAAGGAGTGACCATCAGGACCTGGAGCTGTAACGTCGTCGACCTCTGACTCCGGCTGCTCAGGCCTGAAGTGACCTTCATGTGAAAAGCACAAACAGTAGATCAGCTGTAGACGACTCTTGGCCGTGATGAGACAATGCAGACTGGCTTTGTCCGAATCAGCTCGGCCAGCCGTCTATCAACACCATGTTGTTTTAATCAGCCGGACATCACAAAATGACACCGTGGGCTTCGTCTACAGAGCAGATGAGACGCAGAAGTGAGAAAGCAACAACCCGACGAGACGTGAACATCACATCAGGCGGTAAAAACACCACGACTGCACTGAATCCAGTCAGAATCGAGTCTCGACACAAGATCATTCCTGAACAACACAAGACCCCCGGAGGAGAATCTGCCTTCGCCTGCTATTTATAGCAACTTATTGTAATGGCTGACAACATCCCATCCACTGCCCCGAGGAAGACGAGGTGACCTACAACAGCACGGAAACACCAGAGAGCTCCCAGTTACATGAGCGAGAGCTATAAAGACACAATGAGGGAGGAAGGTGAAGAGTTGAGAGGAGGAAGTTTACAGACACACAAAATACAAACACACATGTACAGTATACACAAGCTCCCCCCTGCATCTAATTTGGAACGACACGGGGCTATTGTCTGCAGATAGAGACGAAATGAGGATAAGGCGACTTCTCAATCAAAGCTCTGTAATTTGGTGCAGACTGAAACGATTCGCTGAAGGCAAACGTTTCCCATTTTTCAACGAGCTCGAGTGTGAAATCTAAAAAACAAAGATGCGCATTCGTTTTCTTCTGTGTGAGACTTATTTATTCCCAGCAGAAGGGTTTCATTCATGGAAACTGAAATGAAGACCTTGAAGACATTTCTGTCTCTTTAATTTTATGTGCCACAGACTTTATCTTCGTTTAGTATTCCTCTTGCAGTGAGGTCTGACTGCTGCGTGCTGCTGTAGCACTGATAGCTGGTGGGGGTTCAGGGCCCTGCTCAAGGACACTTCAGCAGGGCAGCCACGACCTGGCACCTGCTTGAAGCACGATAACCAGGCCACCTGGAAGCTGAATACAGACACAGAGACTGGAGCACATTTCACTTTTTATCAATGTTCCTGAGGAGTATTGTAGAAAACGAGTTTAACCTCACCGTGGGGTTGGGATGTGGTGTGCACACTTCAACGTGCACGTGTGTCCCAAACCACTTCCAAATCGTAGTCCTCCACCACAGTCACCTTAAAGTCAATCAAGCTGCACCAAATTACACACACACTCATATACATCAGTTCTCTTTATGAATTTCATCCAGATCCATGAATCATTCCCAGAGAAACTGGTCTCACAAGATTCAAGGTTCTGACTCTTTGTCCAGATACAACCGAACATATATTGGGTTTTTTGGTGGCTCACCTCACATCCATTCAGTAATACTGCTGTCAAACACACCAGCCAACAAACAAAGTGACGGGGCAAAGACAGAACCTCTGTGGTTATTTTGTTTTGGAGGTCACGTCTGAAAACGAACTTAAGAAATGAATTATTAATGCGAAAACAACTGGAATCAAACAGTTAACGTTCCCGTGAACTACAGAGAACTTTACACTGTGTGTTATCTTGTTCATCATTTGCATTCTGACTGATGAATTTCATTTCATCCTTCTTTTAGATGTGAGGCTGGAAAGCTTATTTAAAAAACTCATAGCCTGCATTATAAATGAGCCAATTATTCTAAAATATATATTCAGCCTTTTTAGGATCTCGCTGAATCAAACAGCATCAACTCCCCTGAGGTTGAGATGATCTACACTCTAATGAATTTGACATTTGGCTGGCTAAGAGTCAGACGGCCGGGCTGAGGGAGACGACGGCGGCAGAGTCACTCCATCCGTCAGCCAGCGGTCGAAGCGAAGCCCTGGCCAGTGTCTCGTTGGACAGCTGTTGGACGGGGGGGAGGGCCTCCGGAGCTTTACTGGGCTTCAGATCTGCAACAGACGCCGCCTGCCACCATCCACCGCATTCCTCTGATGCCAAAGAGTTAAAAGTGGGGTGTGGAGTAACGTCATTCCACGAGATGGATGTGAAGCCTCAACGTGTCAGCAGAAACATCACTAAATAAGATTTACATGACTCCGGGTGTAGAGTCCTGCTGCAAGAACTCTCTCATGCAGACGAGGGCGAGAAGAGACTTGTAAAGTTTGATTTGAGAAATCGTAAACACAGCCCGGGGGGTTTTTTTGGGAAATGAACGAAGAGACTTGAGAGCACTCGACTGTTTTCACTGGAGGTAAAGGAGCCTCGTCCCACAGCTCTCTTTACCAGCGTCTGTCCTGAGGGAAGAGCTCTGTCGGATTTTCAACTCGATATGATTCCACATATTTTACTAAACTTGACAGGATGGTGTGTAGTAAAATCTCTTCACTGAACCTCAGTGAACAGCGTTTGGTTTCAGTTATTGTGCTGCCAGACTTCACAGGGTTTTTCTGGAGCAACGACTCTTTTGAGAATACCTGAACACTGGCACCTGAGCGATGGGTGAACGTGAGATATTTTGGGAATCAGAGTGTGTCTGCGATCAGACTTTTGTCAGCACGTAACTGGGCCGAATGTTTGAGGTGTCAACACGTAAGAGAGTGACTGTGTGAAACGCCTGTGATGTTTTCTGAAGCAAAAAATCTGATTCACTTAAAAAGTTTGTGAGAGTTTGAGTTAAATCAATGAAACTGAACATAGATAGATACACAGACAGACAGACAGATAGATAGACAGAGACACAGAGGGATGAATAGATAGATAAATAGATAGATAGATAGATAGATAGATAGATAGATAGAAAGATAGACAAATAGATAGATAGATTTTCACTGATTTCTCAGAGAATAATTTTATGGATCTTGATCAAATTGTTTTTGCCATATTCAGAGGCCTTGGTGGACGTATGCATATAGAAATATTAGTTTCCTCTCCACCAGCTCTTATATGGATGCAAACTCCAGCAAGTGAGTCAGAACGAGCCACATACTTTACACTATAACTGATGTCACTTGAAGAGTGTCAGCGAGTTTACTGAAGAGCCGCCTTCAAAGACCTGTGTGGGTGATGAAGACGAGTCCCTGGTCCTGCCCTCACAGTGGAAATGGAGAAGTGGAGCGACAGTAAAAATAATAATAAATCATCACACGCACACACAAACTGTGACTCATCAGTTTCATCAGTGAGAAACGCTGACATCATCAAAGAGAAGGATCTGAACCTCCTCCTCATCCTCCTCATCCTGACACAAATAATCTGGATCAGCATGAGTCAAACACAGACTCAGATATTTGATGCCTCCTCTGCTGTCTGGGCCTCGTTCAAGTCAACTGCACTTTTAAATTCATCACTTTATGGTCAAATAGATGAAAACAGAATATTTGTAAAGGGTTTTATAATTAAAAAAAAAAGACAGATAATAAAAATTAAATCTAATTTGAACTTTTAACATTTTCCTTTCCTCGACCCAATCCTTCACTGACGAGTTTAAAATGATCAAACCATCTAATATGAGCAATTAATCATGTTTCATTTACTGTAGTAGTGTTATACCGTGATGTAATTGTGGTATAATGACCTTGTCCTGTTTAAAAGTATTTAAAGGATATCATGGTTACACTCATATTCCACAGGGAGCCTGAGCACATGCTGTGTTCTCACTCACATTTGTTTTTTCACCTGGAGATACATTGGATTTTGAATATAAGTGAGGTTTATGTTCCAATAAGACAGATTCTTTGTTGGTGACAGGTCAGACAGGCCCATCCTTATCTGACAAAGACCTGCTTAAAAATCTGAGATCTTTTACCTTCACAGATCCGAGTCCTTCTCTCCTCCTTCCCTCCTTCACTCCTCGGGTCAGATCCAGAGAAATACCGGAGATCAGAGTTATTCCAGCAGGGACGGAGCCGCCTTCATCCTCACTTCATGCATCCGGCAGCAGAGGAGGAGTGTGTGTGTGTGGAGGGGCTTCGAGCTGAAGTTAAATCTGAGCAGTGTGTGAGGAGGACGGAGCTGATGCAGGAGTCCCTCATTGTTCCAGAGAGGTGACAGATGAAGAGGAGGAGGAGGAGGAGGCCTGCAGCTGCATCACACCCAGCACACAGGACAATAATAAAAGATCCTAACAGCTCCTGCAGTACTCCTCCTGTGTGCAGCCTCCACTTCCTACTACTAAACTTGCATCCACCCCCCACACAACATGGCCGACCCTGCCTCTGTCTGCTCTCTGCCTGCGGGACTGGAGGCGCACAGCTGGAGATCCGTCCGGTCACAGCTGATCCGGGAACAGCTGGACGCGCACAGCTGGATGATAAGAACGCAGAAAATAATAAGAAAAGGAGGGATGGGGTCAGAGCAGGAGGAGGAGAGCGGAAGCAGAGGAGGGTGGTCTCATGCAGAAAAATAGGAGGACCCACAATGCATGCTGCACGGTCACAAATACAGAGCTCTAACGCCCCCTGCTGGTTCTGACCGTACTCCTGCAGCTGTGGGAGCTAATCTTGAATCTCAATATATACTGAACTGAATATATTATATTTATGAGAATTACACTTTTTCATTCTTTCATTCATTTTTACACAAAACTCACAACTTTTGATTTAACTGAGCTAAACTTAAAGAAAACCTCTTTTCCAAACATATCATGGCTTTTCCAGATTCGTCCATTCTAGATGATTATAGGTCTTATAATAGACGTCATGGTTCATTCAATCCAATCTGCCCATGAACAGCAAGACCATCATTTTAAAGATGGTAAATCTATTGAGTTCTCTGTAACAAGCAGGAATCCGTTTTGCAAAACAGGAGGTAGTATTCTTGGCAACAGCGCCACACTGTGGTGGAGGTTGACGTAAATGTTCAAAACATTTCCTCCAATGTTGCTACTGAAAACTGCCCCAATATTTGCATCCACATTATACAGCAGGGAAATATTTCTGTGTTAATAAATAATGATATATATATTTAAAGCTAACAGCTAGAAAGATAATAACATTTAAATCTATTTATTTATAGGAATTATACATTTTAATCTTTTCCTGTACGACCACAATCCTTCACTGACAAGTTCAGATTTATATTTATACTATTAGACGTCAAAAAAAGTAATGTATTTAAGATTCAAACACTTTCTAAATAACAGAGATCATCCACAGATCAAATTGTGCCTGTTATAAAGATTTACAAAGGAAATATACAAATTTAAAAAATATAAGCAACCATACGATGATAAGCCAAAAAGTATGTTCTTCGATACATATATAAGTAAACACAAGTCAAAGTAACGAGGGCGCAGGGAGCACACAATAGCAGTAAAGTGACTGATGTATATAGATAAGTATGACAAATAACATACTAATATGAATTATTTAATTGAAATTGCTTTTAAGTATCTGGGGTATAATGACCTCGTCTTTAAAGTATTTAAATGATGGTTACAGTCATATCCCACATGCTCTGTGTATAGTTTTTACCTTAAGAAGAAGAAATGTACATCAATAAAGAACTGTACAATGTTTGAAATTAAAATGTAAATGTATAGTAATAGAAAAAGCATCCTTGTGATTGAGTAGTGAAACATTACTGTGTTGTTGTTCCAGCTCTCTGTCCCTTTGAGCTGCTGGTGTGTTATCAGTGTAACACCCAGTGTCAACACTGACAGACTCTCACTGTATATTACTCTGGTGTTTACATCCTCCCCATGTGTGCTCCATGAAATTACAATAAAGCAGTTCCCTCTTTTACAGACTGTGTTTTATTACATACTGGCTTTAATGGTTCCACCTGTAGCAGGAATTTCTGCCTAACTAACTTGACAAACACCAATTTTCTGCTGAACCTTTTGATGCAATGTTTATTTATTCAATATTAACTCGGTTTTAATTACGCTCATCAGCTCCTCCTGCAGGGATGAATAATGTTCCTGTCATCCTCTGGTTTTAATTAAAAAACTGTTGATACCAGGCTTTTTCTGTGAGGGCGCACACTCTGGAAAAAACTCCCGGGACATCTGCACTAGCCGACACTTTTTATTATTTTATTATTATATGGAGGGATGAGCTTTTTACATGTAAAATATATCAATATTTAGTTAAGTATAGTTTACAAGAATAAACCTTCACAGCTTGTCCCCAAGAGACAGACAAATCTTACAAATTAGATTTAAAAATGTTCTGTCAACAATGAAGCACTTGAGTCACAAGACATAAAACACACGTGTATAAAACCTCGCAGTGTTAAAATTAGACTGGGTCATATGTTTCTTCTTGTTTGTTGTGATAAAGCTCTGCCAAGCAAAAGATATTAAAGTGTTTGGATCTACGGAAGCTGCTGTGTGCGGAACCATCTGAACAAACAGGAGCATGTTGTCGTTCCCTCTAGTCACACATTACAGCAGCCTCGTATTTATAATTCTGATCATATTACTGAGGAGTTACGGTCAGGAGCCAGTTTTAAAACTTACTGTTTGTATGGTTTATATTAGGTTATGATCAGTTTCAAAGGAAACGCATTAAGCATTTCATTTAAAGGTCCAGTGTATAAGATTTAAGGTGAAAGGGAACTATTGGCAGAAATTTGATGTAGAATAATTCTCATGATGTTTTCACTTGTTCATTTCATCTACATTTTATGAATTGTAATTTTCTTTACCCCCTTATATTTAAATACTTTATTTTTACATCGAGGGGACCCTCTCTACGGAGGCCGCCATGTTTTTTACATTAGTCCAGACTGGACAAACTAAACACCTTCTGAGTTTTTATGACAATTAAAGGGTACCACAGTTTCTTATCATGTTTGAAGGAGAGGGTGAGGCGAGGGGTGTTCAGCTGCAACATGACACTTCAACACTAGATACCACTAAATTCTACACACTGTACCTTTAACTCTATACAAGAGATAAAATGCTTTTATAAGAGAGAAGCATGTTTATTAATATTCCACTATGATTATAACAGCTCGATGATGAGTCCAGTGACAGGTGATTACTGGATAATAATTCTTATCTGCTTCATATTCTCTCATCAATTAGATTTAGACCAAACTCACATCAACAACATCAACGCTTATTTATTTTAAATGTCATTAAGAGACGAACAAAGCTGAATTACTCATCATCATTAAATTTTTCTACAGACGAGCATTATATGATTATCTTATGTTAATCATAATTATTTCCCACTTTGCACTGTCCAGTGTCTACAAGAGAAAATAACTAATCATCACACAGACACAGAGGTGTTTGTCTCAGAAAAGGGAAAATCAGTTTTTTCTTGCCTAAAATGTTTTATTTACATTTAATCGACCCATTTAAAAACCCTTTAACTTAATCTTCTGGGCTGCAGGAGCAAAACAAAGGAGATGAACTGATTTCGACATTTGGTTTTACTTTAATTATTCCTGTGATTACATTTGATGTTAATCTGATTACAGGCCGGTTTTCTTGTATTATGATATAAGGTGCCTGTAACTGTGGATTTTAATGTTTGCTCTTAATTTAATTATACTTATGTTTGTATATGATGTATTGTAAGGTGTCCTTAGATGTTCAGAAAGGTGCAGTGAAATAAAACGTTTTATTCTTATTCTATTGTAAAAGAAAATGTTTGCAACAACTTTGAAAAAAACGCATATTAATTAAATTTGTTCAGCTCAAGTTATATTTGCACAATTGCCAACTTTGATTGAAGATAAACTGAAGTACTACTGAAGTACTTTTTAAGTTGCCAATCCCCAGTATATTATGTAAGAATAATAATAATAAGCTTGCTGGTACACTACAGTGCACTTCCTCCTCAGGACCACATGGATGCAGTGTTCTCTCAGAACCAGACCAGGACTCTCATCACAGAGTCTTGTTTTTCTTCCTCCCTCAGCTTCTCAAGAATTCAGAGTAAAGTGTTTCTTTGCGCTAAGCAAACCGTCGCCTGACGTCAGAGCCAGGAAAGGATCGACTGCTCTGAATCACCCACTAAAGATTCAACACATGGTCCTGATGTGTGCACAGGAGAACCGGTCCACTGTTAATGTCCAGGCACCAGAACAAGTCGGTTTAATAGGTTACAGGTCTACCAGACAAAGGTAGAACTACACAATTATGAACTACATGTACTTTACTATTTGTATTTTACTTCCATTAATGCACGTTTTAGAAAGTATAAAGTATTGACTTTACTATGTGTATCTTAAAGTTTTGATTACTTGATCCTCCAGTTGAGGCTTTATCTAGAAACATACAGTGTCATGAGCTTCAAATAAAATGCATTGTTTAGTGAATATCACTCATTAAGAGCAGCAGCTTGCAAACACTCATAGACATCAGTCAGAAAGTGAAAATGTCTCTCTTGACCCATGTCCCATCTTCATCAAGTTTCATGGAAATCTGTTTTGTAGTTTTTGCAGAATGAAATGAAAAGAAAACACAACTTTAGTGGCGGAGGTAAAGATTTATGTGGTGGTCTCCAACGTTTTTGGCCCCAAACACAAAGGAACACAAAGGTACTCACAGTTTGGACACTTACTTTTCAGATGTCTGTGAGTTGGTAGCAGTTCCACCAAAGACACTGAGCTATTCAAAAGACACAAATGTATTTTACCAAATAATACTTCAACTTAAGTCAAAATAACTTTAATGGTGTACTTTCATATTGCAATATTGTAGGTTTATTCAATTTTATTTGTGTAGTGTCGGTTACAGCTAGGCACAACACACATTATCTCAAAGCACTTAGAAAGTGAGATCGAGACCTGAGAATATTATAGTGAACCACTTCCGTGATGAGCAAACACTTTGGTGACTGTGGAGAGAAAATAATAATCACGCTTTTAACGGGGGGGGAAACATCCAACAGAACCAGATTCAGTGTGGGCGAGCAGAGACGAATGGGGGAGAGAGGAGAGGGGAAAGAGGGGAGAGAAAGAGAGAGAGACCAGAAGCAGATGTAGCTCTGTCAGACTGGTTGTTATCATGAAAGTAATAATAGTGATATTCATGAATGTAATTTAAGTTTTGATAATAGTAGCACCAGTTACTAGTCGTAGTAATGATGATAATAATAATATGATAATATATATAGTATGAGGTCTGAGTATTTTTCCACCAGGGTTTTTATTAATGGGTTGAATTGCATGTGTCACACAGAACTTCAACCCGAACAACAGGGAAGAGTCACACCTCCGCCAGGTGAGTCAGGGTCAAACTGTGTAAATGACTTCAGTGTCCGGTTCTATGACTGAGTCTGACCTCTGGGGCGCTGTGTGTAAACAGGAAGGACGCGTTGACTGAACATGTTCTAGTGAATGAAGCCACATGCATCAGAGAGTGACAGAGCTCTTCTATGGGAGCAGTCACATTTCAGCACTGGACAGCTCCACCAGACCAACATCAGTACAACAGGTCTCAGCACTTTTCAATAAAACCTTTTAACTGTGTGTGAGCAGATCAATAGTTATTGTAAGTGATGGATTAATCAGCGTTATGACAAAGCTGAGACCAAAGCTTGATTTATTGATTCAAAGTCAATACTCTGGAGACACGTGCAGGTTTCCACAGAACAGAGAAGTTTTATTACTTGGAACGACAACAGGAAGTCCATTTAAGGAAAATAGGATTAAAACATCTGCATTTGAATGTTCACGAATCCAAATTATTCAGAGAGATGACTCAGGTTCGGATTGTGCAGCGGAGTGTGACCTCTGACCTCAGAGTGGACGGGTGGGGGTGCATCCATGACACAATTATCTATTGTCTTGTGTGTGTGTGTGGTTTAGGTGTTACTCATCCTGAAGACACTTAAATCTGTTACACACTCAAACTGTTAAAGTGCCTTTAACATAAATCACAACATTTTAAGCCAAGACATCGGAGGTTTGGTTACATTAAGGTTAGATATTAGGTTAGGTTAAAGTCAGATTTTTGTTAAGGTTAGGTTTCGGTTAAGAGTTGGGTTAGGATAAGGCTACGTCCAGGTTAAGGCTCGGGTTTCAGTTAAGGTTTGGGTTAGGATTTAAGTTGGATTTAGGCTCAGGATAGGTTTAGGTTAATGGTTGGGTTAGGTTAGGTTTAGGCTTGAGTTTCAGTAAAGGTTTGGTTTAGGATTTAAATTGGGTTTAGTGTAAGCTTAGGTTCGGACGAGCAGTAACTGGTTAAAGTTAGAGAAAGAACTCGATTTAAGTCAAAGTCCTCTGAAGTCATGGAGACACGACTTTGTGTGTGATGTGTGCGTGTGTGGGGGCGTCTCCTTCCCCATCCCATCAGGCCAAGTAGTCCTATCTATGGCGTGACGTCAGACCTCATCAATTCACTGTATAATTAATCATAATGTTCGAATCCCCAACCCCATTCTTTTTTTACGACTTGTCTCGGGGTCTTTCATTGACGCTGAGAGAGGATGCTCTCCAATGGGTGGGGTGTTGATGGGTTGGGGGGGGGGGGTGCGATGACGCAGCCGCCCCCTTCCCCTCTCCACCCCACCTCCCACCCTCCCCTTCCCTCCGTGACAAGTGAAAAAGGCATGCCTGCTCGGATTCATGAATAAAAAACCAAGGGGGAGTTAAGTTCACAGGACGCAGGGAAGTTCTCTGCAGACAAATGTTCGGCGGCGCTGATCTCCATCACAGAGAAGCTGCGCGTAAAAACCCCCGAGAAGTCAGCTCGGAGCGCTGCTGCACACTCCGCTAACAAGAGACCGGACAGGCGCTTCACCGAGGGAACAGAGGAAGAGGAGGGGAAGAGGAGAGAGATAGAGAGAGAGGCTGAGATAGAGATCCTATCTCACTCTCCCCAGTTGAGGTCTTCAGCGGATCGTTCAGCGGATCGCAACTGGTAAGAGGAGGCACTTTTTACGCTGCGTAAAAGCGCGGAGCGTGTGAGGGAAAACTCAGGTGTGGCTGTTTTTTTGTTCTTAGAAACTCACAGGTGTGGTGTTAAAGTTATTGAATATCACCTCATGATTCTTCTTATGGACAGTTATTATTATACACTCACTTACTGTATCTTTCTCTTACAGCAGGACAATGTCTAGCAAAGCGACCTTAGCCTTACTCATCTATGGAATCATAATGCACTACAGCGTCAACTGCTCACCTGTGGGGCTTAGCTTCCCCACTAGGTATGTACTCCACCACTTCATCACTAAAGTCTGCAGGTGTTGATTCCTCTTTGCTTTTTGTTGCATGCAAAGGGAGGGAACTGGAGGATTTGACACTGCAGCAGCTGCAGGGGGCACAGGGCAAAGACCATATCTGAATCACAGTTAGTGATGTCTGCGGCCATAAAAGCCTTTATTGGATTACTGGATAACAGCATATGACAGACAATCCATAGGGCTGCTCACACAGAAAAAATTACGAAGAAACATCCACCAGGGAGCGGCTCTAATGTCATTTAGGGTTCTTAGGCAGTGAAGTACAATCAATCTGTCCTGAGCCATTAATCGGCCAATTTATGTGATTAGATAATTAATAGAAAAAGGTTTTTAGGGAAAAGTGTGTCTTTTTAAAGGAGATTACTGTGGTAACAGGTAGTTTACAATTAATTTTAAGAATAAGTCTAAAGATTTCAGGGGATTTAGCTGTACTGTACGTGTCTATTTAAAAGCTTTGTTATTTTTTTATCTAGACTTGACAGTGAGGTTTATGATGAGGATGGAAATTCCCTACCCTCCCTGGATTATGACAGAGACCAAATGGATGTGAGAAACCCTTCGTCTCACGATGGCGACGTCTACACTTTGTATTACCCTCCGGACAAAAGGTGAATATACATCATCCCCCTGTTTTTTTTTACCCTAAACCTTGTTTCATGTTGGAAACCTTCCATGTTTGAACATCTCATTGCTGTAGTCCTATTTCTGTCCATGTTGTGTGTTTGTGTGTCAGTGTCTAATTCTGAAGTTTTTGATTTTAAATAATTTTCCTTTAAAAAAGAATAAAAAGAACCTCATTTAATTTCCGAATTGCAAGGAAATAGTTTTAAAAAACTGGAAATTTACTCTTAAGTAGTTGATTCAGCAGATAAAAAAAGGTAGAAAAAAGGAATTCAAATCATCTTAATACTTCTATATTTTTCTCTGTCTTTCATTAAAAAAGTGCAGTTTAAGGCCAAATATTACAATTGACATGTTGAGACATAGACATATATTTTTGCAGTGCAGCTACTTGACATTGTTGCCTCTATAAATGCCCTGGGTGTGTGGTGATTTCACTGTGTGGCTATCTATCATCCCAGAACGGAAAGGCATGCAGACGGCATGTTTAATAAAGCCTACAGGAAAGCGCTGGGTCAGATATCAGCAAGGAAATATCTGCAATCTCAGATGGCAAAACGTGTAGGGTAAGAGCATCTTCTTGGTTGTCACCTCTTCTTTTCTATTTGATGATTTCCTGTCCTGTGTGTGTGTGTGTGTGTGTGTGTGTGTTCTTTGTCTCCTTTGACTGATCCTTTAAATGCCCATAATCCACGCTGTTATACGTGTACTGTATACATGTCTGTGATCCCATTTTCTTCCACGCGTGCTGCTAAAAAAACTGCCTCTGGATCAGCTATAATAAAGGAGGATGGGCACTTGATTGATTTGGAAGTGTCACTTTCTGAGCTGTGTCATTAAGGCGCAGGGGGAAGAATTAAGCCGCACATGCAGGCTTGAATTTATTTCCATATGAATAATTTATTGCTTTGGGTCCCAGTGGTTCCTGATGGAAGGGGAGGCATGCAGTTGCTCCAGTCTTATGAGCAGGCCTTATTGGATATTACTGGAAAGATGTGCCAAATTGCCCTGGGAAGAAGAAGTTAAACAAACGCAGGATGTGACTCCAAAATAAAGGAAACGGATTTGCAGACACATCGCTCCTGCAGGCTGAATCCTTCTGAACAAAATAAATCTCATTAACTCAATATTCCCCCCTTTAAGATCCTATATCCAACATCCAGACTCCTCAGCCCTACAAGCAGAGGTCACTTGGTGAATGCACAGTCGCATGTGTGTGTGTTTGATGCTGAAAACCCTCCCTCTTGTCTCTGGCAGTGGGGGGAAAGTGTTGGAGGACAGCTCAGAGCCCCTGTCCAAGCGACACTCAGACGGGATCTTCACAGACAGCTACAGCCGCTACCGAAAGCAAATGGCAGTGAAGAAATACCTGGCGGCCGTCCTTGGGAAAAGGTATAGACAGAAAATTAGAAACAAAGGACGCCGGCTGGCATATTTGTAGCATCCTCCCCTCCTGACTTATACCAGAAAAAAAACCTAAGTGTGTGCAGCCCCAGATGAAGTCCTTCTGACATCTGAACAATCAGTGGATCGCTTTTATGTTCTTAAACATGTATTTATGTATGAAGTAAGCCATTAAAATGAATATTTTGATAATAATATTGTTTTTATTTTGTACTTAAAGCACTTGAGGACACATTTATCGACTTTGTGGACCAATTTTTGTTCGTTATGAGAAAAAAAAATAGCCTCTATTTATGTATTCATTGATTTATTTTTCTTAGACCTATTGATTGAGGGGAGACAGTTGTTCTCGTGACGATTTGCTCCAACAGCCCTGTCTTTTAAACATTTCAGTGCTAAGAGATAAGATTGTGAGGAAAATAAATTGTTTAAAAGACAATCAATGTATTGAATGCTGCTTTTTGTAAAGTGACATTAAGAGTTTAGTTGTCTTTATCCACAACAGCCTTGAAGACATAGGTTTTCACCATATCCTACAAGACATAGACTTTGACGCCCTCCCGGACGGGGATGAGTTTGAGGCTTTTTTGGGAGACTGGCTGAAACAGTTCTCCCCCGAATTTCCGGTGAGTTTCAGGCTCTTTCCTAAGGCCGTGTCCTTGCAGGGGGGCGTCTCTCACGTCCCTCCCTTTTTTTTCTCTCACCCTTAACTCTGAACCTTGTGATCACGCTCCAAACTCTCAAATCCAACTCTTCTTCCACCTCATTTGTGCTCCTGTCTCATTCGAGTCTGGCAGATTCCACCTTTAATCCCGCCTGTACAGCCGCCACAGCGTACAGGCTGAAAATGGACAGGCTCTGACTGATATGTTATACATATCACCGCTGATTGATATGAAAGGTAGAGATTTATCTGCATCCTGTCACTGGATGGAAGGATGATTAACGATAATTATCAGATCTGGTTTAAACCAGACTTGAGCCCTGCTGGCTTTCAAAGTGCCAGTTTTTTAAGTCATGATAGGAAAAAAAAAAAAAAAAAAAAAAATGAGATGAGGACCAGAGTACTCTTGAGGTTTTTCTTGTCCTTTTCTTCCGCAGTGTTTACAGAGTGAGCTTTCACCTTTGACTCGTGTAAAGTGCCAATCTTGTGTTTCTCTCAGCTGTGTGTTTGGAAACCTCTTACTCTGCTGAAGGTTTCCTCATGTCACTCTGCCCATATAATAAGTATCACTGTATTTAAAGCACCACCAGGCAAATTTCAAAAAAGCATAAAAAAACCCCACACACAAAGAAATGATACTTGTTACATGGTTACCCATCGATTTCTTTCTTTCTGAGAGACATATGAGGCAGTTTGGACTTTTGTGTTTGAACCTTCTGGGTCTATTGTGCTTCCCTTTTCTGTCATGTGAACCAATGTAAAAAAACTACAGTAGAATGCATGATTAAAGTAATTGCACTAGCCACTGCATCTCTGCAGACGACTCCAACTAGATGGTTTTGCTTGCTTTCTGACTACTGCAAACATATATATACATTATTTACCTGTCATCTCTCTCGATGTTGTTTTGTGTTCTGTTCTCCTCACTGACGTTTCTACAAAAGATTTATGTTGAAGCTTGTCGTCAGTTGAAGAATTACCCTGAATGTCCATAGCACTGGAGAGTTCTGGTAGCCCACTGTTAAATTGTACATGAAGGAAAAACTGCAATTAAAGTAGTTTACTATAGACTTAATTATCATGATTGAATTGAAAACTGAATTTCAAGAATTGACAGTATGAGCTGAAAAGGAATAAAACACAGTTTGAGAGACAAAGGGAGAAAGAAAATAAAGGAACAAGAACATGCTTATTTTAAGAAACTTAAGCACCAGGCAAGGTTCATAAAAGACTGAAACTCACAAGTATAATTTACACTTCCTCCCAGTTTCCCTGAGGAAATTATTTTGATCAGGCAAAATTAAGGGTGAAAAAAAAAAAAGGCAGTTGATCTTTAGTTTTCAAAGAGCAGGGTAAAAAGTTATTTGATTTGTGTTTATTGTATAAATCTTTTCTTTAATTTTGCATTCTCCTCTAGGCTTTGTGACGCAGGAAGCAGTTTGCGGCTGTGGTGCCTTGCATCGACTTTAAAAATCGCCATGAATCACAGGTGGCTATTTAGTGGCCCTACAATGCTGCACATCATCAGCTTACATTTCACCCTTTCTGTTGTTGTTTTTGTGTTGCACAGACGTTTACTAGGCTCTCTTAGCGTCATCCAGCTTAGACGTCAAGCGTTCTTGCTTGCATTTCTTTCTTTGGCACTTTGTTTTTAGAGCACTAGATTGGATCTTTTTGAAAACAGAGGAAAGGATCAGTTTCCCCCTCTCCATGAAACATTACATGTATGATAATGAAAGCGCCAACAGCCTTACTAAAATGAAATAATCTTCAAAGATATATATATATATATTTATTGTGTAGAAAGTGAATATTAGATTACTACTTCAAATGGCGATCTGCAAAGGTCAAGTCAATAAATGTTCAAAAAAAGTGTTGTAAGATTTGTATGAATAAATTTTGTAAACAACAAAAATGTCGTCTTATCTTTGAAGCAAGTATCACAGTCAGTCTTTACATGACGACACATTTAACAGGATGGAAATGAGCAGAGACAAAAATCTGAATCAGTGCAGACAGTCTCCATCATCGACAGTTTGAACGAGATGATGCATAAGAAACGAGGACAAAACCAACGTGTGGACATCAGAGAGGGAAACAGTGGTGATTCATAAAGATCAAATAGACCACACACAATCAGAGAGGACAAACCAGCAGGCTGCAAATCAGTTTCAAAGCACAGATACTACTGAGTACACACAACAGCTGGAGAGAAATATTCAATTCACTCTGAATTTAAAAAAGCAGTATACATTAAGGTGTTGTAGATGAGGGCAACTACAAGGCGTTGCAAGATAAACCAGCGCAACCAGAGAAACAAAGGATGAAAAAGGAGACAGATCCACGTCTCCGCCTCTTTTTCGTACTGACTCAGTAGGTTTGGCGAAGGAGCAGTGACACCAGTTGGCTGGGTGTCTACCTCCCCTAGAGGACAGCATGAGTAAAGAGACGTGGGAGGGATCACCCAGCACAACCACACAACCACACACTGCCTCGCTGCACTTTACACCTCTCCGGGACTTCAGCCGTCACCAACACCACCAAAGGCCCGAAGCACGGGTGGAACAGTTGGCCGGTCTCAACACTGGTGCGTTCACTTTGTGCCAAAAGTAATGTCGAAGCACGGAGAGAAAGAGCTGAGGCAGGCTGGTTTCATCAAACACGCACAAAAGCACATTTTTACGTCCCTTCATAGATATAAAGAGTTTAATGCTGCGACTAAGCAGGATGATGTTGATATAAAGGTGAGGGATAATGGATAATTTTGTGTTTAATAGCTCATTAGTCTCAGGCCTTGGTAGCATATATATTTGTTATATTTCGCCTGTCAGCTCTTGAAATTGATCCAGGAGACAGTCTTGTTGTGATTTAAACATTTAATCCTCAGATTGAGACTTTTTACACTATTAAACATCAAAAAGCACAGGTGTGATTTACATCTATAACTGTTTCCCAAAGCATTTTCTTCAGAGCCCACTAAAAGTTTTATTAACTTATCTACTTAAGTTTTGGGCATTAAGTGGGATAATGCCCTAATCACTGTAATCTAATGACAAGAAAGGGAAACGGTGGTGGTGGTGTGAGGCTTGATTGGGCTCCTGTTGAGACCCCAGGGACTCCCACACTGTGGGTGCGGCACGCGGCATTTGGAATACCACCACTACCCACTCCACAGCCCTCAACCCGGTTCTATTGCAGCTACTCTCACATCACTAGTGAGTAGCTGCAGTATCACACTGTGATGTGTGGTATGGGATGTCAGAGCGAGCAACCACACAAAGCCTGCCGTGTCTCTGTCTGCTCCCCTGTGTGCGTAATAACCCCCTCTCAGACATGATGGCAGGGCTTTGATTTTGCGGCCGCGGCCTCGGCTCTCAGAGGAGCACGCACAGAAGATGATCAATGGGAGTGATCTGATTCCTCCGGCCCGTGCCAGACCCTTTCTTAACCTTACTAACCCGATCAGCCAGTGTTGCCCGGCAACCGGTCCCAGGAGGATGCAATGGGTGTGGGCGTGGCGGCGGTGATCTTCCTGGGCACCGAAAGATCACGCTGGATATATTTCACTCAGATGGCTTCAGTGTCAGCTGTGTTGTGTTATACTGATGGTGAAGATGCAGGGAGGGGCTGATGAATAGGCTCTCACCGATGAAGACAAAGGTTGAGTAATGGTCAGTGATTCATGAAATCGCACAGAGATAAAGAGACAAATACGGAAACATATTATGTCAAATCAACCCGAAGCTAAGATGAGATAAACCAATATAATAACTGTAAATTCAAATGTGCTGCCGTTCCTCAGTGTAGTTTCTTTTTCGGTCGAAAAAAACTTTGCGGTCGGCAAACTGCAGCCGCAAAAACCGTCAGACTGTGTTCCTCACGTGTTCAAATCGTGCTCCAAACTCTGAGCTTCAACCCAGGATCCCCTCCTGCTCTTCTGGGGCCTGTGTGAGTGACAGCTTTCTAGAGGGGGAATCCACATGAAGCCCTTTCATCACGGCCGCCCCCTGGGCCCTGCTTGACTGACTGCCGAGCAGTGCAAAAGTTCAGCCATTACGGAACACTATACTGCCGTGTTCACAACGGTTAAAATGTGTCACTTTTTAATGTCCGACGTCTATGAGAGAGACGTTTCTCACGTGAGCGGACTTCATCCATCGGTCCAGCATCCACCTCCAAAGGGAGGAGACAGGTGGGTTTTTTTTGTGAGCGATGATCTGACGAGTTTGGTTTGAAGTTTTTAGTAACGTTAGATAGATTTACTGAAACAGACAGAGCCCTCTCGTTTTCTGAAATCTTATAGATACGAACAAAACACCCAAACCAGAGCGCTACTACCACTAATCGTGCTAACAGTGTAGCTCATAGTTCAATAGCTAACACAAGAAGGAATTTCAACAATGGCAGAACTTTTCAAGGCGACCTATGTGAGTTGGTAAGAAACAACAGGCATCTATAAAAATCGCTTCTGCCTCTTTCTTTTCGAGGCACATTATCACAACTTCCTCCAGCGTCGCCATGTTTGTTTTTGACTCTGAGCTGCCTTCCAGTGGTTGTATCAGCTTTTAGGACATTCTTGAACAAAGAGACGACTCTGTCCCTGATCCAAGGTTTTAAAATCATCTTACATAACTTTCAAAAAGGAGAAAAAACATATTCCTCTACTTCGGTTAAAAAGCTGTGTTCGCAGTGATAAAACAGATCAATGCTTAATTTAATTCACTCAAGTGAATTGTGGCTGCAGCCCTCAGTGGTCTGGTTTGACCAGCAGCTTATTGAATGTCATCTTAGAAAACTTGAGGGGGACACTGTTGTTTGTTGACTTTGGACTTTTCTGGACTTCCGGTGCTGTTACATTATCATTGATCCAACCCTGCCCAGAACAAGGATTAAACTCTGCAGCTGGATAAAGTTTTCATGTCCAAATCTTTTTCCAAATACTTTGCTTAGACGTGGCAAAGACCATGGTCGTGACAAAACATTTTTTGTTATCATTTAAACTGAACTCCTCTTCATAGAAGTATTGATGCTATTAATCTTAAAAAACATCTTTAAATATTCTTCAAATTAAACCATATTCATGCCAGAGTAAGAAAAGAAACCTCCTCAAGGTGAGACTATTTAATTTCTGATAAATCACTGGATCCAAAACAACAAAAGGAAACCTTGCAACATTCCATTACCTCAGAGGTCTTGCAGCTACAGCCTCACAGGTACATTGTTGTGCAACTGAACATTACTAAACCAGTCTGCTTATTTGTGTGAAGGGCAACACAAACTGCGTCACACATCCCTCGACACTCAAAACATATGTAAGATGCAGCTTGTTAAGTGTTTGGAACATCTGCTTTTCATTCCGCCTCCCTCAGTGACGCTTTAAACGCTGAATGCACATAACGTCGTTTTTATGAACAACAATGATCTGTAAGAAGAAGTCTGAACAGAGCCCTGTGCCTGAATCACAATTTCACAATACACTATTTCCATATTCTTTTCAAACCTGCACGTCTCCCATTTCTAAAGTTCCTCTTCCCACCTTCCTTCCCTCCCTCCCTCTCTGCGGACACCGTACAGTACATCAGAGCCCAATTAGCATTCTCCTGGCTCCGACGTCATGGCAGTCTGGGTTCAAAGGCCGGAGGTAGAGGAGCATGTTCCTGGATGTGGACTGAACGCTGTACTCATTATTGGGCTGTCAGCTGACCCCTGATGTCATCGTCCCCACATCATTAGAGGTGTTGCAGGTCTCGAGGCTCAACTAGGCACACACACACACACAGGCCACAGCGCCATTGATATGCATCTACTGACGTCACGGTATCGATCTATCCATTAGCACACTGTACCACCTCATGAAATCATCACTGTGCTCTGTAACTTAGCGAGCGTTCAGGATGAGGAAGGTCACAGACACGCCGGGAGATCGGGAAGATATGTACACAGTTAAATCACTTCTCTGCACATTTTCGGCGCGCTCTTGCCCACTGTGTTGGGAGGTCATAAAAAAATGAAGGAAGAAAAACAAGGCCATAAAGTGTCTTGTTGTGGTGGTTTTCATATCTAGACGTGCATCATTCATCTGACACCGATGAGACGGCTGTAATAAATCACTTCACCTGCCTGTTTTAAATCCTGCAAAATGTGGAGGTAGAGTGAATTTATCTTGTTTCTGCTGACGTGGATATACCTGTCTTCTCTTGTTGCAGGAGGCAACACTGCGAGCAGAGATAAATCAAACGCTGACAGAGTAGAGCATTCAGTCATCTCTTAAAAAGGGAGTATCAGTTACTTTTCCTGGTTTCGTTGCAGCCAATTGAAACCAAGCCAGATAATTTAACAATTCAATTAAGATAATAATTAAAATGGAAAGTTTGATTTTTTTATTTAATTGTAACTTGAATTGTGTGTAAACGAGCTTTAATCAGGCTATCATTTAATTTGTTATGTTTATTATAAGTGTTACTCATAGACTGCACATAAAGATGGACGACATGACACATATTATCTAGATCACCCCCTGGTGGCTGGCTGCAGCATAGGTTGTAAACCCCACCTCCTCCATGTTAGCGGATGGGACATGGACCAACCAGCATCACCACAGGCCAAGAACATCCCAAACAGGCATGTTTAGAACGAGCACTGCTCAAGAAAATCTTTCAAAAAAATCTAATTGTAAGAATCTGATCGTAAAAAGAGGTTATGCTGTCGTCATTCTTCCTTCACATCAGCAGTTCTGGCTTTTCAACACAGACCTCCTGGTGTTCATCTTCATCGGAGACTTCGTCCATCAGTCTAGCTGTTTGCCAAAGTGAGCGGCAGCCTAATAGGTTTTCATTGCTTCTTTTAAACCCCTTTAATTGACCACTTCAGTCGTGACAGATAAATAAACAGGTGATGAATAAGCAAGGTAATTAAATATGACTGAAGCCGAAACATATTTCTATATGTATTAGCCGAGCGATGACCATTAGAGTCGGCTTTGTGGGAGAAATGAATTTCCTGTCATACATGATTAGACAGCTTGTTAGGAATATTATCCTGTTAGTGGTTAAGTAAATGAGTCATTCATTATTCTTTGGATTTAACATATCGTTCACATCCTTTTTGTAGCTTATCTAAATATTGAACACTTGTTTTTATCTGGGCCTTGGTTTTACATGTCTTTGATACAGATTATTACAGTCTAGAGATCTTTTAATGGATTTATTCAATGATTCAGTGGGTTAATGACCAAAGAACAGAGGCAGGTTTGTTTTTCAGATGATGGGCTGATTTGCTTAAGCTTCAGCTTAAGCACCAATCAGCAATTAACAAACCTTTGTCTGTAAAACATCCATAATTACACTGTGGGGCCACTGACTGGAGATAACCTTTGGATGCATTGTAGTCGGCTGCAATCTGAATGAGTATCCTATCATTCATCCTCTCCTCTGTTTCATATGTATCTTTAATCTCTCCCGTTACCAAAATAGAGCCTCTATCTTTAGCTCTTCACAGTTCATCTTAGCAGACACTGACTGCTCCTGGAAAAAAAAAGAAAGGGTCTCTTGTCTCCTCTCAGATTCCTCCTGAGGTAATGCTGCAGGGCTGCATGTGTTGATGAAGCAGCGGGGAGTGGAAAAACCAGGCCACTTTCAGCAACTGAAAAAGTGTTGACATTATCATTTTGCAGCTGATAAATAATCCTAAAATAAGACATCCTGAAGACGGGCCGACACGAAACGACTCTGGCAGTGGGAGGCTTTGAGGACGGGTTTTTTCAGGATGGAGGAGAAAGTTGAGCGTCTTTCATAAAACCTACAGTTTCCTTGAAGCGTAGCGTCCTGAAAAATGCACGATGCTGGTTTATTTGTCCCCTGCGCGCGCCGCAAACTCACTGCAGAGCAACAAACAAGCCTTTATGTCAGAATCAGCACCATTACTGTCTCAGCGAGCCGTACTGTTAAGCTCCGAGCTTATTAAAAAAGACTGAGCACGCCATATCGGCCGACAGCCCTGAATCATTCAGCGAAGCCTTTTTCTTAATGTGGAGGGGCAACACTCTCGGGTGTCATCCAATGTACTTTCTGTCCTTACTTACGTTCTGGTGCTTTGTTTGAACCACTCTAATTACGTCTTATATATTCGTGCAATGGAGATTTAGAGAGACCCACAAAAGAGCCGTTCTCACATCGTAAAGGACAGAAAGTCAAAGATGCATTGCGAAGAGAAAGTTCTATGGGCTCTGGCTTTTGTCTCCTTCTTCTAAGAACATAATAAAACAGAATATTCAGGTAGAATTTGTTTTCTACCATCCTGCCTTCTCTTGTTTGAGTTTATATACCAAAGGTCGTTATTGAGGAAGCAACAGAAAGTACTTATGAGACTGATCCTTTGGTTCAGATGGCAGGATGTGGTGAACAACATCTGCTCATGGGTCCAGATAAAGTGAATATTGTTGTGATTAAACTTCAGCTGAATTGTAAAGAGATAAAAATGAAATTGTAACACAAAAATAGAGCCCTGTTTTCACAAGCAACTGACGACACCGACAAAATGTAAATAAAGATGGACGACCTGAGAGCTCCCGAATGTGAAGCGAAGTCATCTTGATAGCCCCCTAGTGGCTGGCAGCTGTATAGGTCATAAACCCTGTCTCCATGTTAGTGAACGGGACATCAGGATCAAACTATAAAGTCAAAGTGTACACCCCTAAGAGTAAGCAGCCCTTGAAGGAGGCAGTCTTCGTAGGTTGCTTTCCATAACTTTTCATATCTTCTCTACATCAGAGTTTTATATTAATAACAAGCCTCACAGCTGCGAAAACATCTTTACACGCCACCACTCCTTCATGGATTCACCTTGAATTCACATAAATCATAATTCAGATGTTATTCACAGTCTATGGATGGAATGCAGCTGAAGACCCTAGAGATGCCTGCTCCTCTGCAGGATCTCTCTGAACATACCGTCATATAATCTCTTTTCATATCTAATATCTTTCATTTATAATGTTCCAGAGGCTGCAGACGTTGCAATCATACTCAGTTTTCCAGGCAGTCTTCTTCATGCACACTCTGCATGTTTGTCGGTTGTCGAGCACACTCTCTCCCGCTGCCCTCCATCCTCACGTAATTAAAACCCTCCACACTAATACTGAAATAACAACACGCAGAAATTTCCATTTTTTCAAGATCTCATAAAAGACAAATAAATAAAAGTGCAGCTGAACTGTACGTGATTGCAGTTCCAGCTAAATCTCTTTCTCAGGAAGCTGGAGGAGCGTGAAAAATGTAAGTCAATGTAAATGTACTCCGTCTTATTAAAGACAGATTTATGAGACGAGGTTGAGTGACAGCTAACGTCACTCAGCTACAAATAGAAAGTGACACTTTCCACTGAACTGCTGAGGAAGCAGAGCTTCCACAAAAACACACATAATCACATATAGTTCAAACCACAATATGTTATTAAATCTACTTTCAGACACTGAACTCACTGAAATTTCCAGAGGGGCTGAATGTGAGAATGAAAAAAATGTCTGAGTCAGTTGCTCTGGACATTTCTTGTCGAGAGGCCGACTGAGAATAGAGCAGGAAAATGACCGGAAAATTCACAGCGAGGGGATGAGTGTGTTGACGACGCTTCAAATGTGCACAAGGAGGCGAAACTGGAAGAAAACAAATATCTGAGGACAGAAGAAAACTTAAGATAACGAGATTTGAAAGCTTTTCGTGATAAGGGCCGACTCCGGTGTTGTGGTGTTGTACACAAACATGTAATTTTCACAGCGGAATTTATACGTCATGTCCTGTCTCTGGCAAGATATGATATTTATCATATCTTGATACATATTCACATCGACACAGGTGTAGGATCAGTGTTCTACTATACTGATTATTACAACTCAAGAAACTGTTAATAAAAGATTTAATTATAGTACATTATGAGAATTTTGGTATTATTCTTGCACAGGAGGAAATTATCAGACAAATGCGATAATTATCGTACATCTGGCAACGCTGTGCAAACTCTGTCCAGGCCCTCGCCTGAATGACCCTGTTGTTGTGAAGGTGTCTGACTCAAAAGCCTTTTCCTGCATTCTTCATATATGAAAAGGCAAACCAGAGAAAATGTCCGAATCCAATTTTCCTGACATTTTCGGGACTTCCTGTCGGTAAACTGCGTAGTAGTGCTCATTGTGGGGTATTTCCTTATGTAAGTGTGTTTGAAAAGATCTTTATTTGTGCACAGTGATGCCCCTCACACCCCCCTCATACCCCCCTCACCTCACCCTGAATCAGCTCATACATCCCCCGAGGGTATCGGATCAAACCAACATCCACCTGGAGGAGAGAAGGCTCCACCAGCCAGCAGTCATTTTGACCTGTGGTGTAAATTACACCGCATTATGACGCCTCACAAAGGAATAATGGAAAAATACCATTAAAAGCCTTTAATAAAAGTAGTGAGCTGGGTGTAATTATGTCAGAAACCTTTCTTCATACAGCTTTTAATTGAGAGGATGCGTCACCGGGATGAGTGTGTTCCTCTCGTCTACTCTCGCTCTGTTTTGTAGCAACGAGGACTTGCTCATTATTGGTCAATTCAATGCAAGGGTGTTGTAGTGTCAAATGAATTTTGTCTCACCATTACGAGAAGTAATTGGTCGAGGCTCTCCCCGCAATTTACTCTCAGCCAGCGCTACAATAGCTTTATGGTGAATAATTGCTGCTGTCTGGCTCAGCACTGTTATGGGCAACAAGAGTGTGGAGCCCCTGCAGCTGAGGGGCCGACGATCCACGGTGGAGAGGACCGGAAAACTCTCATCTGATCAAATAGATGGACATGTTCAGAGCAAAAATATCTTGTTAGGGAAAACTCAGAAATACAGTTATTGTGAGTGAGTAAATAGATAAGATAAAATAAGATATGAGACGAGACAACATGAAATAACAGATGGGATGACACAAGATTTATATCTGAAACCAAAAATAAAATGTCATCATACCTCTGATTTAATATATTTGACTTTTCTTTTGACTGATCAGTGAAATGGGGATTGATAGTTTATCATATTTTGTTATCATGTGTGAAGAAAATGTAACTTTAAGTGTCATTATACTTAATAACTCACATTATTTATTCATTTCCAAAATGTCCCAGCATGCTCTCGTGCTGAAAACCCTTTGAATAAAAAAATTTGAAAGGTCGAGATGATTTTTTACTTATTTGTGCAGGAGACGATTATTACAAAACAGACAGAGCCCATTATTGCTGTGCACTTAAAGAAGAATTATCACAAAACAAAAAGGAATTTAAAACACGACACTGTTATATGTCATTGGTTAATATCACAGGATGCATTTGAGTTTATCGTGGCCAACATTTCTTCAGGGACAGACTCAAGATATCAGACAAGTGAAATCTGTTGTCTCCACGCAAAGAAAAACTTTCCAAAAGAAAAAGTCAATCACAGCATCCCGACACTGCAGCCTCATATCACTGATTTGTTGAATTTTATTATGTATGTATTGAAGCCTGAGTTTCTCTTTAAATCTGTATTCTCAGCAGGCTGCAGAGGAAACAGGCCCTCATGGTGTATTGATGGCCTCGGCTCAAAATGAAGTCCTTCACTGTCTGCTAGCGATGTCCTGGTTATACATGCCTCACAAATTTTTAGCACAGGGGGTAGGATTTGAATAAAAATGTCAAAATGATTTAGCGATAAAACTTCCGTCCTCATGACGAGCGCCCTTTCTCTGTGTGGAAATCATTTGGTGCCACCTCGTGTCCTTGCTGCATCGGAGTAAAGCTTTGTTGGGGGGCAGAGGCTCGGTGACATTTGGAAGTTGCTTGTTTATATTTACTTTTCTGTGACACACAAACTCGCCAATATAGGAGCGAAAGGAAAACTGAGACGATAATAAGGGAACTACAGGAAATATATTCATGACTTCTCCTCTCCTGTTAGTTTTAAGGCTCCAGATGAACAAACCTGAAGGTTAAATGCAAAGGCCACCAACTGTTTACAACCTCGTTTCTTTGCTGTGATTGGCAGCTTAGTCAGGCTCCTCAGTTCTGGGAAATGAAATATTTTTGCAATTCTAACCCACGGGCAGCTGGGACACACGTCTGGGATACGGCATTCAGTTTCAAGAGACAAGACCGACACTGCAGCTCCGGCTCATTAGTCTGGTTATCACTGTTAAATGTCTCAGAACTCATCAGAATCAGTGCAGGTCAAAGAATTTGCAAATAGACACTTAACTAATTGTCTGAATGTGACATCAAATCATGCAGCGGTGTGGTTCTCGGGGCTGAATTGTGTTAATAGGAGTCTTCCTCTGATTTTCAAGATATTTAATTACAGATGGAGCTAACTGGGGAAAGATCTTATTAATATTATATTATATTAATTCTGAACGAATTCTTGAAATCTGGAAAAAGTAACAGTTTGTGTTTCTCGTTCAACTCAGGATTTAATAATGATCCTAAAGCTATAAGCACCTTTATAATATCAATATTATCAATAATAAACTTTATTTGTATATATATTATATAGATAAAAGATAAAACCCAATTAAAACCTGTGTCTAAGAATCATTTGACCCGGGAGTGAAGGATGAAAGTCAGATGTTAGTGGATTATTTGACGAGCAGAAAAGAAGTGTGAGAGAACTTGGTAACTTTTGTGTTATTGTCATTAAGTTTGAAGAAAGTTAAATAATGTAGGTCAGAGAAGCAGTCGGTAAATTGAGATAAACTACTGTTATCGAGCAGTTTTGTGAAGCTGTGACATATTTCCACAAAAACCAAAAGTAATTTGAAACAATAAATAATAAAGACTTGTGTGTGTTGTGATGTTTAAGATGTGCCAGAGCTTTACGTCTTCCTGTGTGTCTTTATCTCTGTGACACCTTGACACTTATACGAGCAACATATCTGTTCATACGCTCAGTTTGTCGATGGCGGCCCCCGCGGCGACGCCTTACTTATGGATCAGGTGCTGGCGGAGGGGGGGTGAGGTACGCGGCGTTTCCCCTGAAGGAGATGGAGATGAAGGAGGGAGAGAGGGAGGGAGAGTGAGAGACGAGGGCCATGACAGTGAGAGGGGGCCGGGTAATTTGCTCATGTCCATTCATTACCTTCATTAAAGTCTGAGAGGCAGACACATGCTCACTGTCTGATTTATTCTGTCGATCACGGCAATGATAGGCCAGTCTATTACTCTGCCTCTACCAATCGGGTTGTAGTTCACGGCTTCATTACGCAGTGAGTGTGAACATGGAGATTTTCAGAGGAGATGAATGACACGCCGCAGGACGCATGCATGACTTAGAGAAATGAATGACTAACCTGGGTAACAACTCTAACTTGTTAAATGATGATGGCAGCCACAAAGAAAGCTGTTAAAAAATAATAATCTGTATTACACCATAAATCCCCCAACTCTCTCTATCATATTACTTTATTCAGTGTATGTGACACTGTACATGTCTTAGCCAGGTCAAACATGTGTCGACGTGCTTTAGATTCAAAGAAAACCCCGTCAGCAGAGAGCAAAGGCACATCAAGATTTCTGAGCGATAGATCAGTCACAAAAACACCTGATCCATGAATTATTCCCTGGGATATTAGTGAAAATGTCAAAAAAGAAACGCCATATTTCGTCATAACCCCAGTCTCCTCCATGTTAGCGGATGGTACACGATCAAACTAAGTCGCACGTCAGAAATAATTTGTTCTTGTCACATTGGTTCTGATAAGTTATTTGATGCGACCTTGATCACTACTGAGCAGACAACGGCCCCAGATGACTTCTCTTTAGTGCAAGATGGTGGTTGAGGAGGAAACTGAGACATGTCGTCCAACTTTACGTACAACCTCTGCTCCCAGAAACACAACAGACACAGAAAACGGTGGAAAGCAGCAAAAATCAAGACCTAAAAAAGTAAAACAACTCAAACTGTAGTTGTTTGATTATTCATGAAAAACTTCCAGTTTTGTGTCGGACTGGAAGCAGCTAATTAGAGGCTGCAATGTGACCTCAATCCTGATCACACTGAAGACCAGGAGGGATCAGGGACCAGTTTTTGGTGAGTTAATGCGGCGCCGTGTCCCTTTAGTGCAGCCGATGAGTGGAGGCCGGGAGGCTGAGCTGGATGTCAGGCTGCGGAGGGCAGAGCTTGATTAGAATCAAGGCTCTGTTGGTGGAAGACCCAGCGGTGATGGCCACGGGAGGCTAATTGGTCTTTGGCATTTAGCACATTGTAGATCGGGGTGAATGGACACATTTCCCCCCTGTGCTTTGACTTCCAGGTTTGCATAAAAGAGCAAAAAACAGCGTGAGAGGAAGCACTGCATCCCTATTAGTGCAATTAGATGACACCGGACATGTATAGAACACTGCACTTGATCTTTAAAGCAGCTTTTGTTTTCTGTCACAATTAACTCCAAATACTGCTCGGACTGTCTGAATGTCACCAGTCTGCGCTGAGGGAGAAAACTTGATTTCAAATCTTTAATTCTCTACAACTTTAATACTCGTGAGTAAGATAAGCAACGATTAAAGTTCTCGTTCGGCAAAATAGTTTTAACCAAATGTCAAACAGGACTAAGATGGTGTGTGTGTGTTTGTAAAATGTCTCAGATAATCTGCAGAATAAACTGTTCACTGTAATAAAAAATAAAATAAAATAAGCAACATCAGATTTCTACGAAACTTGAAGGATGGGACGCAGGCCAAGGAAGAACCCATTCAATTTGTGCAGATCCAGGAATGTTTCTTTAACATTTTGACCAGTTACAGTCACACTTCAGGCATATGTAGGGAACTGATATTTAAGAGTGTGAACAATTTGGTGCAGTTCCGATTCGGTTTGTTGGTGAACTGAACTTCAGTGGTGAAATCAATGTGATCCAGTGCGGAGCTGCAGCCTGTGTTCATCTTCAAACCAGCAAACAGCCTGTGTGTGCTGCACATTCCTTCACAATGCACAAACCACACACAGGATGTCAGAGCTGTTTGGCTTTGACCCGCTGGCATTTCTGGAGGCAGTGCAGAACACATCAACTCCCCCTGCAGCCTCCCTGCTGGGCAACAAGGATCTCACTGAGTCATGTGTGTGTGTGTGTGTGTGTGTGAAGACTGTAGTTTCACCTCACTGTCGCCACAGAGCCCTCAATCAGCTCACCGCAGCAGCCATCATTACATGTATGGTAACGACAATCGGCTCACGGCATAAGAGATCAGGTAGAAATGTAAAATAATGTGCGAGAAACCCGTCTGTGTTGTACATGTCAAAGTACAGAGAAAAATAAATCTGATTCAATAATGCAAAGCCTCTCGTGATGTGTTACCTCAAACCTCCTCGGTGCCCTGCAGCTGCAGATACAATAAATAACGTGTAATGCTAAACAAAGGCGTTTTCAAAACCAATATTGTGCCTCGTGCACATGTACTGTTTTCCTGCTTTGCTTGACACTGCAGGCAAACAAGGAACCATGAGTGTGACATCATGTATGCACTGTTACATTGTAAGGATATCATGGTGTTATGTTTTTTCATGAATTTTAAAATCCTCGACACCCTCAATCCCTCACGCACTCTTTCATCCACTGTTGCCTTATTTCATCACAGAAAATGTCAATAAATCTGTTGAGGCTAAAAACTCGCTTTTCATCTTTTCCTCATTTACTCCAAAATCTCATCAAACATTCAGTCCCTGTGAGACAGGGTTGCTGATTTAGACCGTACACTGTGCATAAGTCAAAGTAATGTGCCTAGTAAGGCCGCCATGTTGCACAGGAGCAATCAAGAGAAGGAGCCGGGGTGATGAGGTCCCAGCGGTACACATGCTCGGCTAATCGTGAGTCAGTCTCAGTTGTCAATCGTGACGTTTCTCTGCGTTTTTAAAGGGTCAAAGAACTAATTAAAAACAAACTTTCTTTTTACAGTCTGTGGTTTTGGTCTAAAATGACAAGCGGTGGAGGAAGTACTCAAATGTTCTATTCGATTAAAAGGTAACTTAGTACTTCATTTTTAAAAAGAGACCTACTTAAAGTATTTGGAGCGACAAAGTAGAGAGAGACACAGAGATTACATGAGAGACACCATATGTGCCCTGATGTTTAAATTTGTTTGAAAAGTTTTCATACGCAAAACGAGAGAAAACTCATTCCTCTTATTCTTTAAATTGAAACTTGGGAAATTACAGAACATCGTTGTGGTTTCAGAAAATCTTGGCCAATTAATCGGGTTTCCCCGTTACAGCGAGTTGACCTCTGCTGTAAGAGAAGCAAGAATTAATCTCTTATAAGGACATTTTCTTTCACTTATTTGGATAAACTTTCCAGACAAATATAAAGAATCCAAACTGATACAAACGCATCTTTCCTGTATTTCAATCTTATTAAAATGGATCAAATGTTCATTAATGTTCTTTGTATTTTGTTTTTCAAGTATTTCGTTTCATTAAGCCGAGCCCACCTGCCACATTTTCCAGCTCATTAGCGGTTCACTTCCTCGACATGCTACTTAAGCTTGCAGCGAGCATCGCAGAATGGCCTCATGGGAGAATAGGTGACCAGTCCGGCTCTGCAACAGAGATGTTGTTGCTCGCAGATGAATACCAATTAGTATATTTGTCCCTCCTTCGCATGTTAGGAAACCAAAAAAACAAGACACACCGTTGCTCAATAATTCAGGCGTCTTTAGGAGATCAATATCAATATTTTCAGTATCAGAGTTTGGGGGTCGTATGCATTTTTAATATCCATCATTACTATTCCTGCCCGCTTCCACACTTCGGCTAACCTCTTACTCAGTGTCAGGCGTGGCGTTGAGATTCAGCGTTTTACTGAATCTCTCAGAGAAGACATTAGTAGCAACCAATTAGCAGCAAAGTAGATGGCGATGATTTCCATCAAGACCGGGCTTTAAAAGAGGAGAAGACACAGCACAGTCAATTAACATGCATTTACTGATCTACCGACAGCATCATCCCACCGAGCCCACGCACACTCATCAATCCAGCCAAGGCTCAACACTTTCTATTGATTCGACCGCTGAAGAATGTTGTGCATTATAGCAGTACTGCGCTCTCACTATTATTTGTCCTACCTGCGTGAATCATCGAAGCAACAAACTATAGAAAATGAAGTGAATAGACGTGTGTAGGAGGAGAAGTCGAGGTCTCTCTGTGTGTATGTGGCATAAGATTAAGTTGTATAAAGAGAGTGTAGTTAAAACAAGGTGACTACTGAATCTCACTTTCTGTTGCTTGTTTTATAATCTAAAAGTTGTGAAGCCATAGAAGCATCTGATTTCTTTAAAAAAAAAAACATTCATAGAGTCAAGAGAGATATCGTTTACCGTTTTATTCTTTTTGATTTATTCTTTTTATCTTTTTTGTATGTGTTCTTGTTTGTATTTTAGAGTTTCATTGGATTAAAAAGACAGATACTGTCGTTGTGTCTCAATATCGGAGGCTGCGTTCAAATACCAATAGCATCACAGCGACTATAGGCTCCTTTAAATGCGGCTGACAAGCACGTCCTTTTTTCGAAGGCTCCAACGGGTGGATCCTTCCCAAGCTCAAACTTCCCAGGATTGATTGCGCTTCATTTACAAACTGTGTCTCAAAGCGATAATGGCGCTGGCAAGTGACGAAACGAAAATGTTTGATGTTTACACTTTTAAAACTTCATATCGACTGAAAATCTAATAAACCAACGTGTCCAACTGCAGCTCTGTTGCTTGGTGACAGCAGTGACGCAAATCATCTCATTTGTGAACGAATCGGGACACAACCCATGTGTCTCCTTTTAGGTTCCCCTGTTCTCACACTTGCTGTTTGAAGTAAATAAATTTGTTCACTCTGACAAATCTGACGACATGAACGGCACAAGAGGACCCAGATTGTGCTGTGGACACTTCTCACCCTCAGAGGTCGGCTCTTTGGCAGCTTAGCGGAAACAGAACAGAACAAATAACTGGTTCATGAATGAACAGAACAAATGTGGGCAGACAGAATAAAATGCACAGAATGCAAAAATCAGTTTGGAGTAGAAGTGATGAATGAGAGCAGGAGGGAGTAATTATTACCAGACTGCTGTTTTTGGAGCCTTTAAATGAAATCGGACGATAAGTGAGGCGGAGCTCAGGTGTGTGAAATGAAGATTAAAAAGCAGCAGCTGAGCTCCCTGCTCCAGGTCAGAGCTGCAGTGAATTCCCACGCTGGCCTGAAATCTTATCAGCAGCAACACAGAGGCCATCTACCCGCCATCTTCATATCACCACATATTTCCAGGGGAGAGAAAAATGGAAAAACATCTGAAAATATTAAATACAAATTTAGCGAAATTGATTTTTTCTCATCTTAATGATTATTCTCCTGAGCCACAGCTGCCGACAACGTCTTACCGGCCTTATTTGGAAAAGTTTAAACTACTTTTTTTTTTAAAAAGTGAATATCCATCATCCTGATAATAAAACACTGATTGAATGACCGTGGGTTTGAATGGCAACCGCTGACTCTGGAAGAATGCAGCGAGCAGAAGTGAATAGGAATCATATAAAGCTGGCTGAACCTGATTCAGTACAAATCAGCAGAAGCTCAAGGTCCGTCCTTTTGTTGGCTGTTGCTGTGAATGATAAACGTCGATGTGCATATATACAGTGGCATTCAGAAACACAAGGCGCCCAGCAGATTGAATCACCTCAGCAGGATGTTACAGGTTTTACGGCCTCAGACGTTAAACTGAAGTTTCCACCACAGGAAGCTTCTTCGAGAAATAGGAAACTTTGCAGGTTTGTGCGTTTCTTCTGCACAGTGGTCCAACTTTCTAACCGGGGGGTAGTACATCACAAAAAAAGTACCTTTGGGGTCAGGCTTGCAGCGCTGAACCTGATTGATTGAGTTCTCCAGCGTTTTATGTCAGCCGGCCAATATCTGCAATAGTTCATATTAATGGGGAAGATTATGTGACACGATAGAAAGTTCCAGGACAGCTACTGAATGGAGCTTGTGTTGAGATAAATGTGACAACTGTGAGTGTGATGTCATTCATGGTTTTATGCTGTTTGTGAATAGCAGTGGTGTGAACATGGGGCACAGTGGGCTGTGTGAGAAAAGTGGGCCTTGTGTGACAGCCAAGCAAATCCTGAGAAATCTTAATGTGAGGTAAGGACAGTTAAAACTTAACTTCCCTCAAATTACCAAAACTTGTTTGAGGGAACTTGTTCCTTTGAGGTTTTCCAGCCTAAAGGTGTCCCCTCATCAGGATCTAAGGGATGTCAGGCTGTGGAATCAATTCATTTCAATTGATTCAATCAGTGGATCTGCTCGTGAAGGGAAAATCCCCATGAACTAAAGAAAAATCTGGAAACATCCATTTGTCCAGATTTAGGGGCTTCTTCCTTGGATAAAGCCCCACCCCTCCCCTCTTTCCCAGAATTCGGTTTCGTAAGTTTTGAGTAATCCTGCTGAGAGACAGAAAAGAAAACGTCGATGAAAACATGACCTATTCAAGAGGAGGAAACAAAATGCCATATATAACAATGGAGATAAAAATAGAAAGAAGCTTCAGGAGCTATTATGATTGACTTGTGCCATAAATCCAATAAAGAGGTCGACACCTGGAGCACCGTTAAAGTCACAATGTTTCAGGGGGAGTAAAGTCGTTAATGGCAGGTTTACTTAGAATAAAACACTTGCCACTCAATTCCCCAAATTATTGATAATTCAGCCTCTTTCTAAAAAGAGGATTTCACATTTCACATCCAAGCTCTTTAATTAGAATTAGGTGTTAATGAAGAAGCTGCTTGTTAGTGCCTGCCACCATGTCACAGTGAACCTGGAATGTCTCTAACAAACACACAACCCTCCCTCAGGTTCACGGAAATATTGACGTGTTTCCATAGCTACTCTGAGCCAGTTCCTGCAGAAATGAGAACAGTTCTGAGAACGGACGCAAAGCATTAACGAATCCTCACACACACAAAGGGACGTTATGATGCTCGCTGATGCTCAAGGACTGTTCTCCTTGTGTGTGACAGTGGAGGAGATAAAATCTAAATTTATACACTTCAGTCAACATCATCACTGCTTGGATCAACCCGCTCCGTCATGTTTAGAGTGCGGCTGTCAGATTTAACACTTTATCACATGCCACTAAAAAACACTTTGAGTCACCTCAGTTCTGTTTACTTTATATGTTGTTCGCAGCTTAGTTATCTTTCATGGAGACCGTTGTTTCAGCAAGTACCACAAAACATGTTAATGCATAAACTATATATGGAGATGGACGATATGACAGCTCCCAAAAAGTGAAAGCCAAATCTGGAGCAAATCAGCTTGATCGCCCCCTGTTGGCTGGCTGTGGTATGGTTCATAATTAATTTTATATAGTACTTTTCACTGAATTAATTAGTTATTTGATATAAACAATGAGTGAAACTGTTTATCAGCTGGACGTCGCTATCATTAGCCAAAAGAAGAATTTAAACCCAAAACTGTGATCTTTCCCTAAAATGACTCAGGTTATTTTTGTGATTGACCAAACCTGAACCAAAGTGTTGTCAAACATTCAAGTGATAATTAGAACAAATGATATAGAGGGCGTGCACATCATACTGTATGCAGATGATTCTAATCAAGACGGGTACGTCAAAATGCCTTTAGACTTATAAGACAAATAAAAAAAAGGAACAGCTGTTCTCGGTGAAGCTCTATTGCAGCTCGGGAAATATGTCTGTGCCCTAGTGGGTCTCATTATCGTCACAGACCCTTGATGCATGTATCCTCACACACATCTCCAGCCTCGGTCAGTGCCTCGATGGAGTCAGTGTGGCCGACGTTCAGTCGTAAATCAGAAGATTCAGAGCTGCTGATTGTGCCGAAATCAAACTGCGGATGACATCAGCCCCTGCAGTTGTGGAAATATTCTTCTGTCTTTTCCAAGGTCCTTATTGTACACTGTTAGATGCTGACTGGGTTTCTATTTGTTTTTCCAAATAATAAGAAAGGAGGAACATGTCTTTGTCTATAGGTGATGTTTTTATCTGCATTTGTTAGTTTTTGCAGTTAGTTCGTAGGATAACACAAAAACTATTTGACGGATTTCCACAAAACTTAGTGGAAGGATCAGGGTCAGGAAAGAATCCATTCAGCTTCTTGCAGATTTGGATCAGGGAGCAGGTCAAGGAACGTTTTACCTCTTTCTTTATCATTGCAAGATAGGATGTGTTGCAACATTGATTTCCAAGAAAATAATTAACATTTTGCTGTTGATATTAATGATGTTTTCATATTGATGTGTAGGAGACAGATATTTTGCAATTTTGTGCAGACCCAAAAATCTAGATCTAGTTAATTTAAACGTGGTCTCATTGGGGGACTGTTAGGCTGTGGTGGAGGAATCCACTTTCTAAAGAGCTCACTCTCTCTCACTCTTCTGGTTTAATATCTTTCAGTTTCTTGTGTCATGTAGTAGCCACATCACATTCATCTCTAGCATGTAAATATTGATGCCCCTGTACCAGTTCCATCTCTGGTTTCCTGTTCATACCCGTGACCAAAGGCCAATAATCTGACCTCCACCTGAATATTTTATACTTGTTTGTGCTTCCTCTTCGAGGGCTTTGAAGAGCTTTGTCCGGGGAACGCCCCTCATGCATTATACACGAGGCGCGCTCCCCATTGATTCAGCTGCTGTTTAATCTCAGCGGTGTCACGATATTTTCCCACGTCAAAGTCACCGACGTTATTCCCCCAGCTTCAGCTGTCACACGGAATTACCCGCTCCGCCCTGCGCCAGCTGAGGTGAGTTCAGGGGTACGGTGGAAACACGAGACACTTTTCTCAAGGAACGACGAGTAAGACTTTAAGGGCCTGGACACTTGAGCATCTAACGGAGGACGTCAGTACTTCTCCTCCTAAATATATTTTTCATTATA
The DNA here is from genome assembly GCF_024713975.1 of Paralichthys olivaceus. NCBI lineage: Eukaryota > Metazoa > Chordata > Actinopteri > Pleuronectiformes > Paralichthyidae > Paralichthys > Paralichthys olivaceus. Next base: position 1,798,279 of record NC_091109.1, on the reverse strand, counting down.
AGGGCAAAGGTCATCGTACATCATCTCCACCTGGGAAAGACAAAATATGAATAAATGTCTATGTATAGACACAGACAGCAGCCGTGCAGTCGGCCATGACAGTATGGTGGTCACATGCTCATCCCGTCACAGTGAACGCAGTCATAACAGCATCATCGACCGCCCACAGCTCGGCTAATTGGGTGCTTGAATATTTTATATCAGACATTAGTTATAAGATCAAAATGAGTCTATTTGCCCATAATGACCCCCAATAAGGTAAAAGATCGTCTGACTACCGGGGCAGCGAGGGAGTGCTCCTACCGCTAATGACATTCACATGTCCATCAGCACCCGGCAGCGGTGGTCACTGTCAAACCACGGCGGTCAGAAGATTTTTTTTCTTCTCAGACTAAATCCGGCAAATGAGTGAAACGTGTTCTCTGTAATTTATCATATTTAAGTGTCAGTCACCACATTACTAATGCAGGTGGAAGATGGTTAGCAGTGAACGAGGCCTCAGACTTTACTTAGGTAGAAAACAAATACTCCATTACACATAGTCATAGTCTTCTATTCAATCATAGTGCTTCATATTATTGAACAATTATTGATTACTCTGTAGGCATTATAACTAATATTTCATGTACTGCTGGGTGTTTTGTCTCAGACTAAAAAGGAAGTATATTTCACAGACTGTTTGGATTTATTCTCCTCTCGCTTTCTTGGTGTTTTCTGCCTTTGTGTGTTGTTTGTTGTTCTCGTTTGTGTGTCCGTGTCCGAAATCCCCCACTAATCACTATACCCTATACAGTGCACTCATTGTTTCCCACAGTGCATCATGAAAAATGGTGTGCAACTGAGGGTCACTAAACGAACACAGCTGTGGTTTTTATCAACCGTAAAATTTGTTTTAGATGAATGTGGTAAAAATAGAAAAGAAAAACTGATCTTGTTTTATTCTTTGACCAACTCGGGAGAGATAACCGGATCTTAAGATGCTTAATGGTCCAGCTAGTTCACCAGCTATTTGCTAAATGTGTTGCTGTGTATTACCTGGATATTTGTTGGAAAAAGGTTGGACAGAGACACTGAACCACCTCTTTGTCAGACATAAGAATAAAACAAGACCGAAAAGCTTTGAAGAGCTGAGAGGAATCACGACTGGCGCCCTCTTACACACTGCATATGGCAATTCCATCTATTATTAATATGAAAATATTGATCAGAGCAACTTTAATTATGGCACATGAATAAATGTGTTTATTCTCCACAGATCTTCTCATCCAGGTGATCAGATAAACAAACATCTCCTTGTTAGTCAACTGAGTTTTCAATGACTCTCAAACAAGCCGCACATGTTCATACTGTTGTTTTATTACATAACAGGAAATTTGAAAGTGTCTCATGTTTGCCTATATTAATATTCTGGCACTGGTGTGGCTGTAATATAAATGTAATTACTTCTATACCTCACAATAAGAACACTGTGTTCTAAAATGTGGTAAAACTGCCTCAGGTGACTTATTTCTCTTTAAAAAGCAAACTCATCCTCGAGTCTCTTCTTTTTTTGAAATCACACGCTTGCTATGTTGCACAAGTGCAAGACAAGTCCAAACCTTAGATGCGTCATTCTCGTCCAAATATAGTTTACACATACTCAGAAATAAATAAAAAAACCAGTTTCCTGTCAGTCTTGCCTCTGGCGTTTCAAAAGAGATGAAAGTGCGGGATGGCATAAATGTCAATGTTTACTAAATATTTCATCTACTTGATGTGACCACTGAATAGTCATGTAGCTAGGATTACATCTCAGGAGTACGTACGATCAAATTAGCAGTTTGTATTTCCATATCAAAAGATGTCGTAGCTGCACGGCTCAGGACTTGTTTGGAGACAGTGGAAGACATTGTGGAGGCAAACAGGGGAGATGTACGTGTGTGTGTGTGTGTGTCACTGATATGCAGAATTAGAACACTGTTGTCATCACTTCACCTCCAACATATCACATCTTGGAAAATTGTGAATGAAACAGGTTTTATATTAAAATATATGCATCAGGGATCACACCTGTCTCTTGCTCTGCACAGACACACATCTATTCCTCATCTTCTCAGGTCGTTTGAAGGACTATTACTTTGTGTTGTTGTTTGTTTGTCAGCAGAATGACACAAAAATTACTGAAAACATTTCCACTAAACTTGGTGAAAGAATGAAGCCATGGTTCCAGACAGAAGGTTGTGCCACTAGTGCCAGCTCTCACAACTAGAGCTTTTCATATGGTGGCGTTTTACTTGTGGGACTTTCTATCATAAAATATTTTGAAATTGCTGATATAAGCTCGCTCTGACTGATGCCACACGGAAATCAGTTATTTGTCGCAGCTCTAAAAAGTGAACTTGCCAGTGGCAGTAAAACACAACGGCTGTTTAGATTTCCTGATTTCAGGGTAAAGAAAACTGCAGTTTGATCAGGGACAAACTGATTTAAAGACAAGATGTCGGAACGGTACAACTTGGCATTTCCTTCTACGCGCATGACTTACTGTCTTCTTCCTCCCTGCACACTTTGGTTTGCTCTGAGCTGACAATGATCTTTATGAGCTCGCTCGACGTCACAACTGTTGAGTCACTGCAAAATAAAACAGAAAACTTTTGACTTCTGTTCGACGGAGAGTTTAATATCTGTCACTGAAAACGGTCTTCAGCCGAGCTTGGCTCCCTTTAATGGCATGTGGTCACTTAGTGAAAGCTTTATAAATACTTAATAAGTGGGGTTAAGTGACCTATTTATCATATATCATGAAGCATTACCGCCACAGTATTGATTTCTAAAGGTCTCGTTGGCTGAGTGATGCTCAGACGTTGTCAAAGCAGTAATTGTTTTTCAACAATTCTTGCAAATCGTAACTGGGAATTCAATAGGTATTGATTTTAAATTAAATTGTATAATAAGTTGTATCACAGAGAGTGGACACTGACTTACATGGTGTAACTGAAAACACAGTTTTTGGTTTCTCATAGATTATGTGAGCAATTCTCCCTACGCAAAGCATTTACTGGATTTTCTTGTCTCTGATTTGTTGTGAGGTACTTTAAACCTTTTACAAACAAAAATGACGTCTTTTACTGATAAAAAATCCAGGACAGTTTGCATCTGAATCTAAATCACTGCTGCTCCTTTGCTTCCTTTTATGCTATTTTTACTCCCTGTGGTCTGCTCTGATTTTGCTCTCTTCTTTCCTGCTTTTATATTTTTTGGGTTATTATATTTTATTGTCCCCTGAAGATCTTTGAGGTAAACTCGTGCTCAAATGGTGACACACAGCGTGACCTGAGATCAAACTTCAAAATCTTCACAAACAGCAAAAACAAAGCAGTGGTAAAAAAAAAAAATCAACCAACCACTCCAAGAGCAAATAGCCTGAATGTAACCCTTCACATTTCACACTGTCATGTGATCCATTGTTAAAAGATATAAATGAAAAATTGATTTAAATAATTTTTTATCGATGACCACTTGTGTGAATGGAGATGGAGGTTAGAATAATACTACATCTACAGGATCTGACACGTTTCATTAGATCAGCAACACTTCAGCGATATCATTTCTCACTTCCCCAATAAACACATCATAATTATTTCACACACACATATATATAAATATATATATATATATATATATATATATATATATATATAGAATATTGCCATGTGAGTTTTACAACAATGGAGACAGAATTCCATTCTCCTTGCAAAGCAGCAGCCATAATGAGTTTGTCAGTTTGTGTATGTGTAGCGTATCAGAGCTGTCACTGATTGCTGACATGTTGTGCAAACAGGGAGCAGAGTCGGTCAAAAGGAGAAGGAGCTGAGGTCTGGTTCGAGCCTGGGCTGTCATCGAGAGAATGTGACCCTACAGTGGAGAAACCTGGAGAAACAGAGGAGCCGCCTCTGCAGAGCTTCGCTGCAGAACGTGATCGTTGCTGGGAGAGCTTGTTTTTGTTTTTTTCACCACCCGGGGGGATGCAACTCAGCCTGGTGGCTTTTAATTGCGCCCACCACCATAGTTAAGCTTTAATTGTGAAACTCATTGTGCTGGTTTGTTGCTTCATGTTTTAGCGAGAGGTGTTGGATTCAAAGATATGCTAATGCCATCATGGGGTTTGAAATAAAACCTGGGGTTCTACTCTGCAGCCTCATGAATAAAAATGCTCACTAAAATGGCCCAGTTATCCAGAAGACTTGGGACAATAGTGATGCTGTTTTAATTCACTATAGCCATGAGAGCACGTGGTGAAAAGGCTTGGGTAACAAATTCCGACAGCAGTGCTTAGTCACCGGCACCATTTTATCAATCAAGTATTGATTCAGGAACAATATCGGGAAAACCCCAAATGATACCCAACCCTATTAGTGAAGCATGTTACATCTTTACAACTTTCTTGTATTGAGTCCGCCCTCGACTATGACTGCGTACATTTACAACCAGTGACATATGTGGACTGTCCCTCTTAGCAAACCTCTCAACTGCTGTCTCCGGAGACCGACCATCTGAAATTTCATAATCCCACTGTTTGCATGTATGAGCATGACCAGTGCAGAGCGTGAGCGAGAGCTGGCACTCGCCACGTCTCAATGATTGTCCACGAATCTCTCAAAGAAAAAGCAATTTAGTCCTTTGATACTCTGGAACATAAGTGTGTTGAGAAATTTGAAGTTTTGATTAAAAGATATGGAATTCATGATGATGTGCGTTTAAAGATAGATCCGGCCAGTTCAATGACTTCCCTGTCCTCTGTGGTGACTTCATTATCAGGGAAGCTATTCCTTTAGACAAGCAACTAGGTTTCATGCAAGTGTGCACGTGTATTTAGTCACCTGGAGGATTTATAGAGCTTTAAAGATTTAATGCAGCTGAAATCCATAACTTGCTTCAGGCTGTTGCCCCACAGATACTAAAGGCTTCGCTAATATAATTCAAACATACACAAAACTAGAGAGAAATCAATGATGTACAACATCAAGGACAGAGACATAACTTCTGACGACATTAGTACAGAATGAGAGGAACTCTTTTTTGTCGCACCAAATACCTTTCGCAGCTGCTATTTTTGTCTGAACAAGGTAAGAGTGCAAGCACCTTAAAGCTTAATCAATCCTTAACCACAATGGTAGCAGATCAGAAAATCACTCAACCTGGTTCTAAACATTTGTTTCCCTCTCATCCTGCTTGTTGCGGAGAAACCAGTCAACACTTGGTTTCCGTCGTGTTGGTTTCACATGGGTTTAATTGCTGATATCGCTTTCCCACTCCTGTTTGCATTTGTTTGCTTACTCTCCATGTGGTGGTGTGTAGGTGGGAAACGCAAATGTCACCAGTGACATGGTGTAGCTCAGATAGCACTAAACACACACACAGGCTTATACTGTACATATGCTGTGATATAACTCCAACTCAACCGTGTACGACAGCAGTGATACATGAGGAGATGTAGTATTTCTTTATTTTTACTCACCAGTCATCCCAGGATTTACCATACACACAGATTTTCTGGGAACTTGGTAAAAGAGGAGTATGATCCAAGGAAGAATTCGAATTTTGCAGTGGATTCGATCAAGAGGGCAAATCCAGGATAAATATTATCCAGGCATTTTTTTTTTTAGGTTTGTGTGAATTTCTCAGAAAGTGCGTAGATTTCTATGAAAAGAAAATCTGTCAGACATATAGTGTTAATATGTAGCAGATAAAATTTGGAGTGCAGAATGAAAATCAAAATTAAACAGGAAGCGAGAGTTCAGTCTGGACGAATCGTCACATACACTTTCACAATACTGCAGTTGCAATGTCCAGATATTGTAAAATGCAAGAGAACATTTTTATTGAGTAGCTTTGGAAAATCAATGACGTTAAGATGGTCGGTTCTTATTAGTGTGCAACTTTACTGATACTCACTTTGTGAAGAACTAGTTTTTCTCCATTAGACAGACAGATAATACTAAATCTAACGCTACGACCTGCAGCTACTTCGAGATTTAACTCAATTATTTTACATATTATATAATTGTTTAACTAATCCACATGAAAGCAGAAAATAATGATGTCTTGTCTTAGTTAAGGGGAAGTTTATGCTTGTTTAGTTGTAAGCGGCATAAACAGAATATTTGTAATAAAATGAATTACTTTGGGTATTCAGCTTCATTCTGACGGTCTATGATCCTCAAGTTGAACGTGCTCTCAGAGAAAACACAGTATTATCAGTATCATGTGTATCTGATTGTACTTCACACATGTACTTCAGCTCCTTTTGAAAGTCCTGCTCTCCTCCACATCCTAACCTCTCTTTGTAGTGGCCCGGTCATCCCGTCTCTCGTCATCCCCTCCTCAACCTCCAGATGCCACAGCAGAGACTGAAACATCTGTTCTCGTGTGTACATGCGTCGAAAACAAGCTCGATATGCTGTGAATCAACACACTCATTGAGGTAACAGTGTTTCTGGTGACGTAATTTTTCAGGCATGCTTCTTTTTCTTTTGTGTTAATTTCTTCACTTATGGGTCACTCACATAGTTGAAGCACTCGTAACGTTGCTGACAACAGCGTTGTGTGAGCAGAAAGGCTAAATATAAAGTGTTAATTAACCAAGCTCTCACTCCTGTGCGAGTTTTTCTTGCAGATTTGTTTGTGACATCTCCCTCTTTGTCTGCCGGCGATCTCATTGTGCATTTAAGTATGTGAGTGTAATATAATCAAAATGTATTAAGGTCAAAATAGATCTGTCACAAAGTCTATCAAGGACTGGTTTTGCTTTTATCCTCTGTGACGCACAATGAAAGAAAAACCATCACTATGTTTTGTGTTCTTCACCTTGGTATGATGATGTGTTGATTAATTGTTACCAGGCAACACTGTGTCCGAGCCATCTGGTGGCTAACCGCTTTGTCACTTTGCTATGTCCCATTAAAGCCTGGACAACGCAAATTAACATACGACCAAATATTCCACGGAAATATCAGTGTCACAGTCTGAAATTTACTGTAACTGTGTTCATATTTGTGTCATTGGTAAAATCTGGGTCTGTGGCATAGGCTGTGAATAAAGATGGATGACATGACAGGTTCCCAAAAGTGAAGCCAGAGGAGCTGGCTTCAGTTTAGGTCATAAATCCTCTTCCGTGTTAGTGGATGGGATGTGGACCAAACTAAAAAGTCAAAGTACACGTTGAATCATTTTTTCTTAAAGTTGAAACCTTGCCTGATAAAGACTTGTGTGACATCCATGTTAATTGTTTAAAACCTTGCACGCCTCATCTCACCTCAGCTTTTCCTGGCTGATTGACTCTATGCTCCATGCTGTGCTAACAATCACACGAGTCAGAACTGAAATGATCACGATGTCATTTGTCTTGAAAAGTGCAAAAGAAGCTGCAGTTAATGTTTAGTATTATTACTTACAGGCTGTCACACGTAAAGGAAGTGGGAACGTCTGCTGTTTATGCCTGGCAGCTTCTACTTGGCTGCGATTAAATGACTTCTGTCAAACCCTTGTCTTGGGCACTTTAATTATTTTTCAACAAAACCCTTCTACAGTGGATCCGTCTCTCTGATTGCACAACAGTGAGTTGCAGGTTGTGCGAAGTTGCTACTTGATCTCCTCTTCCTCCCAGGAGATATACGGAGCAGGCAGAGCAATGTCTGCCTCCATCTGTTTCTTCTCCGCTGCTTTATTGGTTGATGAATAAACAAACAATCTCTGGATTTGTCTAGGCTGTGTAATATCAGTGACAAATCCGCCAAATCCCGAGACGCCTGTTCTCATCTGTCAACAGTGAAATGTTAGTATCAGTCATTCCGCTCCCTGTTCATGAACCTTTGAGCCGCTACTTTACTGTAATGTCACCACGGTATTTATAAAACATGCCATTCCCCCCCGCCCCCAATGAAAACAGGAGATACAGTGAAGTTTAATGGAGCCAAACTCCGAACACGACATTCGTGAATATGAGCATGTTTGGTTATTCTATTTCACTCATGTATTATACTCAACACATGGGGCCTCTGGGGTTTTAAAACGTTAGTAAAGGTTCAACTCATCTTCACGGACTGTGCAGAGATTCCACAGGAAATGAATCTGCTCTGTTGCAGCTGCAGATATCAGGAATGTATCATTTTTATTTATCTCCTAGTAAATAACTAATGTCGGAAAATTCTGTTTCAAGACCGCATCATCTGAAGAGCAAAAAAAAAACATGCTGACTAATGTATTCTTCATGATCAAGCCGTTGTTATTCTGGCATCATATTATATATACCTGCGTACATCTTCTGGCAATATTTTCAATTTCGTTAATTTTATTGTTTTACCACATAATTTACATTTGTGGCACCATGCAGTTTAACTGGTTTACTTCCAAAATGTCTTCAACAAAATAAAATGTTTCAACTTCATATTCAGTTTTAAAAAAAATCTAAGGTCTTTAAAGAGATATGCAAATATGTGAAAATTAGACAATTCTTATTTTAATGATAAGAAAATTTATTTGAAAATCTATTAAACATTTGCTTCATTTTTATGACCCAGCATCATTACGTCAACCATCTGTGTACAGTGTCAGTTTGAGATGTTTTAAAAACAAATGTCAAATGACTTCGATCCCCCTCCAGCCTCTTCGCACACACCTATTAGTGAGGTGTTATTTAGAGACTAAGCGTATATGCTTTCACTCACCTCTCCATCTTCCCCTGAATCCTCCTGAGACTGAGGGGATTTCACTGTTCTGGCAGTTTTATCCCGTCAATAGATGTTCATTAAGATCCAATTGCAATGTTTTGATGTGTTTTTGTTTTCTTCAACTAACGAGCACAATTAAAATGTATTCAGTGATTCAATACCATCGTCTCTGTGGACCTTTAAAGCATTTTAGCCAAAAACACTAATTAGTGTCAGATTTCCACTGTAGATTAATTTACTCCTCTTCCTTTTTCCACACACACAGACAAGCTCTGGTCTCTCTAATGAGGCCTGTCTAGGTCTGCAGGAGGAGAGAGGAGAGGGAGTACAGGTGGCAGCTCTCTAATTATGTCCCCAGTGGTTGACTACATTACCCAGGTACCCCAGTCCTCTGACAGGTGGGTGGGTGGATTGGAGATGGACCATCACTGGTATAAATGACAATCTTAATTAATCATTTCCTCAGTTATTCCATAAGGGAAGTGAGTGGGAGTAAGCTTCATCTGGATGATGCACTTCCATTGTCTCTTCTCAGTGTAATTATTTTCTATGTATTAGGAACCAAAGGATTTGTTGTATTTTTCTGCCATCATGACCCTTCAGTGTTTGGACATTTGGGGGTGATATTAGCTGCTAACCCCCAACTATGATTTGACCATCCCCCATGACTCTTACTCTGTGTTGTGGTTCTAATCACGGAGAAACATGAGGTCAAGTTACAGGACAAGCCATTGCTATTCTACCAAGACAGCACCACGATGTAGATGAGTCGTATGGGACTAAGACACACGCATCATCATCTCACAAAGCTGCCCAGTGACTCAGCAGTTGTTGAAACGAACAAAATGTATCGTGTGCAATGGGAATCAATGCTAACTTCCATTTTGTGGAATACAAACGTCAATGTGATTGTGAGTAAATTGTAAATTTAAAACACCACCAAGGAATTTGAACCAGCGCTGAGACTAGCAAGATAGATATCTTAACATATTTGTTCTTATTGGACGTGCTCTGCTATCCTGACACTATATTGAATCATCAGTTATTATTATATTATTATTAGTTTTTAAAAATACAGCAAAAAAGCTTTATCCATGTCTCAATCAAAATTGTACCAAATTCTAATCTCAGTTTGACCATAAAATGGAACTTTGGTGAAAACTCGACTTGGCAAGTATTTCTCCACCACTGGATTGTATTGTCTCCACATTGCCTTCATCCCCTGGCCTCTCCTGTTGTTTGAGTAAACAGTAGTTGTCAATTTGCACCGGTCATGGGAGCAGGCTGAAGCCTCCTTGGCAGTGATTTGTGTGGAGGGAGACAGTCCCATCTGTTCCCTGTCCACAGGGGATGTTGGGTTAGCCAGGCAGTCTCCACCACCACCTTCCCCTCTCCATTCCTCCTCAACACCCAGAGAGAGGATAATGAGAACGGGGAGAGGGTGCGCCACACATCACCGGGCAACATTTGCGTCTGAGATCCCGTCTCATCCTCTGTCTTATTGACACTGGGCCACAGCTGGTCACATGTAATCTAAGCAAACCTGGAACAATTCCTCAAATGCAGAGGAGCAGCCTGACATATGTCTCAGTGACTGCGATGCTGATGGCAATGCTCATAACTTTTGGAATTTGGTTGAGCTGACCCTTAAATCAAATGGGTACACACAAGAAAATCCATCTGCTGCAGCTTTTCATGCAGTTCTAAACAATGCATCTGCTGCAAATTTGACTCTTATAAATAAAGTTATTTACAGTGTAATAGCAAAATGTTGCATCTCTCTTGTAGTACCGTCTGTATTTTGGATCACTTCGTTCTCTCACGAGCGGTTCAAAAGCAGGCAGGCCAAAACACAGCTTGAAATATTTAATTAAAATATTTAATCAAAAGAGGAATCTGGAAGAGGACTTGTTGTTTTGTTATTTTTACCCACTTCTCCAGAGCCAGTTAATCAGAGCTCACTTCTCTGTCGAGAATCAATCATTTCTCCTCTGAGAGCAGCTTGGAGGAGGTCTAAACAATACCTAAATTGAGACTAAAAGTGGCTGTCATGATTTGTGTTTCACCCCCACCCGGATGACGTCTTTCATTTCATCCCAGCCTGCACCTCTTGACCCGCCGAGAGGTGACAAATGTTAATACTTCATTCAGAGTTCCACTCAGCATTAGGTCATTTATTTCAGCCTGTAACAACAAACAGTTTGTGACAGGTTGCATTGTCTGGCACGGATGTCGCCCACTGCGATCTGGGCAGGGACCGGAGGCTTAAAAAATCTCACAACTTAACGGTGTGACCAGATGTTCTGCTGACCGTCTCATATTTGCAGTGTAACAGATGAGATCTGGCATCGCACAGACGATGCTGAGACGTACTGAGGGACACACCCACACATGAGGCAGAGGAAAACTCTCGCTGTCTGAAAATGAGATTCCCTTCATTCTGCCCGCAGAACACAATGTGCTGAGATTTGCATGTGTGAATGAAAGTGTTTTCCCCTCGTATGCTTCAGTTATATTATATTCTCATTCCTTTAACACCCTGCAATATTAGTTTTGCACATAAAACGTCACACATTGGTCTAATTTTTCAATATCTCACTCTGTTCTGCTAAACATTCATGTTTGCAGAGTTTGGTTGATTGCTTTCCCGCCCATAATCACATTAAACAAAAGGCAAAGCAGCCAGAATACACCCCAGCTCGTTCCTCGAGGGCAGACTGAAATTACAATATGTAGCAGGTCAACGTGCTCCTTTTGGGACCCGGGTCGGACTGATATTAGAATATTGATTCAGACAGAAAAGGGACTCACGTCAGCCTGGCACCGAGATTCTTAGGAGGATATTATTTCAGTAAAAAACAGCATGAGCGAGTTCATAGCAGGATTTCAGTTTTAATTTGCACATCAGAATTAGTGTAGCTCACACGTTCAGACACCAAAGGAGAAGAGAAAAAAATGGCAATAGCTCATATACCAACACAGCTGTATAGTCATTCATATCCAGTGCATGATACATTAACACTCCTGACTAACATTGTGGGGAATATTTTTGTTTCTCTCAGATTCAACATTTTGGTTGAGTAAGAAACTCTCAACAGAACAATTGACATTTTGTTATGGGTTCAGCTTCCTTTTTACCTTTTTACTGATGTCACCTGACCATCAACTGCATGCATGCCTGACCCTCGCTGCATCAAAGTAAAACCCTAATCTAAATGCATTTTAAATTTAATGATAAGTAATAATAAATAAGTATATCTCCTGCTGAACACCATATGCACATCGTATTATAGTTTTCAAAGTATACTTCAGAAACATGGTTTTAATTGGCTGAATTGTTAAATGTTTACAATGGCGGAAGATGTCCTTTGCCTTCATGACTCACAGGATAATAAATAAATAAAAAACAGAAATGCTTCATTTCTTAAAACTACTTGGCCACTTCCTCCACAATCATAAGTACAACCAAGTGCAACACTATGATAGAACTAGTTTGTTCACAGCATTCATAGTCCAGTGAAAGTTTCTACCACATTTTCTCTTTTGACTTTGTTTTGGCAGAAAGCTCAGAAACAAGTGGTGTATTGCTGTTTTTCAAACGAGATCCTCTCCATTGTGTAACAGTAAAATCTGTCCTTTACAGTGTTTAATAAGACACATAAAAGCCTCCTGTTCACATTTGAATTGTGCTCCATGAATCTTGCCTGTAAAATTAATAGTACATTCTGTAGAAAGTGTCTGGAGTTATGTAAATTGCAGCATTAAAAGCTCTCTCCGTGTTCACCATCTTTATGCTTTTCTTTTATGTGAGAAGTTCATGAATTATGCAGCCAGGTGAGTGTGAATCAGGTGCAAATTTGTTTTTTCTGCGAGTGTGAGAGATGCTCGGGGTTAATTCATTTACACTCATTCATTTTTTTTCACCACCAAATCCCTGTGGTTGTCACACACACCTGCATCTGCCTATATACTGACGTTGTCCATGATATCAGAGGACATTACATTGACTTATAACACAAACTATTACCTTTACCAAAAACTCTATATCCCTAACCCTAACTTTATCCGAGATGTGACCTAAAACATGTCTTCACGTTAATGACTTACGTCCCCATAAGGGAGACATGTCCTTGTAATGCAACTTTTTAGCCGGTGTCCCCACAACACATATAATACCAGGATCGCAGCCCAGAGGTCAGAGGGGCAGTGAAGACACAGGAGAACTGGAGTGAAGCTTTGAGTCACTCTCCACCTCCAGTCTCTCAGTTTCCTGCTGCTCCTTCGTACCTGATGGGGACGCCTGACTGTTTGATGTGTGTGACAGCGGTACAGAGAACACCACACCCTGCAGTTCCGATCTGGTCTAATCATGGACCCACCGCGGCGCTCTCCTGCCGATCCGCATCCTGTCACCTGCAGGGGAAAAGGTCAATCCAGGTAACATCACAGCTCACAAGGCAGGTAACTCACGATGATTTGTCCCAAACAAACATGGCTGCAGCGACACTCCACCCTACTTTCATCTCTCTGTGTGTTTTCCAAAAACCACGCCCTCACACCGAGCTGGATTGTAGCCACCGTGAGTGCAGAGGTGTCGTCATGTACAGTTCCTCTAATGGTGCTGGGAAGCTCATCTGTGGTTCACTTCATTTTTGGTTACAAATGGATTTAGGGAGAAAGCTTTTTCAGGGTGGGACTGATTGAAAGTGGAATACTCTATGAAAAAATAAAAGGAGTTTTTGTACTGTACAGCGAAGAAAAGTTCCTTTATATCATTATGTTAAATAATATTTAATTATAACTAACTACAAATTCTCCAAAACCAGATACTGGTGTAATTGTACACGTCATTTCTTATATCCAGCTCATATTGAGCCAACTCTTTCCTAGCACTCATGTCTTAAGGCATTAAATCTCACAATGTTGACCAATCAGGTCCTTCTAAAGATAAACCGTATTAACATCCACAATCATACACAGAAATGTCTTCACTTTCCCTGAGCTAAAAGTCAACTCACACTGCGTTTCTATGCTTTAATCATTTGCTATTCTGCTCCATTGTCCTCTGGTGTCATCATAAAGGCCCCACAATTAGAGTTAATACCACAATTGTTACTCTGCTCAAGGAGGGGCTGGTGTTTTCAATCCACTCTATGACAGAGGTCTTATTGTTAAATGCATGACTTAAAGTGTCTCATTCCTTATTGACCTCATTTATGACAAAAGAGAATCAGCTAAGCACTCCAGCGCCCGCACTACAGCGATCCAGAGGACAAATGGAAATGTTTGGTTCCAGAGTTTAAAAGAAAACTTAAGATGCTACTTTTGAGAGTTTAGTCAACCATAATGCAAAGAGAAACAAAAAGAACACAAGGTTTAATAAAACAACTGAGGTTACTAATCTTTGCCCAAGTTCACACTGCTAACTTAATATGAAAGCCCGTATTTGTATATAACACATCTCCGACTAGCTGCATACTGAGAAACCCTCCTGTAAGAACAAAACAATAAAACATGTAAATATGCACATCTGTGCGATGAAGGATTTAAAAAAGGAACAGGGTATATTTAATGCTCAATGACGATCCCTGGGGTTTCTGAGAAGGAGTGTGAAGGCATCTAGATTGAGACTGAGGTGGTAAAATGTTCTTCAAATAGAGGGAGCAGCCTGGGTGACAGCACAGATGATCGAGGCGATGATATCGCTGCGGTTGTCCCCGGGGAAATAGTACGAGAGATTTAATTCACAGAGTCTTCTCATGATCGAGAGATAGGAGCTTTAGGAGCTGGAGAAAATGAGACACCTAGAATGAAATGTGAAGTTAGCTGCACTCACAGGGATATTTTGTCTGATCTGGACTGATCCTGGTTTGTCCATGTGAAGAGACATCTCTCCATCAACTAAAAATTCCACTTATCTCTTTAGAATTTTTACAAACACCTTTCAAAGTCAACTGTTGCTTTGTGTATATCAGCACTCGTGTGCCAGAAAAGCACAATGTTACAGAAAGTTAAATAATTTCCTTTATCTGCATTTTAATCAAATCCTCTACAAAATGGGTTCTTCCCTGGTCCATACCTTTAAGAAGTTTTAAGAAAATCAGTTCAGTAGTTTTTGCGTAATCCTGCTGACCCAACAGTCGGATAGTAACGACTGTGGAAAACATTTTGTTTTGTCCTAGTGTATGCAGCCTTACAGCTAAGTCTTTTGTTGGATGTATTTATAATGAAGCCAAAATGTGAGCAAACATATTTGCTGTATAATAAAGCCATACACTGTGGTTTATTGCCATCAAAGAGCCAGGCTTATCGATGTCTGCTTGTTGATCTCCACTGAGGTCTGTTTAATGATCTCCGTTGCTCTCCTCTTGCTATAAGCTGTCTGTCAAAATTCAATTAATTTGTCAGAGGTTATTGGCCTGCCAGTGCACTGCATTTTAATAAAGCTGAAGTGCTTTGATAAGACCTCGCTGTAATTGACAGCGAGGAAGCGATAAAGCCGCCTTTATTTATTTCTTCTTTTTTATTTTGCCTCCCTCGGTCAATGATTCTCCAGCGCAGCTTGATCGGTGCATTGAGGATGCATCCTTCAAGCCCTTTTGAAACTCTATCACAGGTTTTCAGCGAGTGGTTTCATTTGAACTCCACTCTGGGTTTCTCAAAAAAAGGACAGTGACTTCCCAACCGTGAGACCGGTCTTCTCTTGTATGTGTCTTCTCTGTCAAGGCTGGTATTCTGAGCTGACACGTCTCTTTTCCATCAAAGTGGCACATCTGGGCCTCCTGGAGCTGTAGTCAAATGTCACCCGGAGCCCCCCACAGAGTGATGCCAGTCCTGTGTAGGGTTACACCACCAGCATTCCAGTGTTATTCCTGTGTCGCTGCCCACTATGATACCCACGGGTTTACCTCACATTGTCAGTCTTAAGAATTGTTATAGAATTTAGAAATTTGATTAGCAAGCGTGAGATAAAGGGAATTTTTCTGGTGGGATTATCTTCCCTTTCTTTCTTTACCTGGAGTTTATGTGTTTTGTCTTACTGTCCTCTGGCTCTCTATCACTTTCATAATGAAGCCTTTTGTGACGAGTGTCAGTGAACAGTGCTGCATATAAGCTTTTGTTGTTACTTATTTTACTTGTCTTAAGCCTTTATCATGCAACATCACCGAATGCACACAAGCACTACAGTACATGTAAACAACTACCTTCCGCTTTCTTTTTGAGAAGTTTGTCTTCATCCTGTAACGTTTCACTGAAGGCCAACTGGACGCCAACGTGACTCGTTATCGCAAAGTAATATTGCAAAACAAGAAAGGGTTGGCTCGTTAGCATGCAAGTAAAGATGTGATAGAAATAGAAGCAAAACAAGAGTAATCATCCCCATGTCCACTGCCAGTGCCGAGTAATCGCATAAAACTCTTTCTTTTAGACTGTAAGTAAACATCTTTTAATGCTAATTTTGGCTATAGGCCCAAAAACAATTGCAAATGAAATAGTGTAGTTGGGTTGTTTGCCTCATCTGAAATGACAATTATTAAAGGTTTGTAGGGAAATACATTGTTTGTCAGATTGCACTTAACTAATCGATGGTTATATATAGTTAAAAGTATTTCACAGACCATCTGCAGTTCAACAATGTCTACGCAACCTGCAGCAAGCAGACACTGCCTCATATTAAAGGAGAGCTCCATCAATTTTACAACCACACAGAGATTAGTGTGCTATCACGAGTACTTCTCAGCCTGAACAGTGGTGTACTGTCCACAGTGATTAAACTGCTTTCCATTTGAGAGGATTCAGAAGATTCAGAGTAGGCTTGCAGATAAGTTATGTGAGAAAAAAGGAACAATACAGTGGACTCTTTTCGTGTGATTTGCCAAAATTAAGAGAACACCAAAGCAGTTTGGTTTTAGATGTCATTGTTCTTCTTCACAATTATTACTAATATCAAGGTTGTTTCGTTCATAACGTTCATAATTTGATGTAAAGACTAACTAAAGGAGTTGGAACTGTTTGGCCCTAGAAGTGGTTGCGACAGCTGCTGAAGTGATTGAGAGTGACAACCTTGGTCTGGGGATGTTCACAAAGTCGTAGGATATAACCATCACGTCATAAAGAGTTATTTGATCACATCTAATTAGTCATATCATGGAAATTGAACCCATACTTGGGACTAAAGGTCAGGACATTTCCGCCACTGCTGCTTCGTGTTTGACCGTTTTCTCAAGATTTTAAAGAAATGTATGTGTTCGTCTACACTACACTGTGACTACAATTAACAACAGAAGACAACTTTCACACAAAAGTCAAAATTCTCAAAACTGCATTAAATCCATACGACTACAACCATTCTTTACCCTCAGTGTTTGTTTAACAAACTTAAACTTCTCTAACTTCATATTAGAAAAAAGAGTAAGTAATGAGGTATATTAAACTGCAAGATGTCACTCTCATTAGAGTTGCAGGCATGTGTTACAGCTTTACAGGTACTCTTGTTATCTAAGGGATACCCTCCGAACATCGTAAATAGTTTTCCATAAATAACCACTTAGCAGCCAGCCACAAACATCACCCACATACACAATCCTCAGGGGGTGCAGCTATTCTGAGGAACCTTCCTTTCCTTCTTTTCTCCCGTCTCACCATCTTCAGCCTCAACAGAAGTGGGTTCAGTATCAGATATATTAGTCATTTCTGCTGCTGCTCAGGTAGCTCATTTCTGCCAAGCTCCAAAGAAACGGTCAACGTGAAGAGCCGGATGGATGCTGAGCTACGTGATCTTGAGCCAGACTCGTAGATGCCTAAAGATAAAAAATATACACGAGCCTTTTGATCCCCTCAGTGTTTCATTCACCTCTGCTCTCCGTCTCTGGTTTTTTTTTTTTTTTTTTTTTTACACCCATAGAGACTTGATTGAGTAGCTCTCAGACTGGCCTTGACAGGTTAAGTAGGGCACGAGACACGATTCTCTGCAGGTCCTGGCCTGCTGCTAACTCACATTACCGGATACATCTGTTTGAGGTCTTTTCCTTAAAGGCCGATAAGTCATGTTGTCACAGGTCTCATTTTGTACACAGAAGATCACGGAGAACTGTGGACTCGGCCGGAAGAAGTCTGTAAACAGGTTTTTGAGCTAAACAGCTTGTTTTCCCTCGTCCAAATTGATTTTGGCGTGTTCGCTTGTTGAATGCCACATTTTCTGATTCATGATAACTCAACATGTTATGAAATCCCACGCAGGGCTGTGGTGTTTCCTCTGGGCTAGTCATCTCATCATTTGATGCATGCTGGAGGCCCCTGACTCGTTCAGACATCTATTGGATAAGGGAAAATGTGATGTGCTATAATTTGGAGGCATCAAAGAACATACAGTAATGCTGCATAAATTGTTTATGTAAGAAAGATTTTAGTTAGTTCCATTCATCTTATATTTACGTACTGGTTTCAAACATCTTTTTTTATTTTACATATACATTGTTTATAACAGTGTTGGAGAAAGTATCCAGAATGTCAACTTATGTAAAAGTAAATATAGAACAGTATTAGAATATCTTCTCACAAGTAGATGACCTATATTCAAAAACTTCCTTAAGACAGGGTGAGGCCACAGCTCAGAATCAGAACTAATTTCTGTAATATGTTTTTGTAAATTAAAACATATTATGTGCAATTGATTCAAAAAAATGAGTCTGAAGTTCATTAATGAAGTGCCGGCCGCAGCCACGCTGGTAATTGTAACCAGCTCAGGGTCTCGGCCGACCAGCACATAGTCACAGACGAATGGAGCAATTAGTTAAGCATTAATGCACGGACACTACACCCAGATCCCTCAATGGTCTATGGGGAGATGAAGAGCTTCATCCCATCAGCTTGAATAATCGGGGCAAAGCAGGTTTAGACCTGGCTGTCTGAAGGATAAAAAAGAGAAAGGTGTGTGTAGTCACTCTTGCTGGACGAGAATAAATGCCAAATTCAGCCATAAGGTGCCTAATTAAGCTGTTCGCTGGCTGTGAAGCATTATATCTTTGCCTTTCACTTCGTGTCCTCCTTGGCGAGAGAACAGGCCCGTAATCATTAATGAAACGGTATGGATGAGTCCTTGAGGAAATCCTCTGCCATGCTTGCATGAGCATCAATCATGTATTGACTGAGTGTGTCCAAAGAGGGAGGGGGCTTCAGAGTGTGAGCGGAATATCTGTGAAGTTTTGGGCCACACTGGCTGTTCCCGTCTCAACTTTATAACAAGCTGTCAGAAGTGACTGTGTTATTAAACTCTGACGTTGTACCTGTCACTGTCCGTTCTCTATCAAACCATAATAAAATATTTTTCCGAAAAAGGGAGTTTAAGCTGTTCGTGTTTGTTAAAGCAGACGTGCCTTTAGCGCAGCGTCTCCACCTGAAGCTCGTGTTTGAGCTGTTTGTGAGATGTCAGAGATATGTCTCCTTTTAGCTTTAAGGTGCAGCTCATTTGACGGTACGTAGGCTGAGCAGGTTGAGTCATTTGTTTCTCACTTATTCCCCCTTTGAGGACAAAAGAACGTCTCACTCAGTGGATTGTTGGGAGACGATAAAAGGTTGCGTGGTCGTTTTCTTATCTCCGTTTTCGGGCATTACAAGGATATTATTTTGTTCGTCAGTAAAAGAAACTTACAAGAAAATTACAGTTATTATTTTCTTAAGTTAAGTTTTCTCCAGGGCATAAACATTTTAGCTCCATATTTGTGGAGTTTCTAGTGGCCACATGAATCATCACATCAACGAAAATACAATGAGCTCTTAAAAATAATAGGAGCTGAATAATGAAACTCTATTCTTGTGTTTTCCAAATCAACAGTTGTCTGTAACCATCTGGTTGATCCCATTACCTTGATGTTGTGATTCATTTGTATTAGAGAATTGAAAAAGACGATCCAGATGTCTACAATAACATCATCTGTATGTGAGTAAATGGCAGGGTATTCATTTTTAAAACGTTCAAGTATGCCAGTATGAAGTTTTATAATTTTTGCCCGAACCATCAGGACCCAATGGGCCTGACGTCTCCCAGTGTCCCAACGGGTCACAGGGTTAAGGAAAGTTTACAGACATGATTAAAAGTAAATAATGTTGAAACTGTCAGTGGGAAACCAACAGTGATACAAGCTCCTCCTTTATCCCTTTGCACACTTTGTGGCTTTATAATAATATCACATCGCTCCTCTTTGCTCCCAAAGGACAAGAGTCATAATTACTATGGCAGCTCTGGCTTTGACCCTTCGACGTAAGCATATGACATTTTTGGTGGAATGAAGGACGGAGTTTCTTTCCTCAGAGGAATAGTCTCCTGTTTGTCCATGATGACGCAATTCAACTTTTTTCATTTTACATCATCCTTTTTTCTGAAGCGCGTAGGTGGGAAAAAAAGGAGGTCTGGTATTTTTCTATATCCCTTTGCTCTCCTTTGTCCTTCTCACACTCAGTCTTGCTCTTGCAGTCAGTTTCTCCACATATGTCCCTCCTCGCTAAAATAGAGCTGCAGAGCCCTAGAGAGCAGAAGCTGAAGTGACGGCATGTCATCGCTGTCCCATATCAGTGACTCACTGAGGCCTGTGTGCCCCGGCCTGTCACCAGCCTGTCGCTCTCTCTTGCTGGGCCGGTCGGTAGCACAATGTCTCATCACCTTGGTGCTGTTAACCCCAGCTTCAGATATCCCCTCCTCACTCAATGTAAAGTTTCACAACAGTTTTCCCAAGAGAAGGAGAAGGAGGCTCTAAACTAACCTACAACACAAACATTAAACTTTACTATAAAACCTAAAGGACCTGAATGATTTCGACTGCTGGTCAATTTGGTTCAGAGCCACAGTTTCCCTCGTGCCAGAGGGAAGAATAATTACAAACTACTTACAACTATTGGAAACGCTGTGTTATGTCATCAGAGGAAACACATATAGCACCAGATTTGCGAGCTGTCAGGAAAAAGGAGATTAGGGAGGGAAGTGATATAGTGTGGCCTTGGAAATGTGACTTAAATTACATAAAAGGTTAATATGGTTTGGCAGGTGCTGCGTAGCATCCGGTCCCTAATACTGAGCAAAATATTCAAAATTGTAATTTGTGATTTGATAAAAGCCATAACTGAGGACGCGGGTGGCTGCATGTCTGTGACGCTGATGTGTAGTAATGGAAATCTTCAAACCACAGATAGATAATATATTATAGAGCCGGGCATGTTTGAAGAAAATGGAAATTTAATTCATCTTACGTGCGATTTTCGCCAGTATAGCTAACTTCAAGACCTTTATCTGCTTGTGTAAGTGCCATTTAAACTGTGAAATACTTATCTAATTTAGTTTTCCAGGTAGAAGAGTATCTTACATACGGTTTTAAGTGTATTAAGTACTTTTCATTATTATGGTCAAAGCGAAATCACAAAGCTCAAATGTCAAAGATATAAAGTATCTTGTTGTGATGATGAAGAAATTAACATTGGGAAGAAAAACACATGTGACCCTTTGGTGTGCCTCTGCAGGGCGCTGTTATTTCATGTGAGTTTCATTATACATTATAGTTTCAATCACAACCACTCGGCATTAAAGGTGAAACTCATTCATCTTTAGTGAGAACTGCTGCACCTTGTTGAGGACGGTCCTCGGACAGGACGGATCACAAGATGTGATAAATATAGACCCTGTCAAGAAAAGGAAAAAAAACGATTTATGGAAGTGAAGCTATTTGTATTGCATTAAAAAAATGTCCCTTTGCTTTTGATACAAAGCCTCATCTGATTTAAAACATATATAAAATATATTTTAATATTTATCATGTTTGTGAGAATTATCTTTATGCCATTTATCCCTGTTTCCCTGTGTCCACGCACTCCTTAAAGGTCAATAAGGAAAAGTAGAGGTTGTTGTTGCTGCACTGAAGAGATGGGGGTTCAGACAGGTGTGGACAAACCACTGAGAGTGTGATTGATGGAAAACCCTCTGAATGACTCGGTATAGCTGCGGCTCTTACCGGCAGCAATCTGCCACAACCACAAGCCCACATCCCACATTAAGGATTTACTCTCTTCCACTGGCTCCACAGTGACAGCTACGCTCATTTCTCTGATTTCCAGTTAATACTTCATGGCTGTAACTAATTTTTCGCTCATCTGCAGTTTATCTACATCCGCTCTATTTTTAACCCACTGGAAGAAAGAAACCAGGTGTGGTCTCATCTGGCATTTCCTCCGCTGGTATGTAAGGGCATTGGTCTGTTGCAGAATGTCAACACAGTGGGCGGGGCCGATAGCACCCAATGTCACGGTACATTTGGAATTAATGTGCATCTTGGGTAATCTGAAGTAGACAGTCTGTACAGAAGTGTGACTGTAAAGACGGGCTGGGGGATAAAATGATGAATTATCGCTATAGAATTTTCATCAATAGGAACATAACAAAGGTTCAATACAACTCAGCCATAAATTCTGCCCTTACAATTATAATATGTCCAGTTTTAATTTTCAAGTATTCTGTGATTATTATTCAGGTGTTTGCAGTGGTGTTCCATAGTTTGCATTGTATTTCAATTCCATCGTGTTTTTAACCGATTATGCAAACCAAGGGAAATGTCACGGTGTATAAAAATGACCAAACAAATAAGCGTTGCCTCTCCTCATGAAAAATTGAACGTTTTTTAATGGCTGCACACAACAGCATAAAATGGAAATATTCTAAATGTCCTCTGCATCATGTCATACACACATTTAACGAAAATTCAGCCTGACAGAACTGGTATTATTAGAAACTTCCCCAGAAGTTCAAATTAAGCTGCACAGCTGCATTCGTTTGCAGATTCACTATCAGTTCTGAGGGCCAAGTTCAAACACTAAAGTTTATTTCCCTTAACACACTCTTATCTAAAATAACATGATCAACTTTTTCTTTATAGCATGACAATCAACCTCAGACTCATCACGTACTATTGTTTTTTTCTTCATCCAATATCATAAAACGTATCATATATCTTTAAGCCTATTGTCTGAAGTTCAATGTCACCGTTTACTGTTATATTAATACTGACACTTTTCATTTGCATTGATATATTCCCCCTGCCCCCCAGAATGAAAAACTTCCACGACTTTGTTTACTTCTCTCACAGTGGAATAGCCTGCAGCGATGCATTTCCACTGTTATGCAACATGACCCGTCACTGACACAGAAATAATATTTAGGAAGAGCTTCCCAAGCAAAATAATGAAGTGTCCTTTGACGCACAGCCGTCAATAGGAGGTCGTTTTGGAGTCTTTACTGAGGTTTTTCCTTTTAAAAGGAATTGAAAAACCTTTCGCTTTTTCTCCTATCTTTATTCAACGGTGTGGTCGTGTGGATTCAGAGGAGCTCTTACTGATTTCACATTGAGATTTTGTCGTGCTTTCACTCAAGGTGCCAGGTGTAGTGTTGACAAATGAAATGGTCCCGCCCTCGTTCTATGTGCGTTAGCTTTACCTCTTTAAGAGTCCCACACGGGCGGTTACTTTAACAGGGTCATGCACTGGTAGCATATACAGAAAATGTCATTTTATTCTAAAAGTTTTAAATGAAGCAAAGTACATATAATAAAGTACATACTATAAAATTGTACACTTGTATTTGAGCACAAGCACAGCAAATCTAAGCCCAAGCTGCAGCTATTTGAGTGCAAGTGTGGGGTACTGAGTGAAGCTTTACAAAATCTGAACAAGTCCAGCTCCGAAAGACCAAAAAAAGCAGTTTGACTATTACTACTCACTAATGCCAATATTCTTGTTCCATAGTTTATAAATGAATTAATAAGACCAAGAGCAGCAAGCAGAGTCAGGACAGACATGGAAACACAGCAGTCATGACTCTTTGTCTATTTAACAAAGCCAAAAGATTTGTAAATCTGGCACAGAGTGATTTCCTGCCTGCTGCCATCCACCTGTCAGCCATTTTGACACCCAAGCTGCTAATATCCCTCAATTTATCTCCGTCGGTGACTATTTTGGACTGGCTGCTCATGTCTGGATGTTCAAACAGTCATTTTTTCCCCTCTCTGACACCTTTTCATGGACTCACACTGACACGTGCCGCTTGCTGACAGACAGATCCTTACATGAGAGACATGAGGTATCCTGTGAATGAATATGGATGGAGCTGTCCATCTGCCACGTTAGGCTTCACTGACACTGAATGGTGATGGGGCCCAGCGAGAGGCTGAGACGACAGAAGAACACTCGATTTGAACGAGGCTCTGATATTTTTCTAGCCCGCCAGGGGTGGGAAAAGGAAATATTTTCAGTGGCGTTTTATACCCCTCGTAAAACAGAGTGAGGAGGTCTGACGTATGAAATATTAGCTGTGAGTGAGAAGTGAAGACGAGGAGAGTGACTGTCAGAATTAGCAGATGAGGAGGTTTGGGTATGTTTGAAAGGAAGAGACACGGATGTAAGCATGTTTGCATACATGTATTTCTAAGCACGATGGTACCAATTAGAAGATCAAACGTGCTAAAGCTCGCATTCAGACCAGTGGCCAATTAGGAGTCTCCATTCCACCTGACAAGCTCATCTTTGGAAATTTGACGTAGCGCAGCCGCATGAAGCGAAACCCACACATTGACAGGGAGCACTAATTAATGTAAATCAAATTAAAACTGATGACACGGGATGTAAGTAAATAATTAGAATGAAGCATCTGTGATCGGTGGGAATATAATGGCAGAGAGTAAAATCATCTAGTGTCTGGTTGTTTCTCAGCCTCTTGCTGTGGTGGTGTGGGCTTGTTAGCTTTTTGGCAGTCAGCGGTGTGCGGCGGAACTTCCTGTTTGTCGGCAGCACTGTCACCATGACTGGAATCCAATTCCCTCTGGTCTCCTTCATCTTCACTTGGCATTTACATGAACTCCATGTGGATTTGGGTTTTTATATGAAGGCTCATCTTGGATTAGCATGTGCAGTATAGCCACCACCTTAATACTGTATTGAATGATTTTCCTTCCTTCTGATGAGTAGTCACGCAAGTTGTAAACATCAATTTGCATATTATTGTGATTATTAAGGTTGTAATATTAGCATCTTATTAAGTGAGAGTTAAGGTTAGGCTATTAAATTTGGTGTGGGTGCGTAACTGTCTCCCCTTCATGATTGGTGAAATGCAAAAGTCTGTACGACTTTCAGAAAAAAAGTTATTTGAAAATATCTTGTACTTTTTTTTTAGAGTTGGTGGTTTGACCCCTTCCCGAGGTCGTAGAGGTTCAGGACCAATGGATCAGGCATCCCCACATTAGTTGAGATGGAACCAATTTCCAAGTCTCTTTGACCTTCAGAAAAAAAGTCTAACTAACTCAGTTAGTTAACAAGTTAACATGTAAACACATATTAGCAGCTAAGAGTGGCCAGGCAGAGAGTTGGCTTTCTCAAATTAAATTCTGTAATTAAGAAGTGCCCATCCTGTCACATTTTCAAATGCACAGATACACATTAAAATTAGTCAAAAATGTAATCCCCTCTAACTACTCAGATTATTTAAAATGTTATAGACCTAACAGACCCTGGAGGTGTTTTTTTCTTCTTCTATTTTTTTCAATCTGTTATTGGATTAATTATGATTATGATTATAATTAACTGATCATAATTTATGTGTGTCTGTATCTGTCTTATTTATGTCATTTCAGTGAGCCATTAAGTGGAGGGAAAGACATGTATGCAGGAAATCAATACAAGGGACGCTAGTGAACGGCCTATAGTTTTTTTGTTTTACCGTGGCAACCTTTCTGAGCCTATAACTGCTTCATTTCCTCGCTACCCTCCCTGTTGGCTGACTGCAGGATAGTGTATAAACAATGCCTCCTCTGTGTTAGCAGATGGGACATGGACCTAAATAAAAAGTCAATGTACACGCTAAATAATTTTGGCTTCCCTTTTGTACATGATACAATGAAATATTCTCAAATATACCTCACGTGCACACTGAGTACACCATACCCCTACAAGATAAATCACAATGACCTGTCAACTGTAAATTGGTGTTAAGAGCATCATAAAACTTTAAGTGTTATTCCACTACTTCACCATCCACTCACTTCAACTGAACCAGTGTTCGTGTTCCTATTGTGTATCTATAAGTCCAGATAATGTGTCTGTTCAGCACCATTTCCTGTTCAGGATGAAAGTGTGAGATGCGGGAGCTGCAGCGTCTCAATTTAGCTCCTTAAAACTCTCGTCTCTCTTTCGATTTTCTTCGTTTGTATATTTAATGACAGCCAGATATATCTTGTCCCTCGGGTAACTTTGAAACATTTCATAAAATACATGGCACTACGTTAAATCAGATTATATTACCAGAGTCTACATCCTCATGAATACATTTAAGATAAGATATTCAGCGAAGGGATTGCTTTGATTCTTCCCATCTCAAATTTAGAGGTAAATGAATCCTTTGAGAAGAAGGAATTATAATTTGAACGTGTATCAGACAGGAAATCAAAGCTCACCCTGTTGCCAGTATAAAGACCTGACATTAAATATTAGGGTTTCTGAGACAGAGAGCATGAATTCAGTGACTGTGACAAACTAAATAACAATAAGAAATTGTGAACATATCAGTAATTTAATCTCTGTAATGGTCGCTTTAAAAAATAAGAATCCACTTAGTTAAACATATCTAGGGGTATTTTTTCTTTATAACTACAAAAAAACCCTTGTACTAAAGTTGTTACCATAAACATAAGAGTTTGTGGTAATGAATTTATACCTTGGGACTTGTTCCTACGTCTCCACACTCAACTTCAGATTTCACATTCTCTCTGATGATGCTTACTGACGAAACTGCTAATGTGTGCTCGTTCATTGTGGTTCCCACTTTTTAGAAGTTTGAGCTGCCTGTGTGCCGAGCGAAGGCAGCGCAGGAGACGGGGGCCTTGGGATTGAGACAGATGAGGAGACTCAGCTCCTCGTAGGAAATAGTTATCTTCCCTCTCTCCCCCGCGTCCTGTGGGAGATCTGGCTGTGATGAGAGCCAGTTTGCTGCACGGCTGTCTCCAAACCAAAGGCTTTGTTTTTCCCCTCTGCGAGCCGAGTTGTTGACAAAGCTTCTGACTATTTACAGCAACATTTTCTCCAACTCTCTCATACCCAGGATTACATGGGAAATATGTCTGCTGGTTTACCACGGGCAATATTGGAAATTCTCATGTGATAGTTTACACAGTGGAGCAACTGCACAAAACCATTCCTTGCCACACTTGAGCACGACCAGCAAAGTGTTTGATCTGATCAAAGGGTGTCTGAGCAACTTCTGAAGAAGTGACTCACTAAAATCCTAGTGCACTCCTTCGAAATGAGGGGTGGGCATGGATTTGAAAGAGCCCCTCAACCAATTCCTACTCGTCAAAGTCGATTTATTAGTTATGTGTTTGATGCTACATCCCCACAACTACTCGTTCATTTGAAAACGCATCAACTCTGCTCTGAATCTGCGTCCACACAACTCTGAAGTTTTAGAGCCGCTATAAAAGAGAAGTTTGGAAATGCTGCCAGCCCTGTTTTAGTTTGAAAACTCCCGGCACTACTTTTTAGTCTGGACGGACAGAAACTGAGATTTTTGGAAGCTGTGACATAGACACTCACAACCGCTTGTTGATTGGGTCTTTTCAGTCATGGAAATGTGCTAATCCATCAGGCCCCTATCACATGACTATTTTCACTTCGCACAGGAGCAGAACGGTTTCCACTGCAGACAAATGTTCCCTCTTATTACTTAGAATTAAGTTAGAATTATATAAAAACAAGGAAAAGAACTCACCCCTGCAGATGACGCTGGTGGTCAAGTCAGCTTGATGGATGATGAATTAGCATTGAAAGAGCAGAATACTGGAGGACATCAATGAAAAGCCACTGGCAATGAAAACAAATAATTTATTAATTTACTGATAAAATCAAGGATGAGTGAACATTTTGTTAAATCAACTTTTCAGATCTGTGGGAACACAAACCACAATGTGAAGTCGTCTCTCCTTTCATCTAATGTAATTAATTTATGTCTCATATACCACTGTGGGACCTGACGTCACAAAGTAGATTGTCACCATCACCCATTAATATTAACTTTTGACATTAGAAGAGTCCAGTTAATATTACTTGGACTCTACATTAAAAAATGTTGTCACTGTTGTTTAAAGTTGAATAGAAGCAAATGTTCTGATCAATCTTTACTGAAACATTTCTCAACAAAGGACTTTGCTGGTTCTCATTGTTAACTCAGGTCAGGCCGGATAAGGAGAAATGGAAGCTGCTGCATTGTGTGTGTGCTTTAGAAAGCAAGTGCGAGCGAGCAAGAGAGAGAGAGCACGACAGGGTAATGTGTAAAAGATCCTGCTGGACTCACACTCTGTCTTCATTAGCTGTGATGTATACTGTGCTGCAGTGGACGTAACTCATCCTCATCTGCCTCAAAGACAGCGCTATTCATCCCCACACGCAGCCACACCTCCGCTCCATCCTCTTGATACCACAGACTCATTAGGGAGGCCCTACCTTGTCGGGGAAGGCAGGCTGTGGCCTTTGCTGACAGAGAAGATGGCATCTTTCAGAGGAAACAAGGAAAATCCACGGACAAATTATCTATTGAACTATGTGTCCTTGAGAGGGTTGTTCAAGTGAAACCCCCCCCCCCCCCCCCCATCCTTAAGCGATTCAGTATGAAACTGGGAAACATTTTTAGAATCAGTTCAACCATGAAATGTAAGAAAATAAAATACTTTGATCATCCTTAAGACACATATTGTGCCAAAGATTTCTCAAAAGGCAAATATTAAAAGAAAAACTAAATCGTGCTGTTTATCTGATTGCAATTTGAGAAGTAAGGTTCAAAACACAGCGAAAAACAGAAATGCACTTTCATCTCTCCAAAGGCAGCCCTGTGATTAACTACTTTAAAAATGTACCCCGACCCAAAAAGAAATCAAAGGTCCCCCATGCATGAGAAGTGCAGATCAAAAGGAAACTGGTATAGAAGCATTTTTGCGTTAAAACTTTATTAAAAACAGTGAAATACTGATGTGACAAGTGTTTAAGATCAGTCATTAGTCCACAGTGGTGGGCCAGTGACGAAGAGGAGAGGAGGAGAGGGATCACCAGGGGAGTTGGTTGCTATAGTGTGACTGAGGGTTTGCCCTCAACTTTAGAAATGTCTGCTGGATCATCGGTGGGTGTCAGAGTGAAATAGCTTGTGTGCTGAAATTTGAGCACCTCATTGCCCCAGCTGGTCCATCCGGGCTGCAGGCTTCGAGCAAACAGCTCCAAGCACGAGGCTTCTGCTCCGACGTAGCGTTTCAACACCTCTGTGGAGAAGAAGAACCGAGGAAGATTAATGATCAAGAGCAGATTAAGTCACTGTAGCGTCTTGACACCAAAAAGAGCTGTAAAGTTCAATATGAAATAACTAAGTATCGACCAATGGCTGCACAAAACACACTCTTAACAGCTGAAATCAGGTTCAAGTGCTATTTTCTGTATCACATGAAACTGCTCCTTTTCCTGTCATCAGTACAGCTGCTAGAGGTTCCCTCACAATAAAACACAACTATGCATCGTAATAAGCTGCTGCACAAGAAACCTATGAGGTCACTTTTTCACAAGGACAGGAAAGTGGCTTTGCAAATGTTTTTTGTGTAAGAAAGGACATGCATTCAGCAAAGAAGCACAAAATGCAGTGACCCTGATGCTTTCAGGTGCCAGGGTAAGAGGGGAGCTGCCCTTTTTGCCCACTTGGTAATCAAGCCTTGAACAGGACAAAAGAGATAAAACATGCAATGGGAATTGGGCTGTAAAATCCCTGCACTGCATCTATTTCATATAGGAGTACTTTTCTTGTCACTCAGTAATAGAACAGCACTTGCAACTGTCCAGCTCCATCACACCATATATTAGGTTTTTTCTCTCTGAACTGGAAGTGACTTTGAGTCTTTAAGTGATGATATTCCAGCAGCACACCTGACACCTTCCCTTCCTCTGCCCCGGTGCTACTCTGCCTGCTCTTGTGCATACTCAAACCGCCCTGACACTCAACTCAGCCAACACTCAGGGAGTTAATGAGCTCAAAAGCCTCGTCCCCCAAACCTATCCAACCTGCACAATGTGGTGTCCTGCCTCCAGCTTTCTCATCCGATGTATGTCAGAGAGACAGAGTCACCGAATGGAAAGGCCAAACATGCAGCTCTCCGACTAATTCGGCCCGAAGCGGTGACTCAGCTCTCAAAGTTGAACGGAGAATAAAAGGTCTAATTATCCTCTTAACTCTGAAATGGGACATCGAGTGAAACTTCTGCCAAGAAAAGGCTTGTGGTAGAAGAGGGTGTTACTCAACTGTTCTCTAGACGAGTAACATAACAAGTCCTAAGTTGTCTTTTAATTGTGAAATCCAGATCTGTCCAGTTTGTAAAATTACAATACAATGACAGTATTAACTTCATGGTTTATAATGTACTTCTCATCAAATTTTAATAAAATATCTATAATATAAAGCAACATAAACATGGCATTAATCATTATTATTACTGATGGATGTAAAATGCCCTCCACTGCTACAGCCGTTTCATTTTCCGTATCACTCACAAACGACTTGATTCTCAGTGCACAACATAACAAGTTTCTAAGTTTAGATCATGTTTCTATTTATATCTTTTCCATATCAATCTCATCTACACTAATTCCTGATATGCACAATATCTACCACTTCTGATGCTAATTAAAAATGTCACATGCAGACAAAGCTTGAATCATGAATGAAAAGCAATGTGCTGACCTTTATGTTGTCCTATGTCTGGAGAGAGTCAAGTCAAAGTTCAGCAAAGAAGAATTAAATGAGGGTTTATAATCTGAATACACTTATTTTCGGTGTCAAACCTATTGTTTGTAATGGACAAGCACTGAAAACTCACTGAACACAACCTTTTCAGATGTGGTGAAGCATTTTGCACATAAAAAGTCAGATATTTCCCAGAAGATTGGTTGAGAGCAGAAAAGGAAAGAGAATGTTGGTCATAAATTTACAATATCAACTGTATGGGGTGATGATATATCAAAGGTTGTTCTGCTGCCCCCATGTGGCCAAGGGAGCCGGGGTTATTTCTGAAAAAAGACGCATATAATCTAGCCTAATTCTGGTTTAAAAGATTTCACAGATCAAATTACAACAAAGAAGGGACTG
Source organism: Paralichthys olivaceus (assembly GCF_024713975.1). Classification (NCBI taxonomy): domain Eukaryota; kingdom Metazoa; phylum Chordata; class Actinopteri; order Pleuronectiformes; family Paralichthyidae; genus Paralichthys; species Paralichthys olivaceus. The sequence continues at coordinate 1,767,376 of NC_091109.1, read as the reverse complement.
CATCAATTACTTATTCCTCAGAGGATCTCAAAATGTGGATCAATGTTGGGAATTCAAACGCTGTACAAGCAACCCCTGGTGGCAAAGCTGCTCCCTACACCCAAAAGAGCCCGAGTGATTTTCAACAATCTACCATGTTAACAGCGTCACAGTCTCACACGTGTAGAAAACAAAAGACAATCAGAACATTGGTATCAGGGTTTCAAGACGACTGGTGAAGTGAAAAAAGATGACAATGATTACACTCACGGGTCCATTTCCCATTCAAACCCACGCAACTGGCAGTGTGATGAACATTAGGAACAGTCAAATTAAAATAAACTTTTTCACAATTTCTAAAGTTGCGGGAGGGGGGCATCTTGTCAGTCGGGAAAGTGCAGTACCCCCCGTGCTCTCTTTTTGCAGCTTGACCATCTGGCAAGGATGTGTTGTGTCTGTAGCGGAGTAATGGTGTCCCCTATCTCTCCATGGCAACCAAGGATGTCAGTGACAGTAGCGGGACAGAAGTGGGTCGGGGTTTCTCGAGGTGGAAGGCACGGGGGTAGTGGCGTCACACCCATCAGGCTGCCCGCTGGCTCGAGCAAACCCAACAAGCTGGACTCGAACACAAAGTGCGGCCGAGTTTTAAGGGACGATAGCAGGAGTTGAGGATAAGAAAGTTCAAGGAGCTTAATGTTACAGGTGCGGAGACTTTTAAATTAGATTTAGCAGTTTTCTAATTTATAACAGAAGAGAAAAATTACCCCTCAAGCGACTAGGTGTTAATTTTCATCTTAGACATTTGATTTATTGGCAGAATTGGGTCAAGCTCTTCTAATATTTGCCTTCTACACTCACAGATTTGAGCCACACCCACTGCCGTTAGAGCTTTCTCGCCTCTCGCAGAACCACCGAAGAGGCATAGTAACTGGAGATGAAAGACAAATATACATTCTACTCATTCAAGCCGTTTGGTCGTGCATCTTCATATTAAATACGACACGAATAAACATTTAATTATAAGTGCAACTGCACTTGTGTAGCCAAGTGCACCGAAATAAAAATGTTGCTCTGAGGAAAACCTGCTGAGAGGCTTTGCACTGAGCAAAGAATCACATATATATCACATATGGGGACTGAATACTTAACTGTTTACTAATCCACTTACTCTCCATGGTATCACAGCTCCACAACAACATCTTTATGTTGCAACTCAATGTATTTAAACAATAACCAGCCAGGAGCGTTAGGCGGAGGCTTTTCTGTGCTTCTGAAAGGGCATTGGCCGACACTGGCTGTGTTTTTGCTCTCCGTACTGCACAATAAATTGCATTCCCCTGAGAGGGAGGGAAATGACGTCAAGCCTCGCTTATTCACAGTCCCTGCATATTCATCGTCAAGGTCTTACGTTGATTCCAAGTAGCAGAGTCCGTGTTGCAGTCAAATCTTGCCAAAACACCACAATAATGGTAAACAGGTGGAATTTGACACATCTGAGCAGCAGGAGTTCAAGCTTTGACAAATCCAACCTGTCAAGGGTTGAGGATTCAAGCCCTGCAGTTAATATGGATTCAGTAGAGACCCTGTGTGCCGTGTTTGAGCAGTGCTCTCTCTCCAATAACATCTGCAACCACTAGTGGTGCTCTCAAAAGAAAATTAAAACTTTCTGCAGAAAGCATGTCTGATATTTCTATTTACATAATGAGATAAATCGATACTTTTTACTTAAGTATGTTCATTGACAATTCTTTTATTTTCTTCAAAAAGAAAAAATCAAGATGGTGCAATTTAAAGACCTGAAGAACTGACTTCGGCCTAAAACCATTGATTTGCATGTGTTGTAGGAGGCTGTCGAGGATTTAGAGCTGATCGCTGATCGCTGAAACTGTGCGGCGAGATAACAATCAGTGATGTTGCAGCATTGCCCTCTGGTGGCACAGTAAAACACAACTGTACTGGTAGATGTAGTGGAAGATATGCACCTGAGAGTGAGGGCTTCTGGGAGTGGAGAGCTGATGGGACGCTGACAATCAAACGCGAGTCTTCTACAGGAACCTCTGACGTCTCTGAGGAGCTGAAAGTGGTCAAACAAATTTGATTAAGAGACATTAAGGGTTATCATATAAATAATAAAAACTGACACCGGGAAGTCACCTCGTGGAGAGATCTGCAGAGGGACGGTATCGGCCCAGAACCAGCACTTCATACGGCTTCTTGTGCGCTGAATCCAGTGGAAACACAAACTGTCCAGATGTGGTCACCTGAGAGAAAAGAGCGACCCCTTTAAAACATCTGGAATACCACCAACAGGTTAAGATCTATTCAAAGTTTCAGTACCTTGACCCAGAACCATTCAGCCACGACCTCTATCCCCCAGTGTGGATACAGCTCATCACGGACGAAACGCAGGTGGCTGGGCCGGTTTGTGACCCAGGTGACCACCAGACAGTTCGTAGAAGCCAGTAGAGGTATAGGGAGTCGTTTCAGCTGGGATGAGGGCAGAGAACTATATCTTCAGTGAGAAAAAAAAGATTAGATAAGATAAGATAGTAAATGCAACGTAGTATTTAATAGTAGGCCTGATTCATTTGCTGTTTTAACATGTGAATTTGATTCCTAGAGATAAAAAACAAGTGTTTTTATCTTATCTTCCTTTCTGCTTTACACCTTCAGCCAAATTACCTGCGACTCCTTTTCACAGACTTGTTTTCCCACGGTGGATCCATGACGATCAAATCAAACTTTCTTCCATCTGTGTGAGAAACAAGCAGCTTTTAAGAAAATAAACTGAATATGGTTTCACTTGTGATGATGAGAGTCACACAGTGACACTTATGTTACCACAAACATGCAGTGAAAGGCATTTTGTTAATTTTTTTCAGGCCCAAAAATATTCTGTTTCTGACGTCGTACTCACAGTGGACTAGCGGTTGTATTCGTGTGAAATCAGACAGCAGGAAGGATGCGTGCGGTGGTATCACATACTCCTCTCCCATCAGTGTAACCACGGTGGCCCGGTCCACCCTATTCTCCGTCACTCGAGAGAACAAGTCCACATGTGACGTGCAGCCCCCCTCAGCGACAAGTGGCTGGACAAGCTCCTGCTCCTCGTCCTCCACTAGAGGTAGCTCTTTAGCCATTTCACAAAGAGCGGCCAGGCTGCACTCCTGGACAGGAAGGGGCTCTTTAACTGTGTCCGGCGCTCCGTTCAGATAACCAAGGGATTGGGATGAATCCAGCAAGGACTTGGTTCCCTCAGCGACGACAGACCGGATCTGCATCAGAACACAATATAAACGGGATTGAGTGTGGTGGTGAGATAAACTCAAAATATGGTGTATATATTATATATATATTATATATATATGGGTTTGCATATAAAGCATAATTCCTTGGACATTCAATACATGATAGAACAGTCATAAAGGTTTCAGGTCAAAACAGTTCAGGTCATAAAAGTCTCAGACAGTTATATCAAAGTTACTTTTCAACTACAAAATAGTTTCCCACCACACTTATTTTTTCGACTACAATCTCAAGAAAATAAAACTCCCAGGATGACCTTCTCACATGTTACAATAAGAGTCTCTGATGTTCTGACACAATAGGAAAATAAACAGCAGGCTGTAAACCCACTTTACAATGTTTTAGGCTCATAATGTCTGTGAATCTCAAGAAAAGATTCAAGAAGTTTGTTTTAACTGTGCAACAAAATTCTGAAAGTTTCATCCTCACATCAATTTGTGCCTTTGATAAAGATATACAAAGGAGATATACTAACACAAAAATAAGTTACTATGTGTAACATAAATAAATAAATATAAATAAAATCAGGTAAGAAGTGTTATATAAAGTGCTTTAATAAAATATAAGTAAACAAAGGTTGAGTTAATGAGTGTTTAAAGAGCAGGGACACAAAAGTGTTCATGAAACATGCTGCATTCAACAAACTGAAATATAAACAGTTGCAAAATGGATACTTGAATCAATATGATGAAATGGACCAAAGGACACAAGTAACTTTATGTATGAATATATATTAAGTATATAATATTTTGATGCAAATGCATCTACTAACACCACATAAACAGAGATGTCATCTATCCTACACCAGATCTTTCAAAATCTGCTGCCTACATTACCCACAGTGCAACTGTGTTCAGTGGAACTGATCATGGGAATTTAAGTGGAGCTAAAAAAGTTTGATATTTTGAAGGAAAGATGTTCGATGGTTGATTCATTTCAGAAGAAGAGATGTGCAGACTTAAATCTAGAGAAAGACAGTCAACCTACCTTCTCGTGGAAGATTTGTGAATCAATTTCCCCCTGGTTGAGTTCGCTGTGCTTTCTTTTCCTTTTCTGAAAATAAAATTGTTAATAAAATATTATTTATACAGATGAATGGTAAGAACAAGATGAAATAATCAAATAAAACTTTGAACCATTGTTACTTTCATTCATTTTAGTTTTAGGTTGGGTTTTTTTTTCCAGGTTATTCTTGCCCAGGCCCAGATCTAGAAGTGGGCAGGGGGGGACAATGCCCACCTATATTTCTACTCTGCCCACCCAGTATGTTAACTTTATTCTGTGCCAATTGAATCTGCCAATCGTTTATTTTGTCAGAATTTCCTGATTTCTGCACTGCTGGTTGGACACAGGGATGGGACGATTCTCATATTAAAACGTATCTTCATTTGACTGAACTGATATTGATTCATGAAAAGGTGTTATTGTTATAATTGGTATTATTATACCACGGCTCAGTTGAATTAATACAATATAATATACTTTCCTGTTGTGACTCGTTCATTAAAACTTGGAAAAACTCTCAACACTCAGTCACTGAGTGAAAATGTGCCCACCCCAAACTTCGTAGTGCCCAGAGAACTGATGTAAAGTCATGTCGTGTGCTCGTGATCATCAGCCTCTTTACCTTCGGTGGTTTGTTTGCTTTCTGCAACATGTCCACGTGTCCTGCATCCACAGCTGCAGCGCCGTGGCTTCTAAACATCTGGAAACACTGGCTCCTAAAGCGACACTTCACGTGACTCTGTCGACCGTGTTCCCAGCGGATGCAGCGTGCGAGCCCCTGGTCGATGAGCGAGCGTGAGTCCAACACGCAGCCGTGTTCGCTCTGCACCAACACGGACATGGAGGAGCTGCTCGGTTCCGCTTCTAGCCGGAATCTGCCCCAAACACAACAACCCCTGTTCCGCGTACACACCTACAACAATGTCCCCACGCGACTCGAGTTCTCTGGAAACGATACTTAAAGCACACGGCGTCTCGCGCGGAAAGAGATTTCTGATGTTGGTCCCTAACGGACTTCCGTAGAAAGCGTGCAGCGTTCACGTAATGTTCGTAAAACCGACGATCGGCTGAAGTAACTTTCCAATTTGGGAGTGTTGACGCGTTTCCCCGACGATTTTGCGGACATTTCCATCAGATTCTATTTGTGTTATCATTATAATTGACGTTTTATTTTTGTAATTCCCAGCTGTAATGCATTTTTAGGAATTCGGGTAAAATGAACGTGTGATTAAGCATAAACTAGGCTTAACGTGTGTGCCGGGCTTGAACGCAGCACGGGAATTAAGCTAGGGAGTGTCAACAAGTCAACAACAAATCTGACTCTGCGGCTAAACGTCACACACCGAGTGTGTTGTGCTTCACAACGCACCGCGCAACTCAAAGGTTCGAAACTCAGCGGCGAACAGAGGGAGAACCACAGTTTCACATAGTTTTGCCTTTTTCGCTGCAAACTTGGAAAGTTGACTTCAACATGTTGTCGTCCACGGAGCCGAGGGGCCGGAGCGTCCAGGGGCACCGCGCAGAGCATCGGCCGCAGAGACGGATCCGCGTTTGCGACTGTCGCCCCCAACGCTCCGCGGGCTCCTCCGTGCAGCAGCTGGAAACCTCCGGGACGAACTTCACTGGTTTTCTGCGACTCCTCCACAAAGTAACGATTCATTACTTTACTCACAGGCGGCTGGAAACATAATGTCAGGATAGAGAGATAGAAGCAGGGCCGGGTCTAGGCAGGGGCAAGAGGGGGCCTGGCCCCCTCAAATAAATGTTGTGCCCCCTCAAACTAAATCCCCCAAAATATATTAAATTTCATATATTTTTTATTATCTCATGCTTCTCTCCTCCGCTCCACTTCTTAATGTCTTAATGTCTTGCTTGCCCCCTCAAATATAAAATATATCAAGTTGTTTCTCATGTCTTGTTTCGCACAATGCCCCCTCAAGATTTGTGGCTGCCCCCTCATACATGCCTGTCTAGACCCGGCCCTGGATAGAAGGATAGATAGACTGAGTGGTAGATTGATAGATGGATACTTTATTTATCCAGAGGGAAATTAGACATCCAGTATAACACAAAACATTCAAACACTAGAGCATAAGAATAAAAAAAGGTCAAACTGGGTCCAGAGTAAGTTCACTGCTCTCACAGATCTGTCTCTGTAAAGACGTGTTGATGATGGAGATGTGGACAGTACAAATATTTGAATTATAAGGTGATTGAAGACACAAGTGAACAATATATGTGCTGACTCTTAAAAAGTCACAGTAAAACACTTCTCATTTAAATTTAAAGTTATTTCCCTGCTCTGTATTTAAATGGTATATGTTATCCTTAATACACGCCTACAGGGAATGTCACAATGAGTCGAGTTCTCTGGAAACGATTCTGAAAGTACACAGAGTCTCGCACCTGTTTGCGGAAGGAGAGAGTTCTGATTTTGACCTAGATAAAAGGGTGGGGCTGCCACCACAGACACCACACACATGAAAACAGTGTAGTCAGGTAATACTGTCTGCAGAACTACGAGATCTGTAGGGGTCCTAAGTGTGACCTCAGGAGATCAGACCTCAGAATACAGGAGGACATAGTGCACTGTTGTTGTGTTGATGCACTTGTTATTCTCCTCGGCCAAGTTTCAGTAAATATTTCAGCATTGGACATCGTAGGACTCCTGATCACTTCCTTCACTGCTGAGTTCACCAGCAAATTGAAATTAATTATACTTAATAACAATGTTTTGACTTTTTTTGTACAGACATTTTCACTCCTTTCAAATGAGATATTTGTGGTGGCTACAACAGATAGAACAGTCCTGGATTCTGAAAGATTTGGTGAGTAAATCGGCCTGTATGGGTTTCAATAAATTATAGATGAAATAATGAAACAATCTTAAATCTTTAATAATATATACTCATCTGAAATCCGCTGTGATTATGTTCCTTGTAGAGGAGCTTCAGGATGACTGTACCCTCTACTTGCTGCATCGGGTGGACCAAGATCTCCCCGCGGCGATGGAGGAGCACATCACGTTTACGCCACATTATGACACGTTGATCCAGAGTGGCCTTCATGAGTACTACGACAGTGAGGGCCAGACACCCTTAGGTAAGCGCTTAACTTATTTAAACACCGGTCATTGACCATTCCAGTTAGCATGCTTGAAATGGACAGAGAACTTAACTGCATCTTTCATCACTTGATTTCTCCGTTCGTTTTTCTAGCCTTCACACTTGCTGAGCTGATCGACAACTCTCTGTGGGCCACATCTGAAAACACAGGAAAGAGGACAATAGAGATACGAATGGTTGGTTATGGAGTTGCTTGTAACTTTTATGTTCAAGGATTCGCATGAAGCTTTTTCAGTTCTATTGTCCTCTAGTACGCTATATTGTCTTTTTTGTGAATATAAACGTGACATGCCCGCTTCTCATTGGTCGAGGGGCGGGACCTCGATGACCACCCAGATGCTGGGTTTGATGGCGTGGCAGCTTCTGATTGGTTGGGGGCGTGGTACCTGTCACTTTGACAAACAATGTCCTTCTACACACTAATTTAAATTATGAACCTGAATATGAGCGTAATCTGTCTCCTTTAACTTTTCTGAATTTAATGTCATGTCATTTATACAGTTGAATCAAATCTCTGAGGCAGACCATTATATCGGCAAAATAAAATGACAAATTGCCCAAAAAAACAACCAACGATGTTTTCAACCAATCGCCAATAAACAATATATTTGTCCATTCTCCTGAACCTAGTCCAGATTGAGAGCTCAAATAGCAAAATCTGTAATAATGACCTCCTTCTCTTTGTTTTCCAGCTATTTGATGAAAGTCTGGGGCAACCCGCCATCATTGCCTTAGATAACGGATGTGGGATGACCTCGCAGAAGCTCAATGAATGGGCAGTTTACAGATGCTCTAAATTTAACAGGTCGAGTAAAGAGTATGTTCGGCCTGATCCCGCCCCTCGGAGTCTCAACAGTGATATATCCTACTTCGGAGTTGGAGGAAAACAGGCTATTTTCTACATCGGAGACTCGGTCAGGGTAAGTCGCTTGTGACAATAGTTAAGAATGCAGCATCACTACATTTGCAAACCCAGTAACAAAGACAAGAAAATGTGTTTTTTCTTTTCCTTTTGTCCGTATTTTGTTTAGATTGAATAATTAGAGAACATGTTCAAAAAAAATTCTGCAGACATTTTCAGGCCCCCCCGAGTAAAAAACCCGCAGAAAGTCCAAAGTGGCTGATGTGAGAACACGGTACAGCAGGAGATCTCGCAGGGTTCCCCCCCGATCGAGTTAGCGTGTTGATGACGTTTCTAACACGTGACCGACGCACAAATGAGCCCTGAAACATGCAAACAGAAAACAAATACATCTGGATAAATAAGCGATGTCCCGTCGTAGAAGACGTTGGCATGGATGTGGTGTGAAGAAAAGCACGTGGTCTTTGCTGCGGAATTTATGTGTTGGGTTCTTCCTGTCTGAATGAGACCTGAGCAGGTGTAATAATAACATGTTGCAATTTTTTTACTTTCACCAGATGATCACCAAACCAGTCGACTGTCCAGATGTTCATGAGCTGGTTTTGTCAAAAGAAGATTTTAAGAGAAAAGAACAGAACAAAGAGTATGTTTACCAGAGCGTCATCAGAAACAGGAAGGTAAACTTTCTTTTTTAAATTCTCTGTTCAGATTAATTCAAAGCATTTCTTTTTTTGATTCAAAATGAAGATGATCATGACTTTCAGTTCTCTGTGGTAACATCTGTGATGTTTCATCCTCCTCCTGCAGCCCGGCGACCCTTCACACGTGATTAAAAACAGCGAGTGCTTCCTCCGTTCTTTAATCGCTGAGGAAAATGGGAAGAAAAGCTTCACAGCTGTGGTCATCACAGGGATCAAGCCACAGCATATTAACTTTCTGAAGCACAGTTTCAACGTGCTGACCAGACAACTAGCGTGAGTTATTTCCCCATAATCCTCCACAACGATAATCCAAAGTATTAACAAGCCCCAAATTTTCTTATTCAAATGTTTCTTCTTTGTTTCAGTCACACGTATCACTATTACATACATGGAGTCAATGGAAATGACCCAAGCAGCAGCTCCACAAACTCGGATTGTTTGAAGATTGACATTCAGGTGAGAATGTTGGTCTTAAACAGTTTAAAAGTGGAGGAGAGAGTTTTCTCCTCCTCCACAGCCTGTTGAGGGGAATTCTTACCATTTGCCTGCCGTCTTTAAATCAGGTCACCTTGCGGGAAAAGCCTCCCAAATTACCCCGTGTGGTGAATCTTCGGAAAATCGATGACGACATGCAGAGTCTTTACATAAAAGCTGCCGCAGACACGTTTGAGTTTAAGGCCACCACCGGAGTCAACGCCGGCACAGTGGAGGGAATCATTCGCTATCATCCCTTCCTTTACGACAAGGAGACATACCCTGAAGACCCGCTAGGTATTGTAATGTTTTTAAATAGTCAACATACTTTGATGAATGACAGCTTTGGAGAAAATTGTAGATTTCATCATTTGTTTCTTCAGCACCTCCTGATGAAGAAGATAACGATAGTGAGTCTGGGGTCCAGCATCAGGCAAGAGGCAAGAGGCCGATCTTTGAGTGTTTCTGGAATGGACGCCTCATACCCTACACCACAGTAGAGGAGTAAATGCTCTAATGATTGTCTTTCTTTTTTTTTTTTATTACCATTTTAACTGTGAAAGAATTTGAGCTCAACATGGATTTTGGGGGGGCTGGTGGCAATACCGATTCTAATTCTTTCGTTCGAGAGTCTTAGATCTGCCAAAATATAAATATGCATTTATTAAAATTAATTCTTTGAATTTTAGTTTGCAGGATTACGCAAAAACTGAAGTAATCTGCAAATTACAGATTCACACATCCTTTGTGGTCGTCTGCAATGGATGCCAGGCCAGGGATGTCTGTAGCACAGATATGTCTGTGAACGACTAAATTATTTATTGCTTAGGCTCTAAAAATGACTGACACTTCTGTGTAGAGTGAAATATCTTTCCACGAGGTTCAGATTTCTCTCAAGTCTTTAATGGTTTATAAAAGTCACAGAGAATGAGCTGTATCTTGTGGTTTTGTGCTAATGAGATCAGTTTCTCCCATTGCGGCCCCGCGCCTGCTTTGTGTACATGTTAGCTGGTTTTCTCATTTCTCATTGTTGCAGGTTTGACTGGTGTGCGTGGAACGTGAAAGCAATAAAGGTGCCCAAAGACTGTTACAGCCGCTTTTCAGGAGTACTCTTCACTAATGACAAATTCCAGGTCACCACGAACAAGCTCACTTTCATGGACCTGGAGCAGAAAGTGAAGAGCAAGGACACTATCTTCACACGAGTTGTTAAAGGACAGGTGATCATACACATATTCTCTTTTTCTATCAGACAGACACTTTGTCTGAGTTTGTGGTCGTTGAGCTTCTTTGAGTTAAAGTAGTAAAACCTTCCACAGGAACAAAGAAGTAACATACAGAGGGAGTTCACACAGTGGCTAATAAACTGTCATGAGAATTTGGACAAGCAAGTGAAGTTCCTCGGCTTCGAGAAGATTGTAACTCTACCAGATATGCCCTCGAAGAAAATGCAGCATCCCTGGGCGAAGTTCTCCGCCATCGAATGGGACGGCAAAATATACAGAACAGGCCAACTTGTGAGCATGTTTTATGTAACATACTGAAAGTGTATTCTGATTGTTCTGTACTCTACTTTATATCGATGCGTACACACATTTTCACACAGGTGAAGTCTCAGAAAACGCAGCCAATTGTGCATGGCACCGTGCTCCAGTTTTTGCTGTATGGAGAACATGACAGAGACGTCTTTGCCACAGGAGGACAGGTTGAAGTTCGTCTGGTAAGGAAGGCATCGGGGAGTTTTATATTTTAAAGAGTCTGCAACGTATTTCTGCCTCTGGAGGTTTTGTTGCATAACAGTCATTTCTTACCCGGTCTACACTACTTTTTTTTTTTTTTTAACGGTTATTTAAAAAAAATCTTCCCTCACGAGACCTTGCTGTACAAAATATTTCCACCCAGACGGGATGGATGCACAGAAACCAGAGTTTTTAAAAATCTAAGCTTTGGAAGGTGTTTGTAAAAGCCTTTGTTTTAATTGTACTATTTAACATGAGACAAACAAACAAATCTGTTTCCTAGGAACCCAGAGCACTTTACAACAAGAACAAGACCATACCCATTTTCAAGATCGACAGGAACGCCACTGACGAAGGCATCAAGAACCACATTGAAAACGACTTCGGAAGGTGAGTGAGCAGCGAGGGAAGCGTTCTGCAGCGCTGACACCAAAATGTTTCCCTCATGTTGTATTTTTCCGTAAATTAGTTATTCAGTAAATTATTGTTTGGTTCCAGGCTTCCACATGAGCTGAAAGTGTCCTGGCCGAAAAGTCACGAATGGCCACAGAATGGTTCTCATCCAGCTGGGACTCCGTTAGGTAAAATATTGTGTTGCCTTCTCACCTCTAACCCTTCACACGCACCCCCAGTCCAAACATCAGTCTGTTTGTTTTGTCTTTTAATATTTCAGGGCCACTCACAGTCGAGATCATGAACAAAAAGAAAGAGGCAATGTCGAGGATGCCAGCAGTGATCCAGGGGACGGTGATCAAACTGAGCGTCAAGCTAACAGTGGTCAGGAACGGTAAGATCGTCCGTGTTACGAAAGAAAGAAATCTTCACTCATGCCTGATGAGTTGAGACCCGCCATTTTATCACAATTTATTCCCTGGGAAATCTGTGACCATGTTTGTTTCCTCTTTCCCACGTAGGTCCTGGAAAGGCTGAAGAGGTTGTCAGTTTGGTTGGCCAGCACTCGGGAAAGTGGGGTTTTGGGTTCAAAAAAATTGGTACGTTTCTTTGAATGTGCCATTATAAAGCGTATAGAAAGAAGAAATGAAAATATAATTTGTCATTTTCATCTTTGGCAGAGACGTTAACTGACCCAGGGAGTTACACACTGGCCCTCAACACCCTTATAAATGACACCGGTGCCACAGACTTTGGAGGCAGAGACCTTCCAAGCTCCAAAATCAGTTTCACCATCACGGGTAAGAGGCGCAGAGTGTTTACTGTCGTGTTTGTTATCCTGACTTAAAGCCCTGATCACACTCCTCCGCTGCTTGTCTCCTTCACAGTGGGTAGAGCTGAGGCGTTTGATTTTGGTGAGGTGCGCTCCCCTCTTCATGTCGGAGTGCCATTTGACATTCCCCTGCAGATAAAAGATCTTTATGGAAACTCAACAAAGCCTCTTCCCAGTCTCCTGCCTGAACTCGAATGCAGGTGGGTCATTATATGCCAGAGGCTGGGGGAGTGATCAGTATGTTTGTCGATCTGCTTCTGTCTGTATTCATCGTCCGTCGATAACAATCAAAGCACTTTTTAGAGCAAAGGAATGGATTCAGACAACGAAACACTGGAGTACTTTGAAACGGGTTCAGGAAGTGTTGTAAATACGTTTGTGACAAAGACAGATAAACCTTCACAGCAGAATAAACAGAGAAAATGATCTTTCACCTGAGTTTTAATGTTTATCTGTTGAATTCATGTCACAAACATGAATGGTTGTAACACTTTCTGTAGGTGTTTCAAAGTAAAAGCAATACAGCGTTTCTGTTGACCAAATCCATTCATTTGTTTAAAAAGTGAAATATTTGCATGAGTGGAAGATGCACGGCTTAATACTGTACTGGTATTGAGTACACAGGACAATAGTCATATTTATGGCCATAATCCATGCAAAGCATATGTAAAAACATTGTGCTGCAGTAGCAGCTCCTCTGCAGAACATGTTGTTGAACTGAAGCTAAATATTGTGCATTGAACAGATGCTGTAGACATGAATTGATATTAATTCCTTTAACATAAATTGCCAAAATAATAAATATGACCCTCCTTAGTGGGTTTTTGGAAGATATGAGGGTGGTAGATCGTGACTCATGTCTGGAATTGAAAAGTGATGTTGTGCTTTTAAGGGTAGGTGACTACTGGTTTAGGGGATATGTCATATAGGTATGTACTGTTGTTTTAAATCCCCACTTTTCTGTGTGCCCTAACCCTAACCCCTGAACCTTCTCCGTTTCTCTTAAACATGTTTATCTATTTATAAGATTACGTGCCCATGAATCTTTTATCATAAACATGAGAGGGTTTATTAGTAATCTCATTCTGTGGCGTTGCTGTGACATTATCATTCAGTGACCTGGAGGTGAGTTATGAGACAGTGGACTGCAGTGGGAGCAAGTTCATCATCAAAGGTGTCAAAGCAAGAGGAAAAGTCCTGAATTACCAACAAGGCAAGGTTAGAAAAAAACCCACATGGTCTCTTTTTACAAGACCAAACTCTGCTGGTACAAGGGTTGATAGAAAACAGGACCTCCATTTTTCTCATGCAGTAAAATCCCAGCACATATTACAACACAAATAAAACTAAAACATCACATCTCAACCCCTGGTCATCTTCTGTTGATTTTCTCCATCCTGCGTCTTATTTTGCAGAAACACAAACTGAGAGTGACCCTGCCCAGCCTGAACAAACAAACACAGACCATCGAGATCAGTCTTCTCCCCGGTACAAATGCATCCATTAATTTTGTTTGATTTTAAATGAGCTATTCATTATTAGAATCAGTGTTGAGGAATCGTTTTGATGCTAGAGATGGTGACAGTTTTCTGTGATACATTAACGATATAATCCATTTTTATTTTTTTTATAGTCCTTATGTTGCTGATTATCTATGTTGTGATTAATTTTTTTTATTTACACATTATATTATTTTATCTTGTAAAAGCATTCAAACTAAGCTAATGATTCATAAAAAAAAAAAGATACCAGCTAACTTACATGGCTGATGTGAAAACTTGCATGTACTGGTTACAGGTTCGAAAAATATTTTTAACGTGCCAAATGATTGCATGAAAAAACATGTCTCGTGTTCAAAGGCTACATAAAAATCCTACTTTATATAGTCAACTTTTTTTGTGATGTCTGATTATGTTTTCCAGGTACTCCCCATTCTCTCCATGTGAAGACAGATGACAAACCATTCGAGATACAGAATGGAACCGCTGCCAGGTTTCACGTTGAAATTCACGACGAGGCTGGAAACGTCACTGCTCACCCCAAGCAGACAGTTTACTGCCAGGTGTGTGTGTGTCCTGTTGTTTTTGGGAAACTGTGTGTGTGTGTGTGTGATTAGAACTTGAACTGCACCAGTTTCTGTAAAAGAAGGACAGTTTTGCTTTTCAGAAGTACCCCCGTAGGGAAATTAAAATTTTAGACACTTTTTCATTTCACTTTTTGAATGTTTCAGGTTGTGCTCATAGTGAACAGTCGTATCTTTACCTCTCTCTTGCTTGAATAATATCATTTGATTAAACATGGCTTGTTTATTCTCATCCCTCCCTGGTCCAGGTCCAGGTCAAGGGGCTCTCGCCGACGACGGTCGACTGCAGCAGAACAGGAGCAGGGCAGCTGGTGACAAAGCCCATAAACCTGAAAATCATTGAGGGAAAACCTCAAAAGCTGAAAGTTAAATTTGAATTGCCTGTGAGTAAAAAAAAAAAAAAAACCCTCAGTTTAACATTTTCTAAAATCAAAACTTTATTTGTAATATGCCCACCCCCGCTTTATTTTTCTGTCAGAGTTGTAGGAATGTCGAGTCAGTCGTGAGGGAGCTGAGTGTGATACCCAGCACCAGAGTCTCCCAGATCATGGTCTACAGTCGGAATGATGAGAGTCTCGTGCTGAGGAACAGTGAGAAGATCGAGTGGCTGGCTGGAGGCTCACTGGAGAACCTGTTCTATAAGCTGCATGATGAGGCCGGCAAAGATGTGCCCATCACTGCTGAAATAGCTTCTATGATGAAGGTGTGTCTGACGGACGCATTTTGAGTCTGCATAGTAGTGATCGTGTTTGACCAATCAAAAGCCACTCTCAGCTGTCAATCATGAAGTTTTACGTCACTTTTACAGCATCAAATAATAAATTCAAAAAAAACTTTAGGAAAAATTAAGACTTTGACAAACATCGGTGTGGTAGGCGCTACTCAAAATGACAGAAACCATCTAGCAATTCTGTCATCCCTTCAGATAAATGGCACCTTAGGTATTAACGGGTTATTTAATGTTTACTTTGACTTAGTTTGGTGCATGTCCCATCCACTAACATGGAGGAGGTGGGATTGATGAATTATGCTGCAGCCAGCCACCAGGGGGCGATGATCAAGATGATTTAGCTTCACTTTTGGGGAGCTGTCATGTCGTCCATCTTTATACACAGCCTGTGATCCTGTCAGATTATGGAGATAAATGTCAGAGGTATTTTATCAGTGAATCAAGTATTTATCAATCATTTTCATTGTTATTTATTTATTCAAGGTTAACTGGACGAGCCAAGTTAATATCAAAGACTTGGTGCAGGGGATGCTGCCTGTCGTTCAGGTGCCCACACAGGTGCAGGAGGAGCGTTTCTACCAGGTCTCTTACCAAGACCAGAGCGTGTCTGTCTCCTTTACTATCATGTAAGTACAAACCCAACTAAAGACAAACTGTTGGCACCCAGTTAATTAAGACTGTGAAGCTTACTAAAGCTACTAAAGTTTTCAGACATGAACTGGAAAATATGTGGAAAATTTGCAGAAAATGTGCACAAAATTGAGTCATAACATTTTCTGGAGTTTGCCTTTAACATATGAAGTACGCGTCACAAGATTTCTAGAATCACACACGTTGACAAGAACAGGAAAATGTTGGAAACATTTGTTGGGGGGCTCGTGTCTGGGTCTAGCAGCAGGACGTAGGACGTGACGAGTAAATGCCACTGCAGAAATCTCTGACATTTGTATTCTCACACACAGCGCTCCAGGAAAATGTTCGGCGTTCAGTACATGTCTTAAAGCAGCCTGATTAACAAGTTGTGTAAAAACCACAATTCTTTTTAACTAAGCCAGGCTAGCAGATCCCCTCTGTTTCCAGTCTTTATGCTAAGCTAAGAAAACTGTCTCCCGCTGTATCCCTTCATCCTTGTATGTTTGGTCTGTAGACCTCGTCCAGATGAACCAGCAAAATTAAAGACGACTCTGCTCCACAACACAATGAAACTGGGTGAAACTCTGTCTGAAACCATCAGTGAGTATGAACCTCATCACACAAAGATCAGATTTTACTCAGATATGGTTTCACCCAGGACGACACACTGCTTCTTTTGTTTCCTGATTCAGACCTGGAGCTTGTGGACAAGTACGACAATGCAACCAAGACGCTAACGGCCACCTGTGTGAACAACTTGACTGTGAAAGCCGAGGGTCTGGACAAAGAAGCTGTCGCCTTTACATGGCAGGTAAGAACTGAGACGCTTGATTTAAGGATTTGTTCACCCCAGAATTTTCCTTTATAAAATAATAATTATAACATTATTTATATAGTACTTTTTAAATCAAGGGTTTACGAAGTGCTTTGACAGAAAAGCAAGAAAAGTAAATATGAGAAATAACAAACAGGATGTGACGAGGAGGCCAGACAACCACGTTTAGCAAGGTAGTGTTCAAATTAAATAAATCTAGAGCTGTGTCAAACGAAAACTTTAACATATAAAAGTATTAATATGACAATAAAAATAAATGAACAAGTAAAATAGAAGGTGCAAAGAAAAGGATAAAAACACAACATCAAAATAATGAATTAGTTTCTTTTTTTTTAAATCTGTCTACATGACTTAAAAACTTGATGACAATAATAAATGATTTATTATTATTATTATAGAGCACTTTTCTTTTATATTTGAGTATTTCTATTTTCTCTGTTTATTCTGCTGTGAACCACAACCTTTATCTGTCACAAACATACTTACAACACTTCCTGAACCCGTTTCAAAGTAAAAGCACTGAAGCGTTTCACTGTCTGAATCCATTCATTTGTTCTCACGGGGCTTTGATGTTTATCGACAGACCGGAAGATGCACGTCAAATATTAACCCCCTCCTTCGCACCCACGCTGTCAAATGAGCGTGAACGCGGCTTTTCTTGCTCAAAACAACATCACATGAGTGGCTTACTTCAATGAAGAGGCTCAGCAATAATAAGTGTGTGTCAGGGTGTGAGAGCAGCGACGTAAACATTCTCACTCTGTGTGTTGCATCAGGAGAGCAGCAGGTCTGTGGATGTGACAGGAATCCGTTTCTTCCGTGGGACCGGCATTAAAAACCTACTCTTCACGTACCAGACCTACACGACGTACCAGATCGTTAATGTGACCGCTGGATACCCTGCACAGCTGAAACTAGTCAGTGGACCTACGCAGGTAAGAACAGGTTCTAATTAGCTCATATAGCTTTTTAAGTTTCGCAGGTTGTTGTCAGGATTGAATCTTAAGTTTTACAAATCTGATTATGCTCATTTATTCTGTGTGTTAAAACAATACAACGTGATTTGTAAAACATGTTTATTCTGTGTTAACAACTACACATGCTGAAAGTGCATGAGTATGAATGTGAAATATATATATAAACAGAAAATACAAAAGCAGTAACAGGTTAAACATTATGAATAAGTAAGAATTGAAAAAATTGCACGATAGCAGGAGAAAACAAGGCAGTGACAAGAAGAAGGTCTTGAGCAGTGATGTAAATGTTTCTAGGATCTGCTGCAGCCACTGCAAAGTCCCATCACCTCTTATTTCAAGCCGAGACCTCAAGACTCTCAGTTTCATCAGGTGTGAAGGTGCAGCTAAATAAAGTCACCCCAGCCCATTTAAAATCTTACGAACAAGCAATGAAATCTTAAAAATCAATCCTGAATCTGACAGGAAGAATGTGATCACACTTCCATTTCCAGTTAGAAGGTGAGCTACTGCATTTTATACCAACGTCAGGGCAGGAGGGTATTTAGGCTCCACTTAAAGTATCGAAAACAGAACGAGAGCAACAAACTTTTCTCCATTCCAGTAAACGTCTTTGAGTCTTTCTCCATCTCTAATAGTAACTGAAGTGGCAGTTCTTTGATTTTGAGGCTCTGAGATTCTGTGACCCAACAAGACCCTTACTAAACATTAAAAGCACACCTCTCTACGTACAAGCCTTTGCAGGTGATTAACGATCACAGCATCCCCACCCCGTTCCTCATCCAACTCGTCGACGAGTGGGAAAACGTCTCTCCTGATGAGAGGGTCGTCGTGGAAATGAAATCTTCACCATCAGGACTGAAGGTTTGTGTGACGAGGGATAAAAATGGCCCATTTACACTTTATAAAATATCACTTATGTGTAATCTAACTGGAGAAATGTCATGAGATCCTGTTGTTTTAGGTGTTGTCAGCTGTTTCACAACCAGTGGATTCAGAAGGGAAGGTCTCTTTCACTGTTAAAGGTGTGAGTGGTCCAAGGTGAGTGTCACCTTCTTTCATTATAGAAAAATGAATTAGTATGATTATTATTATCATATTATTACAATAAAGGGATGAACCAGTTCATCACTCACTTGTTGCTACCCTGTTGTTCCACCAGGGGGTGCTATCAGCTGGACTTTAACGGTTTCTTAAACCACAAACTCATCCCTGGTCCAACAGTGTATCTCACTGTTCTACCTAATCCCAACAAACCTGTGAGTCTGTCAGTGGAGTACAACACCGCCGCAATGTTTCCTGCCGGAGGAACTTTCCCAGGTTTGTGTTTGTATCTTTGGTTTTTGTCCTGACACAACTTGACTGGTTTCACTTGGTGTAAGTGAGTAAGTAAGTGTGTGTGTGTGTGTGTGTGTGTGTGTGTGTGTGTGTGTGTGTGTGTGTGTGTGTGTGTCTCCAGTGTTCTCAGTGACTGTGGTGTCTGATGAAGGAAGCCCAATGACGACTCTTAACCCAGCTAATGTGACCATGTTGCTGTGGGAGGGAGAAGCCTCAAACCAAAGACCTACAAAGACAGTCAGTGATTTCCTAACATACTCGGGGACTGACACCGTTCTTTATTTTCTATCAACTAAAATTTGTTGAAATCTTGTACTTTTCCTCTGTAGCCCACTGAGCTGAAGTGTAGTAAACCCATGGAGAATGAAAGGAAAGACTGTTTTCACTTCAGGTAAGAATCTAATCTAAAAATCTTCTGTTTCAGGGTTAAACTTTAACCCATAAACAATTTTTTAAATGTAAAATATAATATATTATAATAACATCTTTTCTGCAGCGTTTGCTCGATAAAATAAATGATTGACATATGTGTATTTGTGTTTAACTGCAGAGACAAACCAATCCCAGAATCTGCTGGACAGCACACCATCCAGTTCTCTCTGCTCATCGACAAAACAAACTTCCTGCTCAGCGATCAGGTCAGTTGAACCTAAAATCTGTTTCTTCCTGAAACTTTTTCGAACACACAAAGCATGCTGGGAGAGTTTGTCTATCATCCATAATCCCTGAGAGAGGAGACTGACCTCAGCTCTGTGTCGTAGATCACTATAAACGTGGTGGCCAATCAGCCCGTCAAACTGGCGCCCGAATCCCAGCCTCCAGCTCCAGCTGTTTCCTGCTGCACGGACATTACAAACCGAACACTGCTGCAGAATATGACTCTGAGGATAATGGTAAAAAAAGAAGATTCTAAGGATTTCAGTCAGACGACATGAACCAGATGATAAACCACTAAAATGTTGCCTCAATGTTTCTCAGGACTCCTACGGAAACCCAGCAGGGAAGGACCTGGGCGGCCAAGTGATCGTTTCTATAATCAACTGTAGCGGTGATGGACAAAAACCCACTCCTCTGTTTGAAGGCAGACTCAAAAGATATGCAATTAACCTGGTGGAGGGACAGGTCCACATCACTGTGAGTGAACTGCAACTGTGAACTGCAAAGCCCAACTCAAATATATCGGTGGCAAACCTTCGCCTCCTGTTCACTTCCAATCTGTGCGAGCGAGGAGGCAGAGAACACGTTCGCTTCCTGTGGCGAGGAACAGCGTGACTTCTCGAGCAGTTTAACTTTGGAGAATTTGAACCCACGATATTCACATTCATGTGTGTGTGACCAGGCCCTGGCACATCAAGCTGACAGGCACTCGAAGCAATTAATGTTATCTGCACTGAGTTCGTGTCTCTCTCTCACATGGTTGTTGCTTATTTTCCTAGATTAGACATGTGCAGCGTAAAAAATCAGGGAGCACCTGAAACCATTTTTACTGTCACCACTTTCGACCAGACATGCGCTCTGATTAACTGTTAGATACTTAGCCTGAAGAAGTCTAGTCATGGTCTGCAACGTGTCGGCGAGTTCCTCGACTGCCCATCCAAGCTTTTGTCTTCTTGGTGTTTGGAAAACAAGGTTAAACCGTTAATCCTATGACGAGATTATTTTGGCATTTTCAGGGTCTCACTGTGCTCTTACTGTCCACAGAGGTTGGCTATCATGGAGAACAGCCCAGGAGAGAACGGCAGGGCATACACCCTCCGCTTTCAACCGGACGTGCCAAAGGTTCCCACGGCCCTCGCTCCATTTGAGCTCACCTTCCATTTTTACGACGGTATGAAATAAAAACAAACTGACGCTGACTCAACAAATGTTGTGTTTATTTACTCAGTCACCTTCAGTTTTTGAGGTCCCATTATTGTACTGGAATGTTGGAGACAAATATCTAAAGTCTGGACAAATAAAACAATTTCCAATTTGCTTCACTGAACCTTTTTCTTCTTGTTTTTTTATTGCAGAAGCAGTGAACCAACAGAAAGTGTGTGACCTGCTGAAGAAGAAGGATTCTCTCAAGTCTGCTGTTTCAGCCCATAATAAACTTTTCGATGGTTACTCTGAACTCCTTAGTCTGCTCACAGGTTCGATTCCTACTTCCTCAGTTTGTTTTGAATCAAAGACTGTATATATAGATGGTACAACGGGAGCAAGTGAAGACACGAAGTCCATCTTTATTTACAGTCCATGGTTTAAATACACCACGATTGTGCACATGCACGTCACCTGTCTGTAGCGCGCGTCATCATTTTTGTCTCTAATTGGAATCTTCTTCTGAAACCAGAACAACACCAGACTGCGAAAAACAAAGTGGCCAGCCTGAGATTCATTCTGAACAAGAAGAACATAACAGTAACAGAATCTGTAAGATGTCCGTTCCACCCACAATCTGATCTTTCTACATACGTTTATCCTGAGATGATATTTCTATATGTTTAAATATTTTGCAGATTCCTGCTATTGACAGACTCCTGAGAGAGAAGAGAACGGAAGCAGAGGGACTTCGCTCTGCGGCCAGAAGAGTCTGCTCCATTAGTGATGACTTCAGGGGCCAGCAGGATGTTTTGGGAATGGTAGTGTTTGTACTTTTCTATCATTACAAAAACATAGCAAGTGTGTAGAGGCTATAGTTTGTTTTATCATTTGTACACTTTGCTTCTTGAATGCAGGTTGGTCACTTGGCATACGTGGAGGACGACGCGGCAGCCAGAGTCATCTCCTGGCAGATCAGGGGTGACATGGACTGCGTCATCACCAGGACGACAGCGGCAGCTCGGAGGATCTATGACGACACTCAGGGCAGGCAGCAGGTCATGCCCCTCGACAGCGCGAACCTGCCACAAATGAACAGGTAAACCTCTTTCAAATTATTTTCTCAATAAATAAAGTTGAATGTCGTTGAAAAGACACTGAAAGGTTCAGTTTGCAGCAATTTAAATTTGCATTTGTGTGTTTTCATCAAGTCCCAACACCTTCATCAGTCATTTGAGTTTTGTTGTTGGTGTCTTGAGTAGCTTCCGTGTGTGTGTGTGTGTGTGTGTGTGTGTGTGTGTGTGTGTGTGTGTGTGTGTGTGTGTGTGTGATTAGAGTCCAACGTGAGGCTTCTAAAACAGTAATTTAAAGATCTTGTGCAGCACCTTCTGTAACTAAGCAACACACGCACACACCTACAGTGAATTCCTGCTTTCACTGATTTGCTTCAAGATAAAGAAGTTCTTTACACTACAATACTTTAGTTGGGCTGCCATAACTAATGGTTATCATCAAAATGAATGTGCAAAACTTTCTTTTTATCTTGAAATCTTTCTCTTCTTCTTCTCACGGTATTTAAAAGCCCAGTCATAATGCCTTCATACATCCTGCAAAGTCGTCTCTGCTGTAATCTTTTAAAATCTGAATTTCCTGCAGACCACTGCCACACATAAAAAACGGCCACGAGCTCTTTGAGGCCCCTGGGAACCCGGTGTTTGCCAGAGACCTCCTGATTTACCCAAAGGACAAGGAGAGCTGTGCCACCGGTGAGTTTTCTGTCTTAGATTTCTGCTGCTCAGTGAAACATAACTAACGTTTTTTCTTTTTTCAGTGCAGACTCATTAAAAGAGTACATGGTTTCTATTCAAGGCTTCCCACGTCTCTTTGCTGTTGTTGGGGTATTTCCTTCATGCCCCCGCTGCTCCCGTTGAGCTTTGGGTAAATGTTTCCACCTGGGGTCCAGTGTTATGGGGTTTGAGGGGTCCCTCGTTAGGGGCCCTTTCACTGGAGCAGAAACTGGGCCTCTTTCACCACATTAAAATTATATTTTTTTTATGTCGTGATGATTTTCTTTTTAGTAGATAAAAGTGGGTTCTGCCAATTCACTCAGATGTTGTATTATTCCTTGTTTAATGTAAGAATTATTCTTTGTCTCACTTGTTTACAGGGGAACCTGTATTATTATCTTTTTTTCAGATTTCAGTGAATGTACATATTTCTTGTTGTATAAAGAGTAAATCCGAGACTGTAAATAACTTCCCCACTACCTCCTGTGAACAAGTTGAAAATCTAAGGGTTTTAATTAAGTTTTCGCTCACTTTTCAGTGTTTGCAATCTTCCTCGGTGAGACGATTCTGATCGACGACCTGGATTCTGCAAACCAATACAGGCTGAAGGTGAGTGAAGCTCAAAGACAGAGCAGCGGCAGAATAGAACCGGCCGCTGGTTGTTGATCCTTTTCAAATGTGTCTTTGCTTTCAGGTGGTGCAGAACAGGATCCGGTGTCCAACCATTCTGACCAAGCAGGGGGACAGGATCAGTGCTGTGGGCAAGTTTGGAGGCACACAGAACAAAGCTCCACCAATAACCTCATTAAAAGTGTTCGGAGCGCCCCTCCCACAGCATTTCTACACTCTACAAGAACAAATAGGTGACATCTCTCATGAGTCATTTTCAGAGGTGAACTTCCCGAAAAGTCCAGAAAATTGGATCTGGACATTTTTAAAGTTCTCTTTTCTGTTTTTATTTCTTTAACTGATAGACATGCTCCATCAGTACCGGGCAGCTGTGGAGAAGCAAAAGAAGGCAGAAAAGGATCATGACGACCACTCGAACATGATGAAGTCTCCTCCCGTGATGCAAAAGCAACAAGATAAGGAGAGGAAAGAGAAGCAGCTGGAGGAGATTGAAAGACAACTTAGTATGTTTGTCTACCTGGGGGAAAAGGCAGAATAAATTACAGGATTTTTGCTGTTAATGATGATTTCTCATTGCTCTTTGTTTCATATTCTAGACTCTACAACCATGCGACCACTGAAGCGGGTTCTGGAGGACGCTGCCGGGCCTCTTGACATCATCACAAAAAGAGCAAAATGAAGACTCGGATGGATTAATCCAGCCTGACACATTTTTTATAATAATTGAAATATATCCTTTGTTATTATCATCTTTTTGAATTTTGGGGTTGGTGAAGTTGCTGTTTTTAAATGTACTAACTTGTCTTTTTTTTGTATGAGAGCAAAACTGGTCATGGGTAAATATTTACTAAAGCACAATGTGTAACTGGAGAACACCTTCATTATAATAAAAGTTTTTATTTACGAAGCTCTCTCTTTCTTTGTTTCCTTATTTCTGCTCTATAATTACTAAGCTGAAACGCACATTGTAAATATAAAATCTGGGCACGCATTTTACGCACGGGATAATTGCGGTGTTTTTTGGGAACAAAGACCATCATTATCCAAAAGTAGGCGTCCGGAAATAATGTAGGTGGATGATCTTGGTTTTTCTGATCCTGGAACGCCATTAGATCTCTGTGTTTGAGTGTATGTGTGATGTGAGAACACGGAAAACGTCTGTCAGTGTTGGTGGGGGTCTGCGTAACGTCACATCCAAAGACGCTGGAGGAGCTTGTGCGCACCAGAGAGAGAAGGAAGAAGCCGTGGTGCTTCACCGATCCTGCAGACTTTCACTACTACTGATCTCAACCTGAGGAGGTTTTTCAATATTTCAACCATGACGAACGGACTCTGTGGATTTACACTTATTCTCATTTTAATTCCATTTATCACTGGAACACCTCTCCAACACGGCAGGTTCCAGAGCAACGCGTATTCTGGCACAGACGCACGACAGAGGAACAAGTGAGCAAACTGGATTTCTACACACTTTGTGTCACGTTTGCATGTGGATACAATGCAGTGTGTTGATTCATCAGTGAGCTCCAGTTCTACTTTGTATTAATGTCTGAATACAATAACTGTGTGATTTTCTGCAGAAACTGGTGCGCCTACGTTGTGCATAAGAACGTGAGCTGTGCCGTCGTGGGAGGCACGGAGAGCTTCGTGCAGCCGGAGCTTTTCCCGTGTCCTCCGGAGCTGCCAGACTGTGCGCAACAAATGATGTAAGTTCCCTGGAGTCATGCACTCTGGGTGGATATTCCTTAGTGTTATTAAACAGTGTAAGAAAATACTGCTGCTACTATCAAACATTTTGGGTCCAAAAAACATCAGTGATGTTTTGATCGACCATTAACATTGGGGTTTACGCATGAACATGGAACGAATGTCTTTTAATCTGAAGAAATATGAAAGAGATTTAGTCTTAAAAGAGTCTTTTACTTAAAAAGCAGAATATTCAGGCATCTGTGTTGAATTTTCATGAATGGCAAACATGGGTTGTCTTTGTTTTGCTGGAATGTGCATTGAGCAACAAACACTGACATGTACTCAATCACTGGATGGCAGGAGTCATGTGAGCCACCAGTGTCCTCATGGTGGAAAGTCTGAAACAGCTTCCTGCCAACTGCACGGTTAATTTACTGCAAATGTGATTCTGTTTGTTGAGACTCAGTCATTGACAAACAGAATTTACTACTTTGTTGTTCCAAGATTACATTTGTAGAAACCAGAGTGCATTCTTTTTTTTTATTTAAATGCTTCCAGATACCGGACGCACTTCAGGCCCACATATAAGATTGCATACAAGACTGTCACAGAGCTGGAGTGGAGGTGCTGCCCGGGGTACCAGGGCCATGACTGCATGGAGGTGAAAGACTTCAGGATATTTCAAGTGGAGAATTTGCCTCATGCACCATCCACTGGACATATTCCAGTCCCACAAGGTGAAATACATGATTATGAATGAGAAAATGTAGCACGAAATTCACCATCGCACAAATTAAAATACGAAATTATCCATATTGCTGTCTCCTAACACTCTGTGATTTCTCCCTCTAGCTCCGGAACAGCAGCCAGCAGACAGCCAGAGAAATCATCCATGGGTAGGGGAGGGGCAGTTTAGAGGTCAGACAGGTCAGAGACCACTCGGGGGTCACGGAGGATCTCAAAGTGCACAACACCTGGAGGATGAGGAAGCTCAGCGACTGTTCCAGATGGTCCTTAACATGCAGACAAGAATACCAGACTTGACCTCCAATCACAGGCTGGATCTCCAGGAGGACGCTAGTAAAAAACTCATCACGCTGCTGGAAAACTTCAGACAGCCTGCAGATGCACGAGGCGCGGAACCCCAAACCATCCAGGTGCAGGACTTCTCTTTCTTAACGCCAATGGACGAAGTTATGAGCAAAATCAGCCAGGTCACAGACGATCTAGAGTCTAAGACCGATACCCTGGATGACCTGCTGAGTCGTGTCAACCGTCAAGATGGACAGATCCGTCTGCTGATGGAAGCAGCTCAGAGTCCATTGTCTTCACTTCCACCTGCTCTCCCAGCCAGTGATCCAGACCTGCGTGCCTACCTGGATGAGAAGATCCACGCTCTGAGAGAGGAGTTGATGGAAGGCCTGGATATCAAACTTGCAGATTTGAAAAATGCTTGTGATTATAAAATCATGTCAGTTCAGGAGCAATGTGAGGGAACAGAGGCCAATTACCTCAGCCTGGCTGAACTCATGGACTCAAAGGAAACTGACCTTCGACAGGAGATCCAGGACCTTAAAACCAAGCTGGAGTATCCAGAAAAAGACGACACTCGTGTATCTGACTCTGTTCTCGCTCGTGTAGAAAACCTTGAGCTCCATCTGAACTCCTCCCAAAACACTGTGACAGAGCAGTGCCTCTCGGTGGAGGAAAAGCTGAAGAAAGAGCGGGCAGAGGCCATTAAAGACTTGAGGGGGACTCTGGAAGACAAGCTGGCCTCTATGGAAGATAAACTCACCACACTGTTGGTAGATATAAGCACCAACTCCCCATCTGGGTTTCAGCCAGTGAGTCAGGACACACAGCAGAGGGACATGAACACTCTGAAGGGCTCTGTTCAGACTCTGGAGGACAGACTCAACATCTTGGATCAGTTGCAGTCCAATGAGCACAAGGCTAATTTAGCTGTTGCAGAAAACCTTCAGCAAGATTTCCAGGGCTGCAAAACTGCCCTCGATTCTATGGGGACGAGCCTTAACGTCAAGTTAAATGGCCTTGGAGTCATTGAGGGACAACTCCTCAACTACAGCACTAACATTGAGAATGCACACAACGAGCTGAGCTCCATGAGAAGCCGCATGGGCATATTGGAGGACTCCTTATCTGATGTAGTCCATCAGCAGTCTCTGACCTCAAAGTCCCTCAACTCCACCTGGGGTCAAGTTAAAACAGGAGCTGAACAGGAGCTCAAGGACCTTTCAGAGCTCCACAGAACACAGCATCAGGAGCTCAAAGAGCGGCTGGATGGGCTGAGCAGGGAGGTGAAAGCCGAGGCCAAAGAGTGCAGGGAAAAATCTGAAGACGTTGGTAAGGACATTGCCCACATGGACAGCCGCATAGTTAACGTGGAGGATTTATGCGGCAAGCTGGATCCGATCTCTGCTAGCCTCCAGAGAATAAAAGAGGGGCTGAATAAACACGTCACTGCGTTGTGGACCTGTGTCAACCAGCTGAACAGCACAGTCAGAGCTCATACCCGAGATATCGGAGGAGTGAGGGGATCTTGCCTGGACCTCCAGAACCACATCGCAAACATAGCCAGAGACCTTCAGATGCTAACGGACAACAGCTCTGAGAAGACAGGTGAGCTGCAATCTCAAAACAATCCTTAAATGGTGTGGTCCATCACTTTGTTCCCATAATTTAGTTTTCAAAGCAGCAGCATGTAACGTTTAATTAGTGCAGCACGCGTTCAAATCATGCCGTTTGCAGCTTTCTCTCTGAAGCTGCAAAAGTAAACATGCTGTAATTGAGCCACAGCAAATAAAGATCGGCTGCAGGGCTCAGTCCACAGAACCCTGACGCCACGCCACCATTGTTGAACAAAAAGCTGTTCACCTGTTTATTCAAAGTTCAGTGAATCTTTATTCAGTACATAGAACTGTTAATTATTGGTTTTGAATCAGTTGTCATTGCTGTTTCAAAATATTCTACGTCTTATGTGAAGCAGTTCTGGAAATATGCGAGCCGCAGACCGACAGAGATTTCTGGAATTAGATGACATATAAATAACCCATGTCCATCTTACAAATAAAAAGTTAAATACATTAACACCAAAACACTCTTATCAACACTCTGGAGCTGTGCTACTGTACAACTTTGCTTAGTTGATATTAACACTAGCTTTTCTTGGCTAAGGTTTTGACTGTAAAGCAGACTTTACTCATGCTACTGTTGGACAACATGTAAGCATTTACTACTCCTGCAAATGTTACTTGTGGTTACTGCCGCTGCCATTTCCATCCAGTTTATTTTAATTACCAGCTTAATCTGATTTATTATCCACTAAACTTTCCATTGTAGAAATTCAAATAGCTGCAATACGTCCTCTCCTTTTAGATCATAACATGGACCGGATCCCGTTTATTCATCCCGGGCTGGCTCTCTTTCTGTAGAGGTTGCAGTATCGGTGTGTGTTTGAGTGTGAGAGTGGGAGGAGGTTGGAGTTTCATTAAACGGTGTACTCAGTGTAAGGAGGCAGGGTTGATTGAAGACACATGCTCGACTTAATAGAGCTCACTTGTGTTGAGCAATACCTTGGCTCAAAGACATGGTGTTCGCTTGGCTTCCTTGTGCATCCAAGGTTGGATTTGTGTCAGTGTCTGTCCACAATCTCTTTTCCGATATATATCTGTAGTTTTTATTGCGTTGCTTTTAGCGTGGATATCAGGTTGAACTCAAACCCTCAGCGTCATCATGTGGATCCGTTGCAATTTGAGCATCGCTGATGCCGGACATGTGGCTGTGAGCATATTTGATAATTCTCCCTATCAGAACACGTGTTGCTAGTTCTTGTATGAGCCTGCTCATTAATGACACCACCTATGAGGCCGAACTGGACCTCGGAGCCTCATAGTTGTAAATGTGAACTGGAAGCTTACACATGATGTTTACAAGCCAAGTCGCTTCCTCTGGGACCTGCTAGTTTTCAGTCGCTGGTTTATGGGGCAGGTTTCATGGGAAGTGAGCTGGAAAGAAATAGTCCCTCTTCTGGTCCCAGTCCAAGTCGGGCCAGAGGCTTTGCATCAAGATATGTTTCAGCTTCTTTTCCGATTCCTCTCTGTAGTTTACAGTTGCCAGTTTTCTCATTCTTGCCAAATAATGAATCAGTATTGGTTGAGAAACGTTGCCACTCCACCCAATGGTTCTTGTCATAAATTAGCATTAATTCATCATTCTGTCATTGGGAAGTTCTTCACGATTGTTCACGATTTCCACTCTCTCGCAGCGATGTTAGGGGCCACTCAATGCTTGACTCTCTGTCTCTGCTACCTCATCCTAATGTCTCCCTCCATGTTTATCTGAAGAGGGTGGAAAACGCTGCTCGGAAGGGTCCTTACAGGGAGATCTGCACACAGCTTATCAACAAACCTCATAAGGACCACTCGTGGCGTCTTTATTTCAAAGCCAAAATGCTTCTGTGGTTGCCACTACACAGAAATTTATATAACTGCTTTCCCTTCCAGTCCACAGTCACGTTTTTGCTCCCGTTTCTTCAGTCCCATCTGGAGCTTTCTCACATTTTAAACTTCCACGGTCGAGTTTCTTTTCTGTTTAAACAAACAGTGTAAACAGCCAGAGCTGCTCTGGGGTCCCCAGGGTAACATGTCAATGTGTTCACCATGATGTCATACTGGCCGTTAAGCTCAAACCAGAGGGTCAGGAAAGAGGTGAGGAGAGATGCAATATGTCATCCTTGAACTGATTTCGTTGCTTTATTTAGCGTTTGACTTTTGAGTTTGGTCCATCCT
The DNA here is from genome assembly GCF_024713975.1 of Paralichthys olivaceus. Classification (NCBI taxonomy): domain Eukaryota; kingdom Metazoa; phylum Chordata; class Actinopteri; order Pleuronectiformes; family Paralichthyidae; genus Paralichthys; species Paralichthys olivaceus. The sequence continues at coordinate 1,737,653 of NC_091109.1, read as the reverse complement.
TAGACTGTGAATAAAGATGACGTTTCCCAACTTCCTCCCACTACTTTTGGGGAGCATTCATGTCGTCCATCTTTATATGTATAGTCTACTGTCCCATCTACCTACCCGGAGAAGGCAAGGTTGTGACCTATACTGGAGTCAGCCACTAGGGGGCGATCAGGATGATTTGGCTTCACTTCACAGTCATGTCATCCATGTTTATATACGGTGTATGACCTCAACAAAGTTGAATTTGAATTATATTCAAAAATATTTTCTTCCTCATAAATGTTTTATGAGGAAACATATTCAATCAACACATAAGGATAAGCACTGTGTGTTTTTGTGAGAATCACTCAATGTGAACACATGCGCACTCTGGATTCGAATTGTATACTCATGTATATGAGTATTTACATACACAGAGACAAACACTTCCTCAATGTGTCAGCCTCCACATGTAAAACATGTATATTTCTCCTAATCCCGGCACTGTTGAAGGACGTCGCTCTCATTGTGTTTGACAGGGCGGCGTCTATGTGCTTCCCACAGCTCTGTAGGGCTCCATTAAGGGGACGTCGTGAGATGCTTTCCTGCTTTTGACAAAGCTCAGTGGTTCGGCTCGAAGGTCAACGACCTGCGCCGGATAAGAAGACATGTCGGGTGACAGACTCTGCTCAGCGGTCAACCATGATAACCCTCAGGAGCCTAAAACAAGATGGGACCTGACAGAACGCTATCGAGAAACAATGACGTCCAGAAGCGTTTGTCTGCCTCTGTGGACATGGCCACTCATTTAACGTGACAGTGTAGATGTCACATTATCTGATGTTTGACTCTTCCTTTTTTTTCTTTTCACAATAAATCCTGGATTTATTGTTTCCTAAATCAAAGTCTGAGGCGTTCAATGTGTTTTCGGTCACAGTGACTCATAAAGTCAACACACACCAGATTCTGCCCCGCAGTCATCATAATGTGGTATGTAATGCAGAAAATGGCCTTTATTGTGGCACAAGGGGCTGTTGCATCCCTGGGGGGAGGGTGTGGGAGGCGGTAAGTGACTAACGACACAGCGAGGGTTTCCCATGCTGCTCTGTGCTGAGGGTTTATGGTCCACAGCAGATCCAGCTGCAGCTGTTTACTGCTCACCTCTCTCATCAGGACAAGCTCCCTCACATGCATTCTGCGTTCGCATCTTTTTTTTCTCCAGGTCCTGAAATCAGTTTTGAATTGCTCCCATCAAAGCCCACTCACTGGAGCACATGCCTCGCCTTAAATACAAGGAGCGACATTGCTAACAGAGCAGTGAAACACATGCACATGTGTGGCAACACGCAGACATACCCCCTGTGCTCTTTTTATTTGGTTATGCACCCGTCCCACTCCACATGTTATGTTTAACAGGCAGATGCTTCTGGCTTCTGCACTAAATGACCCTTTTCCCCAGGGTGAGGGGACAGGCTGTCTGGTGATTGAACATGTGGCCGTGCCCTGGTATGTCTTTTATGTGCTGGTGTTCACTCTCAGAGCAGCAGATTTGGGGCCTGTTGACTTATAGAGCTACAGCGACTAAGTGCCCTCGAGCCAGCAGGTTTGATTTGTTGATAAACTCCAGGGTTGGTGTCAGCCGTGGTTCTCAGGAATGCAGAGGTACATGTAGTTTATGAATGATGAGGGCAGAGGTCTGTCATTTTCTCTCTTTGTGTCCAAAAACCAGGCTCAGATAATCACTATGTTTCTTAATGAGTGTCGACTGCACTAGATTTCTGAAATCAGGGGCAATTCAGGGTTCAGTGTCTTGCCCAAGGACACTTTGGCATGTGGACAGGAGGAGGCAGGGCTCAAACCATGGACCTTCTGTTTAGTGGACGACCCGCTTTCACTCCTAAACCACAGTTGGTCAAATCTCACATTTTTAAAAACTTAACCAAGTCCTAAAACAAAAAACCCTCCGACTACAGTCACTATTGCATGAATGGGCGACGACTACAGTTGTTTTATAAGTTCACGTTAAACATCCAGGTTCATCAGACTCTTGGAGGAAGTGCAGCTCCTAGAAAGTCATGTGTTCATAAAAACTGACAGTGATTTGTTGTCTCATAATTGAAAGCTCCTCGCCTGGGTTTATGATGGAGATATTACAGAGTGATGAGGGGTTTCTAAGAAAACCAGCTGCTCCGTTAACTCGTCTGACCTCCTCACATCTGTCTTGGCCTGACCTGTAGCCGTGACCCCATCGCTCACGCCATATCTGTCCCTGTCAGGCGCTCAGGTCACAGTGGACGACGCAGGACTTTCCCAGGGTTCAAGTAAAGGCCTCGCGGTGCCGGTGGACGCCTCTCTCCCTCAGCCACCTGTGATGGAGACCGGAGAGGCGGGTCCCCCCGGCAAGATGACCTCGTCCAAGTTGCCCCGGGGGACCAGCGGCAGCCTGACGCCTGTTCAGGGCTATGCTGGAGCTCCAGGTGTGAGACGCCCACATGCGCATTAACTCTGTCCTGCATGTTTCCCACACTGGTTAATGGTTTCTCATCATTTTATTAAATTCACAGCTTCTCCAGTCAAATCTACTGACTCGCTACTGAGCAGCTTGCCCCTCGTCTCAGGTAAATACTTTAATTTATAACACTACTATTAGAAAATAAAAAATAAAGCTTCCAAATGTTGGATTACAATATTTTTCTTTTCCTCAGCAGATGTGAACCTGCCCCACGGACCCTCACCACTGGAACCCACCATGAGTTCAGGTCAGAATCTATAGATCGATCCTGCTTCTGTTAATTTAACGATTATTAGTGTGTGATGTTTCCTCTCCCGTGTTCAGGTGAGGTGTCGTTCTCGGCCGGTCTGACTCTTCCATCGTTCCAAGGCGAGGTCGGAATCATTCGATTCAACAAAGTGTTGGTCAACGACGGAGGACACTACGACCCACACACAGGTATATATTTATATTTCAGTCGCTCTGGCACAAACCGTGAGAGCACAACCTGCACCCATTGGACAGAAATAGCTGTCAATCACACGTCCGAATGAATACGATGCTATCGTCTCTTTGACTCTAAATGGGACCATAGCTTACGAAATGACCATCATGCTTTATTGAAGACTTGAAAAATATTCAATATATAATGAATAAATGATCCAGAGAACAGCGGCAAGAAAATTGGGCTAGAAGTAGAGCGTGTCGTCCATTAACCAGAAGGTCGATGGTTTGATCCCCAGCCCCTTCAGTCTGCATGAAGAAGTGTTCTAAGGGCACGACACTGAACCCAAATTGTCTATGATGACTGTGATGCTCTGTCTATGGAAGCCTCAGAGAGAGTTTACACATATATGTACTGTTTATAATATGTAAATACAGTCAAGTTACCATTTTACCAAACCTGAAGCTACATCACTGACATCACAGTAAGTTCAGTTCTACCACATCATCAGTCTCCTCCTGCGTCCTCAGGCGTCTTCACCGCTCCCACTGACGGCCGCTACCTGGTCAGTGCTGTGCTCGCAGCCCAGCGAGGTGAGAAGGTTGAGGCCGTCCTCTCGGTGTCCAATCGCAGCATCCAGAGGTTGGACTCGACTGGTTTCCTGTCTGGAGCGGCGGCACCATCATCACACCTACAGTGTAACTGCAGCAGTCCGACCTCGCTGAGTCTGGTCCTCTCACTGAAGCGAGGAGACCGAGCTGGACTCGTCATGACGTCCGGGAAGCTCGCCACCTCCTCTTCTTCCTCTGAGATCCTGTCATCTTTCAGCGCCGTGCTTCTTTACTCCAGCCAGTCACAACGGTAGCCCCGCCACTTCCAGAGACGGCTGAGACCTTATATAAGCCATAAACACAGTGCAGTGTATATTATGGTGGATGTTTTATTTAGCAACAACCGAAGTAAGAGATTATTTCTATCATGAGTACTAATATATAGTGCATTTATATAACAGTGATATTGTATTTTCTATTGTAAAGGTTTGTTTACAACCTAAACCAACCAAATGCGTATTTTAATTAAACACAATAGGTGTTTGTTTCTTCTTTAATTTACACATATGATGCTTTTTGTTTGCTTTCATTTCCTCTAGTGGGTCAAACAGGCTTTTTGGTGATAGTTCCTCAGTTGTAAAGGAAAAAACTTCTACTGTAATTAGACATGATACTTCTGTGACATCACAACACGTCCCTGACATCACAATGCCCCACATTTGTAGAATGCACATTCCCTAACGACGGCAGGTAAAGCAAGAGGGGAGGCCGACATTTCCTACACATGCTGGAAGAGGTGGGCCAATCACAACAGAGGAAGCCAGCTGGCCAATCAGAGCAGGCTAGGCTTCATCGGGAGGGAGGGCCTTAAAGAGACAGGAGGAGATTAATTTATACCTAAATATTTACGGACGTTAACAAGTCGTTAGTGTTAAAATTCTAATTCCAGTTCATCGAATTTGTTGATTATTACAACTTCCAACAGACCCAACCTTTTTGTTGCTAAACTCTCAATAAGGTGCAAAATATGTTTTGATTCTTCTAATTCAGTTTTAGGTTTTATGAAAGAATCATTCAACAAATGCTGTTTATTGAACACTTGACAGACAATAAACTTTACACACACAAGAGTCTATAACTTTGACACATTATAAAAACTGTTGAATGGGTTTGTGCTGTTGCATCATGTTTCACAAAATAAAACTAATGAACACACTGTGTGTTCCTGTAACACAAAGTTTATCACTTTCATAGAAAGAAGGCATTCAATTTAACCAGCAGCTGTTACCTAGCATGAAAATAAAATGAATAAAAAAGAAACAAAAGATTAATATCGTACTGCAGCTCTCACAAGTCCAGCAGAAACTTCTCAAAGATGAAGATGAGTTCCAAGATTCTTCAATAATATTTTTTTTAATGTAATACCTAAACTAGCAGCATCTAGATTTCAAAAGTGCTATTTCCTCCAGATTACACTAATACAATTCTTACCTGTGAAAAAAATTCATTTCACATTTCTCCTTAAGCATCATCCTAAAGCTCTGGAGCAGAGATTCGTGTACAGTAAATAACCATCAGAGAGCAAATAAGGCCTTTAAAGGGACGTCTTCATAGTGGCAATAAATACTCAATGCATTCAATGTTTGGTTCAGAAAATGTACCACTTCAGTCAAGTACTTCAGTTTCATACTAAACACATTTTAAGCAAAGTTTAACCTCCACTGACTGAATAAGTCGGTGTGTGAAGGAGAGACTGGAGTCAGGAGAGTTTTAAGTCAGTGCATACAGGTGTAAAATTGATCACAGCTCAGTTCAGTTGATTTCAAGTAATGAATCAATAACATTATCATCAGTCTGAGTTACAGCAGCTCCTCTAAGCAGAGCTCAGCGATCGGCTGCCTCCAGTAGCTGAAGGAGCTGAACTCTGGGCAGCTGAAGGTGGCGCTGTGCTCAGAGCTCCGCAGAGGAAACACATGCTCCACCAGCTCACTCAGCCTGCTGTAACTACACAGAAACACAATGTATTAAAAATCAATTAATACTGAAACAAAAACACTGTCTCCAGGGATGGTTCGGTACTTACGAGGTTTTATTTCCTTTGGCTTGCTCGAGGATTAACTCCCCTTTGGGATTCACGGTGAATATCCGGCACACGGGCACACCCACCTGCTTGTAGGCAAAGACGTCCTTGAGCACGGGAAGAAGAAAAAAAGACAATAAGGATAATTTTCATTTGTCGTCAGCAAATCCTTCACTTTTAATAAAATATAATCTGTAGAGGGAAATAAAAAAAGTATTAAACTTACACTGTCTCTGTTTCCGAAGGCTGCGTAGAAGGGATGTGTGTTTGGTAAGAACAGGTTCTTGATGTCTGTGAGACATTCGATCTTGAACTTCTCAGGCTTCTTCTGTATGACCTCTCTGACAAGAGAATTACGATCAAAGTATTACATGCTCTGAATGTTTTAAGAATGATTTAATTAAAATCTTCATTAATTTAAACAAAGTCAACAAGACAAGGTGAATTTCTGAATCACTGTAACTCAGTGAAACTACAGAATCTAATGAAAAGCATCAAAGACATGAATTATTTTTCTATCTAAATAAGCTTTAGGTTGTGTTTTAGTCCTAAAGGATGCAGAGATACCTGTATATTTATATATATATATATATATATATCACTTGTTTTATGACATAACATGATGGGAGAATAATTTTCTAAACAATAAAAGCTTGACATTGTCTCTCCAGCTCAATTATTTGCGGAAATATCTTGTAAAATGTGATTTTATTAGATCATATTTTGTTGACCTTAACCTTTGACTGATCAGCTCCAAAAGAGGATCATCTAGAGACAAACACCCACATAATGTTGGCACCAGGTTTGGTGAAAATCCGTCCATGCATTGTTGACTTATTTTGTACACATACACACACATACACTCTGCTTCTGGCTTTAAAAACACTACTGTTATTTCCAGAGACCAGAGGATACTGTCATGAATTTCATCTTTACTGCGTCTCATCCAGACCATGATGTTGCTCAGGGACATGTTTCCCACCTGTGGAAGGCAGAGAAGAGGCTGCTCGGGGAGAGCAGGAGGGGCCCCTGAGGCAGGAGAGTCCCCCTGTCGTTCACCCAGTGCAAATATTCCCGCGTCATGTCAGCCATGCCGATCGCTCGGGCCGAGCAGTACAGGAACTTGTACCCGTTCCTGAAAAGGGGAAGATAGTTATTGATTGCTTAGATTTATCACATCACCATTTTCCATCTTGCACATTTGTATTCTTACTCGTGCACTGAGTGGTAGAGCTTAGCGATTCCTTGGTGCGTCCAGTCTTTACCAAGCTGAGGCAGAATATGACCAAACACGTCAGATCTGTGGGAAGACAATGATCTGGGTAGTCAACATAATCTTATCCAGTGTGATTGAAATGCCTGAGAATAGTCTCGAAATAAGTTTTGGATTTCCCGTACTTGGTGATTGTGCCGTCGATGTCGGAGATTATGACCTTGTCGTCCCAGTTCCACAGGTAGATGGTGCCCGCGCAGCGACACGTGCCCTGGTACTGCGTGGTTATGCTGAAGGTGACGTCATTAGGTCCGTCTCTGAGCTTCAGTCTGGACTGTGAGAGAAAATACTCAGAGTTCAGAGAAACAATAACCACAGTTTCTGCCTGTGTCCAGTTTTAGTCAAACTAAATCTCTCTCTCTATATATATATATCTAAATATCAGTACTCCGTGGTCTCACTATCTCGTCAGACGAGAGGCGGAGAGATTTTTTGTAGGAGTGACAAGGCGCCGGGTCTTCTGTCTGCACGCGCTCAATAGGCATCAGAGCAGGTGCTGCGGCGTTGAGCTCTTTAGTCTCGTCATCGCTTGACCACTCAGATTTGTTGTGCCTGCAGGAGAGAGAATGCAGAACAACAGATGAGAGTGATTTACAGTCACCAGAGGGCAGCAGAGCTCCTCATCTGCAGCTTTTTAGCTAGAAAATTTGCTATTTTTTGTTTTTAACTCATTATTTTACTCTAAAAATGACAAAAAAAATGGTTAAAAATATTGAGCTCAAAGCAAAAAGAAGAATCTAAATAGCTGCTTATGTGTAAATGTTCATGATATCCCAGCCTCTGTGGGATACCCAACACTGCTTCTATGTGTGTGTGTTGTTGCTGACTCACTGTGTTTCTGGGGCCTGGTGCAGGGCTGGACTCTCGCTGGTCAGCGACTCTTGTCTCTCTAACTTTGTCTCTGTTGACGACTGAGGAGAGGAGGAGATATTATTGTCCTTTTAATGACGAGACGTAAGAATCAATCGTTAAAATCAATGAGCAGTGAAATGCAGGATATCAACGAGTATTTACAAAAGGATGCAAATCAGGAGGATGAATTTGTTGTACTGTCTCCTTTGTCAAAAAATTTACTATGCAAAGTTACTCAGTGAGGAATCCCCACTGATCTCTGCAGTGTTGTAACCACACACACACACACACACACACAGACACACACACAGAGACACACACAGACAGAGTTGTGACTCATTACGCTGCCTGCAGATTATTGGCTGAGTCACACGTTTGATACCTGCTTCACGCTGCTCTTCCTCCAGAACCACCAGCGTCCAGACTTTTTTGGCATCTTCTCCTTCACCCAGGCCTCCTCTGTCGCCTGCAGAAGAAGTATTTCATGTGTAAACAAACGTCACGTGCAGATGCAGGGTAAAAACACATCACACCAGAGGATACCTTGGGCAAGTTCTTCTGGAAAGCCTGCATGCTGAGTACCAACGGTGCCGCCAGCGTCCAGTTGTAGTACCTGGAGGGAGAAACAGCTTTTCAGCCGTGATGTGCGGTCAAATAATAGCATGAGAGAGTGTGGATTAGAGAGCAGGACCTCACCTGTTTGCAATCCTCACCACCAGATTAGGATTATCAATGATCCCTGGATTCTCTACGAATTCGTTATAGGTGATGATGTGCTCCATGAATTTTTCTGGAATAAATGAAACAGAAAAGTCTAAACCAGAATGTCAGTAGAGCTCATACAGTCCAATTCAATCAATCTGCACTAAACCACACACACTCATAGATTAGTCTCCTATCTACATTTGTGTAGTTCATCCTAATTTTCTCCTCACAAAGTCCGATCTATAGCTTAATTTGTTACATTGAAAAAAAGAAAGAAATAGAAATGTATACATGTTGATAAAAAATTCACATATGTCACATGAATGTAACAGGAAGGAATATAATTGAAATCAAAATAACTTTGAACTTCTAGGATGAGAAATCGATATCAATGATAGTTTATGATGCAGATGATGAATTACCTTTAGAGATCTCAGAGTTCTCGCCCACGCCGCCGCACAGAGACAGCGTGACGTCAGGGAGGTCTCCAGCAGAGTCGGACAGACACTCTGTGCCGCTGTCTGCTGCTGCGCTGCCCACCGACTGAGGCGACTGAGACCCAGAGCTTCGTCCCATCTCCACCCAGTGTTTAGGAACCTGCTCAGACTCACTGGAAACACACGCGCAAACACCTTGAAGTCAGTCAGTCTCAATGATATGACTTGTTTTACACATTTTTTCACCCAGTGGTGTTTGTGGCATCAGGTATCTTAAAGCAACGCTATATAACTTTAACTGAGCAACAGCGCCCTCTGCAGCAACGTGTAAATTCTGTAAGCTCATCTATCTCTGACTGTGTAGCCTCACTCACTGAACTGACAACTGAACGGTGGGTATTACCCATGATCCCTGGCTTCCTGAACCAGAAGAGAGAATTGGTTTGTACCTTTTGGGGAAGTAGCGGGCGACAACATCCGGCTCGAGTACATTCAGATCATCCAGGTAAATGTCTTCAGGGCCCTGATGCTGACTCCTCTTCCTCACACCTGAGTGAAACGAAGACGAGTCTGCTGAGAAAACGCTGAATTTATTTGTTTCACTTCCTTTTTCTACTCAGGTCTAAACAGAAACCACATCCTTCCTGTTAACATTCACTCACACATGGTGGTTGTCAGACTCTGTGTTGACAACCACCATGTAGTTTATAAAATAACAATGCTTCGTCACTTCTTTGAACCAGTTTAATTCTAAATGAATTTTTATTTATTTCATTCTCCAGTTAATCTCTTTAAAAATAAGGAGCAGCTTGCATCTTTTTTGTACCATTTTCATATTCTCATATAAATATACTGCATTTCATACGGTCCCTATATGGACACTTATCCTAAAGTGTCTTTTCATTAAAGGTAATTTTTTCATTTGACTGTTTTTATAAAATCGAGTGAGCTACAAGCAAAGTTGTGTTACCTCTCCTGTTGTCTGTAGGTTTGGACGAAGCTCCTGTCTCGATACATTCTGCAGAAGCGTCACAGGCCGTGCTGCTGCCTCCACTGGCAGCAGAGTGGCTGTCCCTGCGGCTCGGAGGCAAGGACGTCCAACGGGTCTTCCTTACGGTTTTTGTGTTGGGGTTGGAGTTATTCGGACACGGCTCAGACGTGAAACTGCTGCACACTGAATTTGAGAGGTTGGGATGGTGCTCGTCGATGTTCTGCAAAGCTTCAGTCGGCTGTGGTTTGATGGTTCGAGGCTCTGGTTTAACAATACTGCAGGTGGGATACGTGTCCCTCGCTCCTTCCCTCGACTCCTCCTCCATCGCTTCTGAGCTCAAAATAACCCTGAAATGTGTTTTCCCCAAGGGAGTGATGGTCAACACCTTTGGCATGGATTTGTCCTTTTTATTGATCTGAATGAAAGACAGTGCAGCACAAAGTAAAGCTTTGACATACGCATGCACGCCTGTCCAAGAGATTCTCTAAATGTGTATCAATGAGCGTGAACTGCATTTTCCACAAATTTCTGTCATCTCCCTTGTTTAGAGCAGATTCTACGAGTCTAGATCGGAGCCGTTACCCTGGTAGATTCTGGGAACTCCCCCCACGTCCACTGCATGTGGGACTCGGCCCTGAGCACGTTCCCTGTCGACTTCACCACCAGCTCGGAGTCGCTCTTGGGCGACATTGGCTCGGACATTTCCCTGCTGCAAGAAATACACCACATTTTAACTGAGTCGTCTGTAACGGCCGGGTGGGAGGGACCTCGGTCCTTTCTGTTTTGATGAAGTGAATTTCAAATTACGTCTTATTCTCCCTGCTTGTATGAACTGTGATAATGTGTAAGTAGACAGCGTGAGGGGGGGTCGTACTTGGAGCAGGGGGACCAGTCGCTGTCAGAGAATGGGTAGCTGTCCCATTCGAGGGCGGTGACTGGGGAATGTTGTCTGTGGTCATTGCTGTTCATCATGGAGAGAGACGACGCCCTGGAGACACGATGACATCAACAAAAGGTCCACAAGAAAGAACAATAAACAATAGACTGTAAATAAAGATGGATGACATGTCTCCACTTGTCGTGTAAAAATTAAGCTAAAACATCCAGGGTACTGGGTTTGGCTTCATCTTTGGGGAGCTGTAGTGTCGTCCATCTTTATAAACACTCTAAGCAACAAACCTAACGTCTCCACTCACAGTCCGTTGTGTGCATTGTGCTCCTCGTCTGAACTGAGCTCACACAGCTCCAGCTCTCCGCCTGCAGCTGTGGCCGTTTGCTCCTCCTTGCGTGGCTCAGCTTTGTGCTTCTTCCGGCGCCTCTTCTTCTTCTTGCCTCCTGAGGTGGAGCAGGGCTGGATGTTTCCAGAAGCTTGGTCTTCTGGGCTCAGACTGATCTCTGCCCCTGATCCCCCACATCTGGGCTCTCTGCTCCGGAACAGAAGCTCCTCTGTGGGGATGGGCGAGGTCACCAGGTGGGCCGGGACGATGTCCTGTGTTAAGGGGGGAGACGTGCATTAACGTAATTGATTTATGAGTGAACAGTTTCTTTTTAATCACAGACTGTACAGAACTCACATTGTGCTCCTGAACAAAAAAGGCCTCTCCGTTGTCTCCAAGCTTCATTTGTAGCTCCACAGGTTCTCCATTGATTTCTATGTCAATCTGCAGAGTCAAACAAAAACACTTCAGTGAAGCTGAAGGCCTGTAGAGATGCTGTTCTGGATATTTTCCCAAACTTTTCCTGGCAGCCCTCTGGTACAATGTCCAGAAGATGAGCTCTTAAAAGAATCCGAAATATTCACAGTGGGAATGTTGATGACGGTTCTAATTAATATCTCAGGATAAAAGAGAGGTGACATACACTTGGAAGATGCCGGTGAAGATGGAAACACAGAGATGCAAGAGCTTTTGCAGATAACGGTTGACGCAAATGTGCTGCAAACGAAAACACGTGATTTCTCCTGCTGAAATCTGAAACACTGACTCTGGAAAATGTCTGTCCAGATGCTATTTTCCTGAGTTCACATCTGAAAATAACTTGATACACACTCAGGTCACCATGTTCTCCTCAGTTGGCCTCAGGTTTTAAACAAGCATGAATGAGGCGTTAAAGCACCACAGGAATGTGTACAATACGTTTCATGGATAGAAACTGTGCCACAGATTTACCGCAAGAATTAGAGTTAATCCAGAGTAAAACAGGGAACAACTTGTACCACAACTTCTGTTTGTGCATTTAACAAACTGGGTGTTTCTCTGAATTGAGAACTCTGCTGCATTGATGGAATGAGTCATTTATTGTTTTAATATAACTTGTCAACTTAAATTTGAACAAACATATTTCATTTGTGTGTTATTTTCATTTTGTCAGACATATCAACGTATTTATGTTTGACAGTATGAAAACTTTAATTTTATTGAGTAGATGGGGCAGAAAATATGTGCATTTATTTATTTATCTCTGGAAAATCACGACATGTGATAAGAGCTAAACACAGGATGTTTTTAACCCACATAGTTCTCAGACTCTTATCTGTGGCTGTTTGCTGCACTGTCTGGCTCCGTGTTCAGCTGTCACAGATAAGACTCTTCTGTGAGACACTTGTCTTCAATGGGATGAATCTTAACAAGGTGGGAGGACAGTAAGAGGGTTGAGATTGAGCCTGTTTGTCCCACCACCACAGTGACGACTACACACTGAGGCTTTAAATAGAGAGAGGGCGACCTGCTCCTGTGAGAAGCAGAGGGACTGAAATAGTTCAAGCGTCACAGTTTTACGAAACTTCCTCAGACATGTGAGTCGGTTTTGCTTAGAGGACTGAAATCGAACAGTGTGCAGCTACTGATAAATAAATAAATGATGGATTTTAATGGTTGCCCAATTAAAAAGGTATTACTTCTTATCTCCAGTTAATCCTCCTTAATCTGCAGAATACCAGATCTGCACAGAAACATTTGCCTCACAACAGGTTCTGAATGTTGACATAAAACTGGGAAACTGGTTGGGAAACAATGCAATAATTACTCACGTTGACAATGAAATTAACATTGTACAAAATGTTAGCTCACCACTTTCTCCTTGGAGCGCAGCACCCCTAGTTTACCGAAGCGGACGTGGAAAGGGGAGCACTGGAATGTCCCATCAGGCTGTCGCACCACGATCACGTCGATGCAGCCCGACAGAGTGGCCTGATTAATCCCCTTGTACAGCTCCTTTACTGTCACCAGCACCTGGCCCGCCAGCTGCCCCACATAGTTCATGGTGTCCACCTGTTCACAAACACACCTGAATTACCTGCAGGATAAAACATCCCAAAAGGCCTCTGTCCCTGTAGCCTGAAATCCTGTTGTCCAAAATAGTCTGCAAAGAGAAGTCAAGCTGGTCCCTAAACACAGCGGCTCTGTCCCATTTTCCTCAAAAGTGTGCTTAGCTGATCAGGTCCTTGAATGCAGCAACACGGCGGCTGCAGAGGAGCCCAGAGCAGATACTCAGTGTTTCTGTCTCCACAAAGAACACATAGACGTACAGCTTAGGTGGATTGGAGACTCCAAAGTGCCTGTCAGTGTGAATGGTTCTTTCTGTGTGCCGGCCCAGCAAAGTTTGAGCCCAGGTCGAATCTGAGCATCTTAACCGAGCATCAAAACAACCTCACAGCATTTCTACACACAGCTGTGATCAGTAGACGGTGACGGATCTGGCTGAACCTGATTCTCGTCAACCCGGACTTTCAGAATAGATATTCTGTCTCCTTCCTGTAAACAACATTACATTTGAATCTTTATTACGTAATGTTGTGATCCAAAGCAACTTATGACAAGAGACAACTTTTGATGTCATTTTTTGAAGGTTTCTAAATGATTGTTGTTTCTACTGTTTCATTCTGAACAGCTATTTTAACTGCCCCGTGTGTGTGTGTGTGTGTGTGTGTGTGTGTGTCAGTATTTAACACAATGGACTAAATCAGAGCTGCATACCAGCTGATGGACTTTGACACCATTCACTTTCTATGACTGGCAGCTTCTGCACCAAATAAACTCGAATGAACTGAGAGGAAAAAATAAAACATCCCCTGAAAGCACACAACACAAAATTGTATCAACCACAATGTGACCATGTACAGTAGGACCAGTCAATATGGCAACTAATACCATACCTACATGAAAATGAAAATGTTTCTACTGTAAAGATTTTGTTATTCATCTCATTTAAAGGTTTCAGTTTCATTTTACGTCAGTGTGTGTGGTTGGGTCGTCATGGAAATAAATTAGGGAAACGGCTCTATGGTAACATATGTGCTGTCTCTGTTAAAGTACTTTGATTTGTAAGATATTTACAGGTACTTCATTCATTAGATCAGACTAGAAAACAGATCCCATAATAGCATAATCATTTTATATGATCTGCAGAGGTTCAGTGTTTGGGTTACAGGGTTAGAAACTGATGGGATTCAGGGTCACAGTTTGGAAAATAAGAAGCTGAAACGCTTCGGATATTTATTAATTAATCAACAATATTTTTGAATCTTTTGTTATTAAAGGTCATTTTTAAGCAAGTTAACGTTTAATATTTGTGGATTTGACTGTCAGACGTCATTCTGGAGTATTTCAACAAATAATCTGCAGATTAATAAATAAAGTAGCAGCCATGTCACATACTTTTATCACCAGATTGTCAGAGGAAAACTGTGCACGCTTCAAATAAATTCCAACTAAAACATCCAGTCAGACAATTACCTTTATGAAGTGCACAGAAAAAGCCAACGATAAAGGCCCAGACTCCAAAAGGCCAAAAGCCCCAAACTCACCAGAGTCCAGGAGGACTTCAGGTGCAGCCGCTGGCCCTGCTGCTCTGTGGGTAACCTGCCAGAGAGCTCCATGTGTCCTACAAGATCTAACAGGAACACTGGATCTGGTCTGCATGGACCGTCCTCAGCCTCCCTGCTTCTGCACCACACGTCCCACAACCTCTCTAACCCCACAGCCACAAAACTACCCCCAGCCTGAGCCCTTACATAACCCCCCACTCTGAGGTGGTGACCACTGGGACTCGAACTCTTGGTACGACTCAGACTGTTAATAAAGATGGACGACATGACTGCTCCCTGAAAGTGAAGCCAGATCATCGTGATTGCCCCCTAGTGGCAGTCTGCAATATGGGTCATAAACCATGTCTATTCCATGTTAGTTGATGGGACATGGAACAAACAAAAAGGTCAAAATACACGTCATATCAATCACACTGATCTATGTCCAGGTGTTTCTGATGAGTTTGGTTTTAATTGGTTATTTGATGATATAAAAAAACGATTATACGTCATGATTGACAGCTGAGACTGACTTGTGATTGGTTGAGCTTGATGCCGCAGCTCCACAACACGATCACTGCTGTGCAGATCAGTTTATCATGTGATGGATAAAAGCATCGATCCTCATATTAAAGAAGCTAAAAAGCAAATATTTGACTCGTTTTACTTGGAAAAAAAGACTAAAACAATTATTTGATTATCAAAATAGTCACAGATTTGTTTTCTCTTGATTAACGAATCAACAAAATGTTTGATAAAGAAAACTGTTGCATAATAAGATGATAATGAGCTGACCGAGCTCCTAAACTTTACAAATCCAGGTCCTTCTCGTGCAAGAGTTTGATGACGAATCCAACACAACCAGTTCTCATCCACACGAGCCGTGACACTCTCTGTTTGGAAAGAAGGGACCTTAAAGAGGTGTTAATCCTGTTCACTGGATTAGGACTAATCTAGCTTTCCCTGTCTCCGCACGTTTCTCCTGCT
This sequence comes from Paralichthys olivaceus, assembly GCF_024713975.1. Classification (NCBI taxonomy): domain Eukaryota; kingdom Metazoa; phylum Chordata; class Actinopteri; order Pleuronectiformes; family Paralichthyidae; genus Paralichthys; species Paralichthys olivaceus. The sequence continues at coordinate 1,722,070 of NC_091109.1, read as the reverse complement.
CAATGCGTCCAAGTGTCCAACGTGAGCCTGCGTCAGCCAGTGTTTTGTGTCACTGATTCATTTCAGACGTAAACACCAAACAAATCAAATAAGTACCATGAGTTTTGACTCAACTGTAAATTGATGATCCAGGTAATGAAGCAACTAATCGGTTTCTATTATTTTTTTTATTTTTAAATTGTGCAAGAACATTCATCAAAGCTTTTCAACAGCTCAAACCTGGAAAATGTTAAATTTAAAGTGAGGCAGGGCAATAAAACAATATCAGCAATTACCCCAATTTAATTTTCATCAATAAAAATATATCAAAACTTGTCAAACAGAGTTTAAAACCAGAACCTTCACACAGGAGCAACAATCAGTCTGTACGCTGTAAGGTGACATTTATCTTGATAATTAGTGATATTGACTGATATTAAAATCATGAAATAACTTTTTTTTCATATTGCTCAGCCCTGGGGTTTTTTTGATTGACCAAAATAACACATATATATATATATATATATATATATATATATATATATATATATATATATAAACATTTCGACTGACAGCCAGACAAACTGTTTAACCAACAAAATACAGCAATATTCTGATGCATCCAATAATTTTTTAAGTCACTTCAAATGATAAACCCTTAATAAATGCTTCACTTCATCTCATATAGAATAACTGTACATCTTCACATTCAACACTGCACTCACATTCAAAAGTAAAAAGAGTTAAATATTTAACTCAGATCAAATATGATGCAGTATGTTGATGTGTGCATCTCTGAAATCTGAGCACAGGCTACTAACCCTGCACAAACAACGAGCCCCAGCAGATCTGAGGTTCATGACATTTAGCCTGTGCTCCACAGTCCAACATGCACCTGTAGAGGATGTTAATGTGACTTATGTTAAGTTTGAGTGAACAGCAGGTACCCGCAGATATGATGCGTTCAGGGACACGGAACAGGTATTTCAAAGAAATAGAAAGAGAAAGAGAAAGATTGTACATTTCATAAATAGCTGTAAAAAAACCTCACCTTCCTCTCTCTGCTCACCCCTTCACATGCGATGTTCACGATCACACAGGAGACTTTAACAAAGTCTAACTCACAGTCTATGTTATTATTATCATTATGTATACACATGTAGTTATATAGAGAATAATAAGAGTTGGAATGATCGTACCTGCAGCAGCAGCAGCAGGAGTGGTCTCTCTCTCTCTGTCTGTTTCTACCTCTCTCTCTCACTCGACTGTCTGCCTCTGTCTCTCTCTTTCTGCTGCTGCGGCTGAAGCCGCTGCACCACGTGACCCCGCACTGCTCAGCCTCCTGCACGTGATCATCCCGCACCGCCCGCAGGAGGACACTAAAGTTCATAAGCATAATATATATAAATATATATAGTTTTACAACATACTGTCACTTTTTATTGTTTGTGAGCTGAACCTTGAGCTTTTCTATAAACAGTCTTTTATGCAGAGTGAAGTTAGGAAACTTCATCCTACCTGGTTGATCTGCAGTGGAGATTTGACTTTTAACATTTTAAAATCGAATCAAACTGAATTTGTTTAATTGCTGTTCACATGTGTGGTTTATATACAAGTTTGAATGACTTTTTCATATATTACATTTCGACTATTCCAGAGGTCTGTTTAGCAGTCATGATAATCTGTGGACGCAAGATCGTAACATTTGGACTGTGGGTGTAAAGCATTGCAGCAAAACAAAACAAACGTGCTTTTACCTTGAAGACAACCTGCTTAGCAATTGCTACGCTGCATTCTCTGGCTCCAAATGATGCCATCTGCCCATAATGGCATATATATTTTTCAGATAGTCATTGTTATCGTTTACTGGCACAATGTTAATTTGCCACCTTCTCCATTTTGAGGTCAGAGGACACCGGCAGGAGCAGAGCAGCAGCAGCCCTGCAGATGGTGCAGGATTTTCAGGGATTTACTCCCTCACAGCTCAACAGGGCAGAATATTTTCACAACACAGATTTTGGCTGAGCCTGAATTCAGCTCATGGACAAAGTGTCACCAGATAAATGAACATGAGGAAGAAATGAAACATCCACTGGCTCTGGAGGGGAAGTTTCATTTCTTCATTAAACATCAGCTGAGTGTGATCACCTCATGAGCAGCTGAGTCTCAGAGGCTAGCTCTGACATTCACACATCTTATGTTTTCAGTTTCTATATGACTGTGCACTGTCAACATCTCAGAAACACCTTGAGGGATTTTCTTCAAGTTTGGTACGAAGGTCTGTTTGGACTCACGGGTGACCCGGTTAGAATTTGCTGGTCAAAGGAGAATGTCACAGTCACCTCATGTTCTTGTGACATATCGAGATCACAGAAATATTCACTTGGAATCAAGGATGACCTGTGTAGTATTCTGTGGTCAAGGGTCAAAGGACACAGTGGCCTCAAAAGACATTTTCAGCCTCTTGAAATTTTGACCATAATGTTCATTTTTTGAACATGCACTGCCCCAGAACATTCACTCCATAATACACCAAAAGTATAATTTTCTTTGCTCTGATACAGTAACCTGTTTCACTAAACTAATTTTGAATTAAAATAAGCTCAATTGAAGCAGAATATGTATAAACTTTAAAACACCACATGCATAAAAACAAGAGTATTCAAGAGGCTGCAGTTCTCCTTGCAGCTCCGTGATCTTAACTGGACTCTGAAACTTTTTACACTTGTTGATTTGAATTAATTCTGCTCTGTTTCACCTGAAGAATTTCTCCTGTTTGCTTTGTTCTTCTCTCCAACAGGAGAGTGTTGTGCCTCTTTAAGCCTCTGAGCCTGTGTAGCTCTGTACATTCTTAAATCTCATTATAAACACTGTATCCCAACAAGTGTGATGAGTTCCATCCAGAAATATTTGAACAGCTTCTTTATTCAAACAAACATGAAACGAATTAACAGGACAGATAAAATATCCAGTCTGTGATGTGTGGGTGTGAAAAGACTGAATGAAGTTCCATGATTATAAATGCAACATCTACGTTGTGATAACTGAAAACACAACTATCACACTCAACATAAAACTGCACATCAAACTTATAGATAATATATATATGCATGAGCATATAATACTTTTCTCATTTACTTCGGCTGTGTCGTCTCAGCCTCTGGTTCCGGCTCCTCCGTTGTGTCTGCAGGCCGCTCACTGGTTTCTGATTGGTCGGCTGAATCTTTCTTTACGTCTCCTGTTTGTTTTGAATCAGAAGCTTTTGTTTCTGCAGCGGCATCAACTTTAATCTCATTTTTCTGCTCCTCCGATCCCTCGCTTTTTCTCTCTTTTTTGTCTTCCTTCATTTTCGCAGCTTTAGCCATAGACTCTGCAGGTGAAGGATCATTAGTAAACATGTCTCAGATGTCTCACACACACATATATATATAAACTGTTTCTTTCCCTCTCACCCTTTCGTTTTTCCTTGGGAGTGTTTGGGCCAAACACCACATTTCCATCTGCGTCGGTCCAGTATGAGGTCACGCCCAGGTCAGGCGTCCCCTCCGTGGTCTCCAGCTGAAAGGAGACAAACGTGAGATTACAAACTCATCAGCAAACTCAACCATCTCTCCACCAGCCAAAGAATTATGGTCCACTACTTACCCATGAAGTGCAATGAGGGCAGAGCTATCATCGATTGTCAAAAAAATCCACTTGATCACAGTCAAAACAAGAACTCTTGCATAAAATAATTCATCTATTCATATCATCTCATTTAATTTCTGTTAAACTGATATCAATGCTTTAATAACTCATTTAAATTTGAGTTAAATATGATTGTTCTGACTTTTCCAAATGAAGGGTCTTAGTATACAATGTATTATACAGTGTATAAATTATGAAGCCCTCTGGGACAAATTTGTGATTTTGCAAGTGTTCCTCAGTTTACATAATAATTCAACCTGTCTGTGTCTCCTTGTCTCTTCTACGATTACAGCCACACAGCAGATTTGAACAGTGTGAATGATGATATACTTACATGACAAAACAAATAAGGAAATAAAACCTTCCATAATGCAACCTGAGTGTTTTTGTTAAATTCCCCCAGCTTTCAAACTAAACGTCCCCAGTTGCACAAACTTCCTGTTGAGCTTTGTTGTCTAAAGAATAACTTTGTCGTGAGAACTCATGTCCCTTTAACTCTGTGTTATTAGAGCTGCTGTGAAAACACTGTTGCTGTACATCATCTATAACTTCCAGTCAGTGAACATAAATGTTCTGACAGGAGGAAACAAAATAGTAGATTTTAACTTTCTGTCTAAAGTGTGACTGTCAGTATTAAGTAAGAGGCTGAGACAAAGAAAAAGTTTCAGATATTATAAAATAGAACATATTAGAAATTAATCCTCTGTCGACATATTTTAAAAAACTGCTCAAAACTTATTTTTACCATCTTACTTTTAATTTCTTCAATCTTAACCTTGCTTCAACCTTTTTTTCAACCTTTTTTATTGTTTTGACATCTTTCCCTTTCTTTGTTCGTTCTGTTTTTAAGCTTCTGTTTAATGTAAAGCACCTTGAGCTGCATGTTACACAATGAAAATGCTATATAATAAAGTTTGCCATTATTGTTAATGTGTATTTCTACTGTACATTTGTTTAGTGATGTGAATGTCACATTATTTTATCAGTGAACCATGAACAATAAACAAATATGGGGTTTGGGGTTGGATTACAGTGGAGGGGAGGGTTGACTCAATGCTGGTGGTTGATCCATAGGGAGTCCGACTCTACAGAAATGGTGGCGGGGAGGGAAAAAGGAGGAATCGACTGAAACGAGAGAGTGAATAGTGAAAAGGTGAAGCGTGGAAGGTTCAGACCAAAGTGAGACGACTCAGAAAGAAGGAAGAGGAGGAGCAGGAGGAGGAAGTGGGGGGAGAACATGCTCATTTTTTATTAGTCTCATCAAAAAACAGGGGAACAGGAACTATTCACTATGGTGATCTTCATCATATCATCATCATTATGAATAAAGGAGACATGATGGACAGTGAAGGGGAAGTCATAACAGCGGTGGATAATAATAACGATGAGTAGACAGTGGGCTGACGTGTTCATTACAGACATGAAAAGAAGGGAAGTGACATCATGATCTCAACATTCAAAGTGACTGTGATGGAACAAAAGAGAAAACAGGGCTGATGAAATGACACGTTTCATTAAAGAACCACGTTTTAGTCCATTTGCAACTAATTTGTTCACTTCTGCTAATTCACGTGTTTTATTTCCAACTTTTTTTTTTCAACTTTGTCTCAGTTCAGTCTGAATATGAGACAAACTTTCTCCAGCTGTCGAGTCATGGCAGACTTTACATCACTTCATTTCAAAGGTTGTTTTCCAAAAACACAAGGAGAGTAAGGAACTCATGGAGATGATCTTGATTAACCTACAAGCTAGAGCCGATTAAATCTAGAAGTGAAAAGCCTCATTATGAAAATTGCAATGATCTGAAAGGTAGACTGCACATGTTCGTTGTGACAGTGAAGGATTAAAGAAAAGCCATTTGTGATTTTGAAATTTTAAAGTTGTCTGTAAACACCATGTCCTCTTTTTATTAACCTTCGCCAAGGTTATGTTTTCACCCCTGTCCCTTTGTTTGTTCGTCATCAGGATTACACAAAAACTGCTGAACAGATTTCCAGAAAACTTCGATTCGAACAAAGATGCAAATCCTGGAATTGTTTTCACTTTCTGATTTCCCAGGGAATAACTCATGGATCTTGATGAAAACTGTCTTGATGAACTAAAAGTAGTAGCTCAGCTTATTTAATTTTTTATGTGATTTAGCAATTAAGTCGACATAATTTGAGGCAAACGGGATAAAACATGTAAAGACATCACTGGGTTTAATATTCATTCAACACTGACTTCATGATTGGTTTTCTCCATGTTGCATCCGACCAACACGACTTTATCTTAAACTAATGTGTCATTTCCTCCTCTGCAGTAAACAGGAGCCAACATGTGCCTCTCTGCACAAAAACAACTTTACACAAACAAAAACTAAAATTGCACCAGTGACATTTTGAATGGGTCACACATACCTCTTTATGTTCAGTCAGATTCGTTATGATTGGATCACATCTTTGTATTTCTGTCTTAACTGTTGGACACTTTGTGTTTTAGCACCTCAAGAGTTAATTTTAAATTCTACACAAACACCTCACAACATCCTCACACCTTCGTTTCTCCTTCAATATTTTTTTCCAGTGTTTTTTTCTTTTATACATATTTAGACAAGATTTGGACCGCTTCTATTTTTTCTTGCCGGCCGCCTCTTCAGGGATGAAGACACTTACGGTGAAGTCCCCGCTCTCTGTGCCGTACTTGTTCTTCACCAGGATGCTGTATTTTCCGGTGTCCGACGTGTTCACAGCCGTGATGGTGAAACTGGCGAACTTGCCGGACTCGAACTTCAGGATGCAGTGGTCGTCGGACGTGATTTCCCTGTCGTTCTTCAGCCAGGTGACCTTTGGCACGGGGTCTCCCGAAATGTTGCAGGTGAGATTGAGGGCCTAAGGTACAGATAATAAACAATGTTGAACATTACAGTAATTACTTGTATTTTAGTATTTGCAGTGACCGTCAGCTGTCTAGTTTATAAGACACATATCAATTTGTTATGTCAGCACCTTGCCCTCCTGGATGGTGACCACATCAGGCAAACCTCCTGCTACTCGAGCACGACCTGAAAGAAACGACATGTATTTTAATACATGGAATAAATTTTATTTCTCCGATAGCTTCAACAACGTTCTGCTGCTGCAGTGTTGTCATGTTACAATCAGAGTAGAATTCTTTTAGTCCAGCCTCGGGATGGAAACTTCAATTTGGTACATGAGATAAAATCTGTAGTACATAGTTTTTCATATAAAACATTATATTGTTATTATTGAAAGTGGACATCAGACAGCTCTTGATGATGATTCGTCATCAGTCGTTAAAACAAACACTGTGTTACTTACCTCTCTCTGCAACAGCAGCGGCTCTGAGAGGGTAAACAAAAGAGAGAACAACAAATTACATCAAAGTAGCTGCAAAGTGAAATTTAAGACTTAACCTGCATTGTACAGAACTTATTTATTTAATTCCTCAAATAAGAAAAATAATGTGATGATTATCAAGTGGTTAATAACGTACTTGAGTCTCTGGAATTCTGCAAAAGCGTCATCAAATGCTGCGAAACAAAAACGAAAGCTGTCATGAATCTGAATCTTTTTTATTGACTAGATGAGACGTACATCCAGTCACTCAGCTTGAAGAATGCAAAATACCACAAAATAGAAGCATAAGAAGTCTATTAAAGATAATAAAAACTTATTTAAACACCTTTCAGTACAGATTTATACTGTGTGAGAAATACAGATTAAAAAAAGTCAGGCATGACATCACTGTGGAGCAGGAGTTTATAAATACACTCTCACCTTGACCAGACAACTCTACAGTTCTCCTCAGGCCTCCCTTTCCGTCGTGGAACTCGATGGCGTACTTGCCCGTGTCTTTCTCTGTGGGCTCAGTGATCTGCAGCCACAGCTGCTCCCCCACCACGCCGCTCTTTATACGGTCAGAGAAGGCGATGGCTGATTCTCTGTCGGAGACACGATACACATGAGAGGACAGCTCTGTGAGAAACATGTTGACATGAAAACACACGACCTGACCTGACATCAATTATAGTTAATAAATGTTCTTATTAATATAATTCAAAATGTCTTGTTTGTCAGGCGTACATATGCTTGGGTTTATGTATAAAAGTGCATGGAGGACTAACTTGTAGTGCCATGTCACTTGGAGTAAATCGTTATAGAAGTTGACGAAGGTGTAGAGTCGGATGCCCTCATCTGTGCTCGTGATCTTCAGTGGAGTGGAGGAATTGGCTGCAAGTAAAGAAAAAGATCAGTAAAGTTTCAAAAAGCAAGTTTTGAATGAATCGGCTGCAACATTATGAAGCGAAAAAATGCTTCTTCTTACCAATAAAACTGAAAACTTCATTCATCAAGTCCTTGAAACCTTAAAAAGAACAGGTTTTGATCATTTGAAGTGATATGAAAGGAAAAAAGTATTATTTAAGACATTCTCCACTGAAGGTCACCTTGATCTGTTAAATTCAATGTGGACGTGTCTTTTCCTCTGTCGTCCTTCAGAACGACCTCGTACACACCAGAATCCCTCTTGGAAATCTGACAGAGAGAAAACAATGAAGTTAACTTGAGTCGTAAAACAACAATGAGCATCACCGAGACTTTGTATTCACGAGAAAAGACGAGCTTTTCTCTTCTGCTTTGGATGCTGCAGAGGACACATATATAGGACACGAAAGCAAAAAAAGCCAACAGACAAACAAACAAATATATATATACATTTTAAAAAAGCATTCTCAGGCAAAACCAGAAATGAGCAATGATGACAACAGAAAACTGATCCCAACTTTTATTCTTCTCCAGGTTACGTCGCAGTCGGGTGTGTCTGCAGGGGAGTCACACTGAAATGGGACACATGTGACATCATGTTTATGGGTTATACTGAGATGGAGCGATGGCATGACAGTGAACGCCACTCAGACAGACGCTCAGAGACAATACAGTGGATAAGAGCTGAGAGAGACGGAGTGAAGACAGCTGAGAGAGGACGACAGAGCAGTCAGAGAAAGAAAGTGATAACGGCATCATACAATTAAATGGGAATAAATTGAATGAGATATGTTACATTTATTTAAAAAGAAAGTTAATGCTGAAGATTCATAAAATTAGTAAATAAATGTTTTTATTGGTCTTAGTTAGACAGTATCTTGTGAATCAATATTCAGCTGAGAGAAAACCATTAAATGTAAAGAAGTATAGAGCAATGATATCTCTCTTTACAGTCATATATATGCAAATGTATTCAGTGAGAAATATACAGTACACAGATATACACAGATATGAATATAAATATATATATACACATAAATTCACACTTCAAGCAGGCTTCTTTTCTAAAATTCTCACCTGAGCTATTTCCAGTTTCAACACTCCCTCTGTGAAGCTCAGATGCTCGTCTGCCTTGATCTCTCGTCCGTCTTTGTACCACAGCGCCGAGGTTTCCTTCTTCACGTTGCCGACCTGAAACGCAGCAGAACAGCAGCATGTGAATAGTGTTTCATTAAAGATGTTCTGTGTAGAAACTCTTCAGAAGTTCGGTCTCACCTTGCATTTCAGCACAACGCAGCACTCGGGCGTCACCTCATAACTCAAATACTCGATGAAGTGAGGACCTGGAACAAACATGGAAGTTATGAGAATGAAAATCATAACTGCTTATGCATATATAGATTAAGAATCATCTATATTCAATAGAGACAAAATGTTTCACTTCCAGATATTTGCTGGTTCCTGCTTTTCTCTTAATTGTGATTGTAAATTGAATATTTTTGGGTTATGAACTGTTGAAAAGACGAATCAAGACATGTCGCCATACTGTGATCAGACATTTCAAGAATAATTTTGTTTAATCAATCAAATAAACAGCAGATTTCATGATAACTAAAACCATATTTTTCATTAGTTAAAGCTCTAATTTCCAGTGACTGTAACATACCTTGCTTTCTGAACCATTCTTTCCTCTGGAACTCTGATTCCTTCTGAAGCTCCTTGAACACTGCAAATACAGAGTTTAAAACATTGATATATTTTATGCTTGAATCTAGTGAATCTCTCACAATCCAATCACAAAATCTAACCATGTTATAACTTTGTGTTCGGTGCTGTTAAATTATCCAAATTTAGTAGTTTGGGATGCTTAAATGTTTTACTGCCCTCTAGTGTCCAGACTATGGAGCTGCTGGACTGAGCTCTGCATCACTGCCAGCTACACATAATAAACAGTTTTTTGGGCTTCAGTCATTTCTATTTCAAAGCCAAAGAAGTAATTAATACCAACTGTTTTCCCATCGATTTAAGCCCCTGGTGTATTTCATTATCATGAAGTACAGACATCTTGCTGGAGTTCAGCTGTGTACAAGTTTGGACAAGAGAACTTTCTGAGATGTTTTCATTTGCCGAACAAACCGTTTCCTATCAGCACCAAGCTGGACTGGTTGGTTGCTTTCCCGTCTTTCAGCTGGAAGGTGAAGGTGCCCTCGTCCGCTGGGGTCAGAGACTCCATGATCATCTCGATCACACCGGTGCTCTTGTCGAAGTTCATCTTATATTTCTGCAAAACAACGAGGACAATTTCATAAATGTTAGATTAGCATGAATAAAAAAAACAATTATTTAAGATCAATCTCCTTTGCTGCTCACTGACCTCCCCCTGAGAGATGAGATTTTCATTAAACACGTAATCGACTTTGCCATCAGCAGAAATCTTCTCGGCCTGCAGCCAAAAGCGAACTCTGCCTTTCTCCAGCAGTTCCACAGCCAACTGTGACTTCAGGGGAATAACTAGTTATAAAGAAGAGAGCGGGGGAAATGAAGAAAAGAGTGACAGACAGCTCAGAGAAACCAATCCAGTCCAAAAAACAGCAGTGAGAGGCTGTGAGGCTGAAGTACTCACTGGGGAATTTGTGGTCGTGACTGACCTCCAGCAGCCTCTTCAACTCTGACAGAGATAAGAGAAGATCAATAAACAGAGATTTACAAAAAAAGTAGAAACTGAAATGATTACTGAAACATGTTCCAACCTTCCTCAGAGAGATCGTAGCTGGATGAAGCTCCATCAGTGTGTGTGACAATACAGGAGTAAATGCCGATGTCCTCCTCTCCAGGAGTGTTGAAAACAGCTTTCGATCTGCAGGAGAACACGGTGTTATAAACGAACAACTGTGTGCACATCAAAGAGTCACACAGCTTCACAGATTTTGACGTCTCACTTGTTTCCCTTGGTTTCCATAGTCAAGCGTGAGGGGTCTGTGATCTCCTCGTAATTCTTGGACCACACAAATTTGGAGTCAGGGGTCAGGTCACAGCATTCAAAGTTCAGGGAGATGATGCCGTCATCGTCTACGTCCACGACGATCTCCTTAGTGCCTGAAATCACGGAGAAATGTTGTCATGCTGTAGAAATGAGCTTTATTATCACCATCATGTCATCACAGTGCCTGTATTTCCTCCCACCAGGTTTGGTCACAGCTGAAACCGGCTCTGTCACGTCAGATGTTTTTCCAACACCGGCTTTATTCTGAGCACGAACACGGAAGATGTACACCTCTCCCTCCTTCAGGTTCGTAATCTGTGACATGACAGAAAAATAACCACATGACAAAGCAGCTACGGACACGTGACGATGATTGATGAGGGACTCCAGGTGATGGTGACCTTCATGTACGTCTTCTCCCTGGCCTTGTTGTTGACGCCTCTCCACGCCTCCTCTGGGGCGTCCGCTTCCTTGATGTCAATGTAGAACCCGTTGACCGGATCGCGGCCCTGGTACACAGGTGGTTTCCATAGCAATACCAGAGAGTCGTTGCGCACCTCTCTCACCTGCAGGTCATGAGGAGGTCCTGTGGTAAACACATGGGAGAAGCACACCTGAACATTTGCTGACTCGAGACATTCTCATGACTTTAGCCTCCGGACACGTGATGATGTGATATCTTCTCAAGTCAGGACATCAGTTTTCTATAGCGTGCATCTATAACTGTCCCACTTCCAGTTCTAAGTATCAACATTGTACCAAGGTACTTGTATATTTTCTATCAAACAGCTGGTGAAACCAACCTGGCACAGCGATGGTCCACTCCTCACACAGGAAGGTGTCACTGGCCAGCGACGGGATCCCAACACCTGCCATGTTGGCTGCTCGCACCTGGAACTGGTACTTCCTGTTCTCCATCAGGTCGGACACCTGAAGAAAAAGACGCATGATGATGAAACCTGGCTCATCAGATTGTTTTTGTTCACCATTAAGATCCACATCAGTTTTAAACTTGAGACCGGGGTTTCACACTCACTCTGTAGGCCCTCTCACTGACAGCCTTGATGTTGGCCTCGTGCCACTTCTCCGGCACGCCATCGATGACCTCGCGGTAATCCACGAAGTAGCCGGTGATGTCAGCACCGCCGATGAAGCTCGGCTGTTTCCAGCCCAGCACCATGGAGTCGCGCACACACTCCAAGACGCTGATGCCATAGGGTGGAGCAGGGGAGGCTGCGATGACAGAAAACTCAAATTAACACCATAGACACGATGATGTCATGGGAAACTAAAGCATTACAATAACTTTTAAATCCCAAACTGTGATTACATCTCCTCAATCTACAGAATTCATGCATTTCGTGATTTTAAAAGATGCCGTTTGGCCTCATCGTCGTATATAAATTATTCCTTTTACAGCAATAAAGGAAATCTAATCTAAAGTATCTGTGGTACAACAACACAGTTTCTTCAAAGGCCTAAACACTACCACAGTCATCACTGGACTGTGTATAATATTAATTACAGAATATTGTCAACATAATGGTACAATTAAGGTTTTGGAAATCATCTTTCTTGCCAAGAGTTAGACGAGAATTTTGGTACCATATCTGTTCGCTTAATATGTAGCTAGCCTAGCATAAAAACTGAAAATTAAAAAATTCAACAAACACATTTGATAACTTGCTAATCAAAATAAAGGTGAAAACCAGAAAATTTCATTTAACTGATAAAAGACTTGTGAAATAACTCCAGAATAACCACAACTTGACATTTGCACATTCAATTTTTTGTCAGAAGCAACATAACCTTTAACAATAACTTTAGAAGTAGAATCAAATTTCTCATCTAATACCCAGCAAGTAAGAAAATAAGCACGTGTTCCAAAATGTACATTCATTACTTAATAGTCTCAAATAGAAAGATGAAACTGTTAAAGCATTTGTCCTCACTAAGGACACAGTGATTTCTGAGACTGTAAGTTGAGGTAGGACATTAAGAAAAATTCTCTAACACACAGTCATGTAAAATGGTGAAAGTAAATTGGGTCGCCACACTAGTTACCTTCTTTATTTAAGGGGCTGACATCTGAAGTACACAGTTGGACAGTACTATATGTACGACAAATTGAAGTCACAAGTGCTAATAAAGAGTAAAAACTACAGTTTCTACTACAATATAGCTTATACTACTATAGAAGTCGAGGGTGGTGAGGTTCTGCCAAAAAGGCGAAATTCCAACTTGAAATCCAGTTACAACCCCTGAATCCGAGCTATAAAACGGAAAGCGGCACTAAAGGTCTCAGATCACATGTGTCCTGCTCTTGTGTTCGCTGGATAAACCACTCGCGCTACAATGACATACGTGTGTTTGCATGTTAAAGTGCTCAGAGTGGTGGCAGCTCCCAGGCGCCACATGACTGACGCCAGGCCACCGAGTGCAGGAGGTTGTGGGAAAGTGACGTCCAGCAAAAGTATTGACAAGCGTGACTGAGGTGTCCAGTTAAAGCTTGGTGCTTTTACATAGACTTACCTTTGATTGGAGAATACCAGTAGAGCCGTTCACCTTCTGTTTATTGATTATTTGGCCTTGTAGAATTGATATAACATTGGAAACTCTTTTATTTTTATTGTGAAAGTCAGAGATCGGATCGTAGGTGGGGAGGGTGGTAGTGTTGTATTTGTTTAGGATTTGATAAAAAGGTTTTCCATCTGTGACCGGTGCTCACCTGTCGACTCTCTCCTCGGCCTCGCTGTCTCCCGATTAGGGTCTACAGAGAACTTACGTGCCTGCGCGGCCTCAGGCCCGTCAGCTGTCTCTACATCCTGAACCTGAGCAGTGACTGGCTCTAAGCATGTGGCTGTGTCTTTGTCAGTGTGTGAGTTAGAAACCGAGCCTGACACGGACTCTGAGACCAGGTCTTTTGCCAGGTCAGGGGCCCAGGACACACTGCCTCTCTTGCACCCCTTGTTTTTACTCTCGGAGGGGTCGGGCTCTGTGCGGCCTCCGCACCCAGCAGCCCCGGCCCCCTCCCTGGCTCCAGTGTCAGTCTGAGCTTTTTTATTGCACTTTTGCTTAGTGTCAGGGGAGGGCTGGACAGTTTCATGCGTGCCCGTCCAGTGTGGCCTGTGTTCAGTTAGTTGGCCAACGTTACCCCCCGGCCCCATCTCCGGCAACACACCATGAGGGATGCCGCCCCCTACAGGAGTTAAAGCAGAAGAGGCTTCTTTTAAAACAGGCAAGAAATCCATTCACATGTCACAGCTCTTATCTCAGTCCCCCAACATAGAAACAGGCTTCAAACACAAAAAAATCTCAGTACGTCTCAAATTCAGTAAAATGTCTTCATCCAACTAGGAGTAAAAAATGAAGACAAGATGATCAATAGGTGACATCCATGTGAGGAGGCTGGTAGGATTATGAGAACATGCAGTTGCGTGAAGAAGAACAGCCAAAGAGCGTGGATGTGCAAACTTTGCACGAGCCCTTTATGAAAAAACATACTTTCATAAAAATGTCAATGGATTTCATTTAATTTAAGATTTCTAATCAAAATGTGTGATATTATTGATATGTTTAGATTTTGTATGAAGTTCTTTGTTCACAAATTTTCCATAATATTAAAATATTTTACGTGTAAGTAAATGAAAGTTATATTTTTATAATAAATGTGTAAATAAAGTGTATTATAATTATTTCAAATAGTAAAACAAGTCATTTATTAATATGTTTGACAGTGAGCAGCGAATCTCACCGGCATTTTTACCAAGCATGTTTCACAAAGGGAAACAGAGCATGCGGCTCAGCACGAAGTCGACCAGTGAATGAGTGAGATCCAAAGCTTGAGAGTTGTGTTAGTTTTAATGCAGAGAGAATTTAAGGAAAACATGCAGGAGATTAGAAAGAGCTTCTCTGACAATTACTACAATAGCAGCTTTGTTCTGTTTTGCATTGCATGTTTTAGAATCAGGCTCCAGTTATTTCTTGATAATATAAAGATGTTGATTAACACTGAATTCTGTTGTTTGAATTAATTTTATGCAAACATGAGAAAACCTTTTTTAAAGTGACACTATATAACTTTTACTGAGCAACAGCGCCCTCTACAGCTACAAATGGTGATTAACTGATCCGTGTCCGAGACATTAATTCTGATGCAGAGAAAAAAATAAAGCTTCTCACTGACTGAAACTATTTCGATCTGATTTCATGAATAAATTATCATCTCATGATTGAGATAACTACTCAACAGAACAATGCCACTGCCAGATTAGCTGCTTAGAAAGAGGTTATGAGAGAGTTTATTTCTTTAAAAGGAACCGGTGGGGGTGGGAGAGAGTGTGCGTTGATACCTTTAGCACCACGTGGGGTTTCCCAGGACGGGTGAGGGAATCGGGGTAATGGAGGGGAGTGGTGTGTGACGCTGTGCTCGTTTGTAACAACCACTGAATTGGATCGCTCTGACCCAAATTAAGAGGAAGTCTACAAGTCCTGACTCAGGCCGAGCAGGGAGGTGGAGGAGGTGGAGGAGGTGGGAGGAGGGTGTAGGTGTGGCTGAACAGGGTGGTGGGTGGGTGGGTCACACAGAATAAGGTGACAGGGTAAAGGGGGTGAGACCATGGTGGAGAAAGTGTGGGGGGGGTGTACAGTGGATGCTGATGATAAAAACAGCTGAAGACATGTCTCAGAGAACAGCAGCAGCAAAATACCAAGAAAAATATTAAATCTTACATCTTTTTTACATTTTAAAAACGTACAAATAATAAATAAATTTACACCCGTAAAACCAAAACGTTCAACAATCTTCAGTCTGTGGTGTTGGTGCATTCCAGGAGTCATTTTGTGGTGAAATGTCCTTTATCTAAACCTATCGCATCCAATTTATCTCCAGGTTTTAGAGACTAGTTTTCTCAATTCTCTAAATAACATTTTAGCATTTTCTCCAGAAGATAAGATATGTTATAATGAGGATCAGTTGCATCTAAAATGGTGATAATAATAGTTTCCTGCACAAAAAGATACACAAAAAGCAAAATGGACTCAGAAATGCAAGTTTCAACACCAACAGCTGATTTTTTAAATATTATTTAATTGATTTTAGGTGTGTTTTTCCTTTAAACCATACATCTGAACAGAAAAATATTATGATTAACTGTGGCATGAACCCGACATCTCACTCACCAATAGCAGCCTTCACCTCAACAGGCTCAGACTCTGGGGAGAACTGGCTGAGTCCTGCTGCGTTCACTGCCCTCACCCTGAACACGTACTTCTCTCCCGTCATCAGACCGTGGCAGATGAACCTGTAAACATAAATGTTGGTAAATGTTTTTATAGCAATACCTATATCCTGATAAAAAGAAAGTCCTACAAGCTGTGGTTTTACCTGGTTACATTTACAGGCTTGTTGTTGCACGGCTCCCACACGTTGCTGCCCACGATGCTCCCCTCAATGTAGTAACCAACCAACTCTTTGGCATCACTGGACGCTGCCCAAGACACGACGACTGACGTGTCTGTGTTTCTAGTGGGGACGACTTTGCTGGGGGCTGATGGGATATCTGCAGGATAAAGTATTAGGGTCTTGAACCGAGAATGACATTTGCATCTCCGTGAAGCAGGTGTGTACGTGTGTGCACAATAGATGACATGGCAATTCCCTAAAAGTGAAGTCAAACCATCTTGATTGTTCCCTGGAGGCTTGCTGCAATAACGCTTATAAGCTTCACCTCCTCCATGTTAGTTATTTGGGACATGGACCACTGATCAATTTGTTTTTTCAGTAGTTTCTTGCTACAGAAACAGAAATGTTATGATTGAAAGCTGTGCTGACTGCAGCTCTACTCCGAGATAGTTTCATGAGTTCATTCATGTTCAATGGGAGAAAGACAAGACGCATCATCCATCTTTATTTATGGTTTATGTACGTTTTCTCACCAAGCTTGTCGCCAACTGTGGTGGCCTCAGTGGGGTCAGAGGGTTCACCGACCCCGGCAGGGTTGCAGCACCGGACACGGAAGCTGTAGGACTTCCCCTCGGCCAGATCGAACAACGCAAAGCGAGGGGATTTGACTGGGATCTCTGTGTTCACCCTCTGCCAGCTGTCTGTGCCCGAGACACACTGACAAACAAGGACACAAGAATCCATCCGTCACTCACATAGTTATAGATACTAATGCAAACAAAAATTTGTTGTTTGGAATATTTAGTTCAGATTTTACTGTAACACGTCAGAATAAGATTTACCTTCTCCACGTAGTACATCACTCCCTCCAGGCCTTTCTCTCCAGGTGGCTTCCAGCTCAGCACCACGTAATTCTTGGTGGCCTCCGTCACCTGGAGTTCAAGAGGTCTGCCAGGAACAATGCCCTCTGTTGATCAAAATATATAAAGATTAAGGTAACATAGCAATCACATCACTGGGTTTTATGGAGAATATGTACATCTCCTACCTGCAGGTTCCTCCTCTGTGACAATGATTTGGCCAGTCCAGGGAGCAGAAGTACCTGTTAGCAAATAATCATCATCATCATTATCATGTATATAAAAACGCTATGTTTTATTTATATTCTCTTTAATTGGTACATTTTCAAATCAGTAATTCTGACGAGAATTGAAGTTATTGTAATTGTAGTAGTAAAACGTTACATAAGTTAGAAATATCATATTTTACTGCTGTTATTCTACTGTTTTCAGGGAACAAAGCTCTTGGATAGTGGGAGTATGGCATAGGATCACACATGCTGTTCAGTTTTACCTCTCAAGCGGGCGCGGTCAGCCGGGTCCATGGCAGCCACGGGTTCAGACACTCTGGACGGATGACTCATGCCGCTGTTGTTGACCGCACGCACGCGGAAGAAATAAGAACGACCCTCCACCAAACCGGTCACGGGGAAACGGGCGAACTTGACTGGAGTGTCATTGCACTGGATCCAGTGGTTGGTTCCAACCTCACACCTGTATGTATATGATTCATTTAAATCACATATAAGAACTTTTTGTCAACAAGAGTATGTGAAGGAAAAGCTACCACCTATAAAAAGTTTGGTGTCACCATCAGTGTTTTTTCCTGTCCATTTTTAGTTGATAAAACTTTCCCTCGCTTTCCCTGAATTCTTTGAAGGGTTTTATCCTGATCATTGCTGTGAGACGACTGACGCACAACCCAGCCAGCATCGCACTGACTGACCTGTCCACAAAGTAGCCCATGATGGAGTTGCCACCATCGACAGCCGGCTGCTTCCAAGTGACAATGATGTAGTCCTTGTTGGCATCGAGACAGCGAACATCCAGAGGGGCTCCTGGAGCTCCTTCCACCTCAGCATCAGAATCTGAAACAAACATGAACACCATTATTGATGTCTATATGCATACTGTCCTTAACATGCATTGTGTTTCCACCCATTTGCAAGATGAATTAATAGTTTTTATAATTATTCAACTTTGACCCAAAGATGACAAAAAAAAATTCTTCTAGCTGTTTAAGTGTTCTTCACTTTGCCCTGAGTTTAACTGTTTAGCTGCAGGGCTCTATGCCAGGAATGTCTCTGGGTCCTGGAGTCAAACACAAGCCGAGAGCAGTAGGAGGACAGAATTAGCAGCAGCCCACCCCCAAGTGAAAGGGGATCAGAGAGGTGACTCTTAAAAGCAACATCGAGGTAAAGTGAGGTTGTCTAGAAGAGATGTCACTACAGACATGAGTTGCATCATAACCTTAGAGCACGTACTAACAGTGTGTGTGTGTTACAGCCATTATTAAGTTATATTTAAGTATTGTTTCACGTACTCCTTGGAAGGTCCCAAATCCTGAGTTGTGGAGATATTGTTCTAACTTTTATGTTTTCAAGTGGTTTGACATCAGAATGTGGAAAAAAACACTTTGTCCAATATTGGTGAACTAATGCAAAGAAAAAGGATCAGGGGTAATATAAATAACTTAAAATGTATGTATTAAAAACAAAAAACAAATGTTTTCGATTGCTGCTACACTGCATCAATGTAGAATTACATTTCAGAAAGTAAGAAAATATTCTTCATAAGACAACTTCAAAAAATGATCATTTTGAATTTATGAATATGGGCCTTAAATTACAGCACACTGGGGGGAAAAAACAAGATTGGCCAATTAAAGAAAAAGTAATTATAACTGTAGAGATGCTCATTAAATGAACCAGAGTGCAGGAAGGAAACTGGGCAGCCTATTGTTTCTCCTTGAAGCAGATATTCACAGTATCTCTCTGCACTCACAGCCAGACTCATTCCTCAGCTGAGCTCTCTGAGAATAACCAGGCTCATGCAGTGCTTTGGAGGCTGTACCTGGCCTCTTCTTAACTGGGGTCTATTTTCTAGCTTGTTCATACTGAACATGGTTCCTCTGTAAAAGAGCCTCAAAGGTCAGATTGTCTCTGAAGGCAGCAGAGATAAGCTTCACTGTTTTCCATGGTATTCAAACAGATGCCAGGGAGCTGCCACTTTGCGGCATCTCTATTAGAGATATCCTATTTAAAACCAGCCACTCACATTCAAACACTTTGACCGTTAAATGCCGTTTGGTCATGAGGTGCCAGAGGACGTGCTGTTGTGGCTTCGACCTCCATTTGATAACATCACATGACCAAAACAAAGCCGGGGCCATCAGGTTGTATTTATCTTGTGTTGATTGATGGTTGCAGTTAAAATGTCTGAGGGGAGATTTCTCAGATACCTCACATTTTGAAGAATTAAGGGCTTAAGAGGATATTTTCTACACGTGCATGGAGAAATATTTTAGAGCAGGTTTTGTTGGTGCTTTGATATTTAACATGATGGTAAATAAAACAGATTCCGAGGCAAGAAACAGTCAAATTGTGGAATACTCATGATGAACTTTTCTTAATCAATAAAACTAAAGGAAATGTAGATAATTTTCAGATAATTCTTGAGTGTGAAATGTAGGTTGGTACAGAACATAACATAAAGATTGTAATCCCCCAGATATAGAAACAACCATCTAAATATCATAATGTAATTTAAGTTTTATAGAAGGTTCCTTCACCTCTGACGAAGACATAGGAGGAGTAGGTTTCATATCCAGACTTGGTGGTGACTCTCAGGGTGTAGAGACCCTCGTCCTCCTTGTTCAGGTGTGTGAGCGTCAGTGTGGCTCTGTCTCCGCTCCAGCGCATTTGGTACCATTTAGATGGAGACAGCAGGACATCTGGAAGACATGCCAGTGAATGTTAGCACGGTTAAAAAAACACCAAGGACAGAAAGGAGGTCTTGTATTATACAAGACATCATACAGGAAGCAGGTTTGAAAGGGCTTTAAAATGTGAGTTGAAATTCTAGCAATAATTTAAACTGATCATACTAACCATCTTTGTACCACTGGACCTCTGGCTGGTAGAGGTGCAGGGACGGGTAGATGACGACTGTGCACCCCAGACTCATGGTCTCCCCCTCTCTTCCAAATGACACGCCAAACTTATCGACAATGTGAGTCTGGAAGGTGATGCCATACTCAGACACTGGGCCATCTATGGACGAAGCGAGACACAGCAGAGTCAGAGTTTGGACTGGTGCACTAAATTCAAAGAAAAAAAGAGTGAAAAGACCAAAGAGTCTTCAAATAAAAAAGAGGGAGCAGATCATATCACAAATCATATCCAAAAGAAAGAACACACATGAAGATCCAAACTTTGTAGCCACACAGAAGAAGATGGTGGAAAAAAAACGTGGCTCAAAAGTGTGAAGATTTAGATAAAAAACACAAACACAGAGCGACAGAGTGACTCTGAAACACAGTGCTCACAAACGTGTGTGTGACAACTTCATGCAAAGAGCAGTGAAGCACAACAAACGCAAGTGAAACATTGCTGAAATAAAAGAAAGCACTCTAGAGAGCATCCAGGATGAAATAATGATTTCTCAAATTCAAAGTAATATAATCTTTTCAAAGTTTGCTACGTTCTTCCAAGGCTCCTGTGCTAGTGGGGTGTGATCAGAGTCAGCTGTGCCAATCACCTCTCCCTGGTTCACCTGGTGTCCCTCTCCGAGCCACCTCCACTGCTCCGTTTATAAATTATAGCAAACGGCACTAAAATATGTTCTCATTCTGAAAAAACAACTTCTCAGCTGCAAAGCTGTGAAGTCAGGGTTTGCAAAATGCTTCAGCAGTTCATTCTGAACTCTGCGTATAAACAACTTAAGCTTACAATGTTGCACACTAGCAAACATTGGTGAGGCACACAAACTGTTTCTCTACCAGAAACACTGATAAACCCTCAGATCGACTACGTCAGACCTCACAGTTCCAGGAGAACACTGTGGACTTTACAGTGAGTGGCCATGCACGGACACAGAGTCAACAGGAAGCATCAACTCCACCAAACCAGATTCCTTTGAACCTGTTACCTTTAGTAATGGCCCCTGCATTGTCGCCCGCAGCATCAGAGAGACAAAAAAGTTGTTAGTGCAGAAGCTCCCACTGATCTCCCTCCTCCCCAGCTCACCGTTAAACATTAAAAACAAATACATCTTCTATAGACATTGAAAGATTAGGTGTGTTTTAAAGGTTCAGTGTGTAGAATTTAGTCACATCTGATGGTGACGTTTCATGTTGCAGCTGGATTCCCCTTCACTTCATCCTTCCAAACAGAGAAGATAACCTATAGCCTATAGATGTAAATATAAAGTTGCTCATTCTAGGGTTAATAAAACATTAACAAATGGTACAATTTAGATGAAAACATCTCTGGGATTATTGTATTTTCAGTTTCTGCCAATAGATCCCTTTCATCTAAATCTGACACACTGGACCTTTATAGATTTATCAAAAAATACATAAAAAACAAAACACAAGTGGCCTAAATTTAACACAGAATCAAATAAGAACATATGAAGCAAATGTGATCACTTATAACAACCACAGAGCATTACTATTGTTTCATGTGGTTTTACTGTCTACAGGTTTGCTGCTGTGAAAACAGGAGACAGACAAAGTTAGCACTGAGCACATTTAACTGGGGAAGAAAGTTGAGCATTTGAGCTAAAGACCCAAATATCTATTTCCAGAACTGGTGGAGAACAAACCTGAGCTACAAAGAGAGTGTATTGTTGACGTCTCTTAATCAGGAGACAGAAAAGTAGCTCTAAGTGAATACCAGTGCTGCTGGTTATGTAAATAGGCAGTAACAATTTAATATGACAAAAATGTGTCTTTCTACATGTTTTGAAGATTTCTTCACCCATGAATTCAACAATGCAGTGTTAAATATACATAAAAAACGAACACAGTGACTAAACACTTACGTCTGGGAGCTGGCAGGAACTCATCAACTTCACCTTTGAACCCTATGGAGAAAAGCACCATTTTTTTTATTGTTGATTTAACTAAATTTGTGATTGTGAGAAAACAGTTTCCTCATGTCGACAACACTAAGGCGTGATGTTTCTCCTACTTTTAACAACTATGGAGGCGAATGCAGAGAGCTCTCCCTTGGAGTTCATGGCGGAGACGCGATACTGAGCTGTGTCATCAAAATCGCATCTGAAAGAGCAGAGGATCAGGTGATCAATGTCCATGATGCACACATTCTTCAAGGATTCATGTGCACGGATCCCCCCCCCCCCCCCCCTCAACCTCAGCCCTCTGAACCATGTAAATAATACCAACCATGTGAGGCCTGACTGTGAAGTGTTCCATAACTCCTGGCCAGGAATACTCCAGCAATAAATAGACACGACTGGTGATGTCATTTCTGAACTTTAAAGTATCTGTTGTGTGCTGTACACGATGGGAACCATAATCGATATCCCCAAGAGAACTCTTGTATTTTGTTGACAGGCAGAGAGGGTTGGTAATGAGGTTTAAGGCAGAATGGTAAAAACAATGATGGATTTTTCTGCAGTCCACTGCCCCACAGATGTAGTTGCCATAGTCTTGACAAACATTCAATAATATTTATACAAAATCAGAACATAGCAAAATCTGCTGCTTTAATAATATAATCAGACGTTATATTTTGTAGCACTGACATCAGGGTCTCCAGTTGGACAGTATCCATGTTGACAATGTTGCTAATGCTACAGCTAGCTGCCAGAAACAAATATCTGTGATCCATTGTTCATTGATAATTGAAAGAAATCTAAATGTTTTCTTCCAGTAAAGCTACACCCACCTGTTAATATCCAGTGAATGGACGCTGTATCTGCTCTCAAGCTTATACTTGCCAGGGTTTGCCATGGGGTCAATGGCCACATTGTTTTTGTACCTTTTAGAGGGAGGCAGAAAACACGATAGAGGAAAGACAAAGAGAAGAAGCTTGAAAAGGATGAAAAAGGAAAGCAATGGAAAACAGATGGAGCCTAAGAAACAAGCGTTGTTGAGACAACAGAGAGGACAGACTTGAAGTTGTGTTTGAGGTTGAAGTGTGTTGGTGACCTACCAGACGACCCGTGGGTCAGGCCAGCCACTGACAGTGCAGTGCAGCCGCACACACTGCTTCTCCCACACAGTGTGGGAGCGAGGTTTAATCACAAACTCCGGGGGGTGCATCAGGCTGTCTTCGTTCATACGCTTGAAGTGTTCCTCGTGTTCATGGATCTGAAGATAGCAGAGTAAGTCACTGCACGTTTGTAGAGCATAAACTGTTAAACATCAAAAAATGATTCGTGTGATTTCACAAGAAATTCAGAACACATGCTTGAAGCAAAATCAAAGCTTTCTAATCATATCCTCATTTGTTTACACATGCAAGGTGTACATCTGACACGTGTCACAGTACCAGTGTGACAACGTGTTGTTCATTATGTCCTATGAATAGCTAGCGGTGTTGAGGTCTTGTCTAGTTGGGCGACCAGTAACTCAGCACATAATATGACAACACCCATGGGACACTCCCTCCCTGTGTCTCAAGGAACACGATCTCCTGAGGTATTTGTCACCCAGTAATCTGGCCGAGGGGAGACAGATAAATACAGTGAGGAGGTTTCTGTGGATTTTATAATACTCAGTGAATGGCTGGGTACTTCACATAATCACCCAGACTTAAATAACTCCCTTGTGTAAGGAATAGTACACCCGACCATTCAGCCACAGGCACTTGGCGTTCCTAAGACATGCTGCAATTAATTAGTTGTTCAGATACACGAACATGCAGATAACTTGATTAGGTTTTGTGGCTGAAAACATTTAAAATGTTTAAGAATGGAGTCGTAAAGAAAATACACTTTGTGATGTGATAAAAGAAGATGATCTACTTTTAGGATGTCACAAGTAACAAATCAGGGATTCAAGAATTATAAGGATCTGTTGACGCCCCAAATGACTAAGAAGTGGTTCATCATGATGTCACAAGTAGCAATGACGCAGATAGATCAGTTGTTGAAGAACTGTGATCAACGAGTGTTATGAGGTCACAAGTAAGACGCCTGTGATGTGACAAAAGCAGTGATATCCACTGTGATGTCATTAAGGAGAACAACATCAGTGATGTCACAGTTTGTCGGTTGTGTCATAGACGTGTTTTTCCTATAAATAAAAGACAGTGCCTTCCTCTACGACCTCGAAACAGCTTGAAACCCCTTCACTGACCCTTTTGCTCAGAGAGATGCGATCAGCTGACTCGCGCATGGCCTGCTTCCTGGAGATCTGCTCTGACCTCTCCATCTCCAGGCCGCTGCTGAACAAATCCCTGCGGGCCATGTCCCTCACCCTTGATTCGCCTGTATCCGAAAATCCTGTAGCAAACTCTTGACTGGGAGTGGAGTGGATCAATATGGGGGAGGAGTAAGGAATAACATTAAAACTGAAATAAACGTTTTTAGTGTTCCACTTTCATACAGCGAGGAGTTTGTTACCTGCCCCTGAAGATAGGCACTACATAGCCGATGATTTGGTTTTCTTTGTCCACAGCCAAGTAAGTTGGCTTGGTTCTCTTGGGTATGGGGCTCAGTCTGCTCTCTTCCAGCCCAGAGTGTGAGGACACTTTAAGTCTGAGACATACAGAATACCATCAGCCTGGCTCAGAGCCAGACAGCAACCAATAACATAACATCAACATGTGGGGGGGGCGCTCAGGTCATGTGTAGATGAGTGATAGATTAGTGTTGCATGGGAGGGAAGTGTGGATGGTTTAGTTATTATTATAATATCAATACATCAGTAAATCACCATCACTAAAGACAACTGAAAACAATTATTATTGTATCATTAAAACTGCCCGACAAATCAGCTGTGCTGAATTCAATAGTACAGGTTGGGGATTCCAGATCCTCTTATCTCAGAGTACAACTGATACTTATAATGATATTATATCACTTAGGACTCATGTTACAGTTAATTATATTGATGCACCGTTTATAACAATATTCTATTCTGCACTCAAAGCCATGGAGTATCAGTCCATCTCACTATATCTCAAGATAAATGAAGGGAGTTTCTTTTATCTTATAGTTCTAATAGTTGTTGTTATTATTCTTGATATGAGATTTTCCATAATTTTATAGAAATAGAGCATTAAGCCATATGAAATCATCTTTCCTAATAATTACATTGTATCTTGCTAATTCATTTACTTACAATATCACCTGCCTTAATGGATATTCATGTGTTTCTGATTTTAATTCGTACTCTGTTCTTTTCACTTGGACAGAACTTTGTGTTTAAGGTAGAAAAATACACTTTATTAAAAAAGAATTATATTGGTACAAGTCTGCTTAGAAAAATGAAAACAGCTCTGTTTTGTTAAAAGATTATCGCAGCATTTTGAGTCAATATTTTGTATCTTGTACGTTTTTCCAGACTGTCTAATTCAGGCATTAGGTCAGACTCCTCTCACTTTGTCGTTTTGCAGGAAGGGGAAACACTATCTGTCGTACTGGAGAGTTGGGGGTAGGAGCTCATAGTGTGAGATAACATGATCACTATAAGGAGGCGGGGGCAGGAAGGGTAACAGGGCAGCTGCCCTCATTTTTCCCGTATCTTACTGGGTCAGTTTCCCTTTAGCTCACACCATGTACATCCACTTGACTCTCCAGGACCAGGGCTGCGACGGTGTATTATTATGGAGCAGCAGTTGCATGAATGAAACCCATGAAACAAATACACTGTTCATGACCACATTATTTGAACCACCCTGCCTGTTAAATCATCATCATGTCATAATCCCCTCTCCTCACCGCAGCACAGATTCCTGATGTGTTGCCCAGCAATCCACAGCATGAGAGTAAAGATCAGATGTTAGTCGAACCTAAGCCCTCTGACCTGTTCACACTCTCCAGGCCAGAGTATTTAAGGACACTGTAACATGTAAACTGACTGAATCGTGGGTAAAAAAGTAAAGCTTAGGAAACGTCCTCCTTAAAATATCAGGAAATCTGAAGATCACCTTTCTAAAAATAGATTTCAACCAGGTATGTAAACACCACGCAGCTGACAGTGCATTCAACAGGGACTGAACAAATCTCTAAACCATCTGAGAACAACTTTCCTCCAACTTATCCTTAATGGATTTTTACAGGAAGCTATCAAGTTTATAAAACCTGATAATAAATATGGATACAATGTTTTAAAGAAAGTGAAGGTGATGTGTTTGAAGCAGCATTGGGATCATGGGAGTTTCTGTCTTCATCACCATTGCCGATGAAAATGTATCTGAAGCCACCCAAGTGCAAATCCTGTTCGCAAAATAGGTAATGTACAAAAGTTGTATTCATTTAACAGAGCGAACAGCAATGAATGATCCATTACAAGTGACCAATATAAACAATTAACTGGCTAACATATGTCTAGTTGTTTTTCGATATTTTAAAGAAAAATTGTGAATCCTTTATGTGGACAAGGCTGAGAAACTGTCACTTCCCTCCATCATTGGTATTCACAGGTCAAGAGTCTATTTCGGTCTGTGCCCTATACCATAACTCAGCCATTACATAACAGTGCACTTCCTTACAGCGTATCTAACAATGGTTTCTGCCCAGAGCTGTTATGTTGCCCATATCTATTGAGTTATAGTTGTATTAGTTGGTCAGCATGCATGAGAGCACACTGGACTGATATCAGCCCACATGCAAGGCCGGTCGAGCAGGATTCAGGTTTTTAATCCTTAGGTGTGACTGAGGGTTGATGAAAGTGACAGACAGAAGAAGGAAGGTTACTGGTTGTCAATGAGGCAGCAGAGCAGGAAAGAAGATCATGTGACTGTGATGGAGGTGAACTTGATCAGTTGGATTGGGGGGGAGATGGTGTTAACGGGATGGTGGTTGTGGGGGGGGTAGCGCTTTCCTGTGTCAAAGACATGGATTGATGAAGGCAGGGCATGACCCCTCCATCCTCCTCCTCATCTTCCTCCTGCTCCTTACCCTCTGCTGCTGCTGCTGCTGGTGGCGGAGGTGCTGCTGCCCGCAAAGTATCTGCTGCTGCTGCTGCTGCTGGACTGGTACTGGCTCATTTTAGATGCCATCTCCTTGTTACGGTAGCCACGGTCGTAGTGACGGTGGTGCTTCTGGTAGAACGGTAAAGATCCAGACATGGTGCAGGCCGCTCTTCGCACAAGCCCTGAGTTTCCGAGTTCACTTATTTGTTTGTCTGTCTGGTGATTTGATGTTCAAGAGCAGGTGGATTTATAGTTACTATACTGTTGGCTCATCGTGACTTACAGACTTTTTAACAAACTGGCTCCATTAAACATGCCAGGAAAATATTCCATCGAAAAATTGTATAATAGCCCCTTGATCAAAAAAAGAAAACAACAAGAGACATGAAATTTACTTGCAAAGATTTTTGCAAGGGAGATTCAGGCAATCAGGCACATTCTCATCATGCTTACACAGACATATGAAACAACCACAACCTGCCTTATCACACCTTATCCCTGCACAGCCTGTGCCACACTTACCCCAGACGAAACCCTTCAGACTCAAAAGCTTTAAAGGAAAATATTGTCCAACTCCACACTTCAAGCTCGATATCCCAGCAGACCTACAGGTAGGTGCGTACAGGGCTGTGGTCTACACAACAAAAATAATATTGGCCCCTGCCAGAGTGTCCAGCAGCAGTCGCAGCCTTGTATGGTGAGGGTGGAGATATATATAGCTGGGAGCAGAGCTGGGGGGCAAGTCAGCTCCAGTAGTGCAACGCATTTATGGGTGAGGTTCTCTGAGACTGATATACAGGTAAACACAGGGTTAGTTTGTAGAGGTATTTAATCTTTTAATCTCATTTTAGGTCTTTTTATCCTGTTGTTACCTGTTGTTACCTGTATGATATATAAATATCAAAGGGTTAGATCAGAATACAAACAAATACCTCAATGTCCAGCCTTATAAGGGCCGGTGAGCAATTTTGTTTCATTTATATTTAATTCAATATATGTTATTGTCCATAAAGGCCTCGCTGACGTATAGACTGAGGTTTAACCACAGCAGTCTCAGCTGTGGCGGTTGCTAACTTTAGCTATGCTATTGTTACTTGCTTCACATTCAACAAATGCCACTTACTGTTTCTTTGTCACTCTCTCTTTCAGTCTCGCTCATTTGTGAAAGTACACAAATGTCCCCTCTTGTGGCTTCTGCTCATTAGCAGCTACTGAAAGGAAAAGTGGAAATTAACGAAAGACTCATGATCCACTTGCAGATGTTTGATTCCAGTTGTTATAAAAGCACATACTTCATAATACATGGCTGAAAAAGTGATTAACTACCAACAAATGAGAATATGGAGTTTCACAAGTTAAATAAAGTTTGTTAAAAGGATGTTTGGCAGTAGATAAAAATCAAATCACCACAGATGTTTTGCCTATTGTTCTGGAAATTGTCTGCAACAGAAACATGTGGTAATTTCCAAGCCAAAGAAATGCTGAACCTTTCGGAGGCATTTTTGGTCCCCACCCACCACCTCCATCCCACACGATGATCGGCATGACAACATAGTTATGATGTTATGGCAGCAGTCTGAAGTGTAAGCTCATTAAAAGAGATCAACAGCGAGTGGAGCTAAAACGAAACATGAAGCAGGGTCAAAACAAAAGGTGCTGGCTGATATAAAATGGAATCAAATGGAATATAATGTCAAGCTACTCAATCATTTGCCAACATGACTATACTAGACCACAGCCGGAAAGTGACAGGGACATAGCTTGTGTCCAGTTGACTCTATAAAAGCCTGTATGTGTGATTCAAATGCATAAAACCAAATAAATCAATTGCCATTGCTCTCTGCAGGGAAAGTTTTACAATGGATGGCTTTAAACTGCCTCCTTTAGTTTAATTAAAAGTAAGCGTAAAATTCCTTTATGTATTAGCTGCATAAAAATGGTTTCTAAATGCAGTGATAGTGAAATTGACACAATAAAAAAGTTAATCCCATTAAATATATTTATATCTTAGTACCCTGTCTGGCACAAAGGTACAGTAACCAACAGGATTAATGAATGAATGTCAAAGAATCCCACACGGCCTCTGTAGCTTTTATCACAAACATCTTGGGCTTTGTGCTGATCTGACTTTAAGCCCCAATAACTGAACAGCTGCCAATCACAGCTCGTATAGTTGAGTCACTTCCATGAAACTCTGCAGTTCATAAGAAAACCTCAGGTAGCCAAAATATCTTCGCTGTAATCTGATAACACAGACACCTAATGACCTTATCCACTTGTATCACAGGGTATTTGAGGAGTTTAAATCTATTTTAGCAGTAGCGCTCTACCAATGTCCACAGGAATATCATCAGCTATATTCAGTTATTGTTTTATAACAGCAAGTGCATCAGTTCAATCTAAAGCACCCTGCAACTGTAAAGGCCTATAATGAGTGGCCAAAGGTGTAAGGTTTGAGACGATACATGGTAATGGGATTGTAATACACTGCATGAGAGGTTCTTCTAATATTCTGTCCAATCCCACCTGGTTTGGTTCACTCCAAATCTTCTCCAAGTGCATGTAATGAATCTTGTTCATGTTCGCAGTTATGTTATGTTATGTTCAGCTGTCCAGGAAATTCCAACTGTGTGGCAGCCTCAAGGGATCTATCAGGACTATTTTAAGTTTTGTTTTGAATCATTTCCTTGCACAGTTGCTGTATGAACATTTAAGTTAACAACTGTAGACATAAAGAAATTCACTGAACACACACAGGAGAGACAATCTATCCATTAGCTCAAGACTCTGCCTCTGTAACACTGAGTTAATGAAAGGTTTCCTGTAAAACTAGCACACTCTAGTGGTTTAATGGAGCACTACAATATCAAAGGATGTTTACCTCTGCCAACGAGGTTCTGTTTTCACCATTATCTACACAATCATGTGTAGGATTGTTGGGCCTTGACGAAGATATGTGCTCTTCTGAGTGCTTCTATTTAGTAAATGCAAAGAAGTAAAGTAGAAAAGGTAAATGTGACTTAATTCATTTAATTTGGGCCTTTGAGAGACAAGACAAATACCAATAACAATTTCTAGTTCTAAAGTCTTATTTCAAACTGTAAACTTCTATTGTATCCTTCAGAAACACCACTTCTGATGTTTTCTGACTGTGCAGCTTTCGACCTAATCTGTTTGTTTAACTATAAATGGCTCGTGGCTTATGTTCAACAATGTTCTTATCGACTTTGAAAGTGATACTGGACAGAAAGACAGATGTAGCTTGTTTTAACCTGTGAGTCAACAGTTCCACATCTTGCTGTTGAAGCCCTGCAGCAATAAGCCTCTCTTTGCAGTAATGACCTGGACACCAACTGTTGTCTGACCCACACTGGGCCGTCAGTATCTATTATTACCCATCCTATCAACATTTTTAACTTATTGTTTTGCTTTTAGTACGCGAGGGTTGTCATCATTTATTACTTTTAGGCCTGTCGGGAGTATGGATGCAGATGAACTGACAGTAACAACATTTATATTTCCTCACTCTTATATCATAGCACTGTCTTGAGCAATAAAAGTTATTGATATTGACATCAGGGATGCTGAGCCTCGTAATAGCTAGTATCAGATCCAAACCAAATTCTGATGTCACCTCTTGCAAATCTGTTAAATAATAAGACAAAATAACATTAAAACTATAATTCTTATATATATTAATCAGATATTCTGATATTATTCCTATATACATTTATCGGAGAGATTGGGATTATTTGCAGAGACTGGTATATTTGACAACATAATAAAATGGGTCAAAGTAAACAGTAAAATTATAAATGTATTGTTTTATTGATGGCACAGCCTGTTCATTCCCATTATTTGAACTGTACCTTCTCTTAATTGCACAATACCAAGTAGGATGTGTTCTTTCTCTCCTTAAAAGGGCAAATCCAGGAATGTCAAGGGAGCGTTTGTGGACGTTACATTTACCCCACCAGGGGAGCGGAATCCGCACTGTTTGTTTTATTACTGCTGATACTGAACTATTAAGACACGTTTTCTGAAATGTGGTGCAAAATAACGTGTTTAATTGCAAAAAAATAAGATAGTAGTGAGGGGTGAAATGCTTTTAAAATAAGTAATAAGGGTTTTATATTCGATAAACACCCCTACTTTGCCGCTTTGGTCTGCTCCGCAGTTGTGCGCGGAAGCCAACATGAGGATGAGGAAGTGAAGGGCGGTGGTTGAGAAGACGAACAGCACCAGGCTAGCTGACATTTCTGCTCGTAGTCAGGTAAGAACCGTGTTCCGACTGTTTTCTGTCCTTTACACAGCAGTTAGCTGAGCTACTAATACTCTTCCACCACCACACACCGCACACACCGGTGATGTTACAGAGGTTTACGTGGATAAGAGGCTATTCTGCTCTTTTTGAGTGCTCGCTTGATAGCGTTGAAAACACGGCTAACTGTTAGCTGCGCGGCTAAGTGCTCGCTAGCTAACGTAGTGATTTCAAATCGACAGCAAACCAGCGGTTATGTTACGGTAAAGTTCAAGTTTAGCTTTTAAGTCAATTTAAACCGAGTCACGTTTGAATAACGAGCTGCCGTTCACACACGTATGAACACGGAATGTGTATGAAGCTGGGCCGCGAACCACCGGGGCTGTGTACGTACTTCATAATGAGACAACGTAAAGTTTATCTCTTCATTTTAACGTGACGATCAATCGGTTTTGGGGAAAGTTGATTACAGACTTTAACTGTCGGTGAAGTCCACAAGTAATAATAATGATAGTAACGTTATATAGTAAATCGATTCTCAATAAAGTGGTTAAACAAGTACATTTCAAAATGCTTCTCAAAATATTTACTTTTGGTCTGATAGAAATTCAACGCATGGCTTAAAGGCAAGTAAGCTTGAAACCAGTATATGTTTGACTTTTCTTTACATAACACAGAATTTAAAAAACCAAACATTATCAGCAAAATCAT
Source organism: Paralichthys olivaceus (assembly GCF_024713975.1). Taxonomy (NCBI): domain Eukaryota; kingdom Metazoa; phylum Chordata; class Actinopteri; order Pleuronectiformes; family Paralichthyidae; genus Paralichthys; species Paralichthys olivaceus. The sequence goes on along the minus strand of NC_091109.1, from coordinate 1,689,829 downwards.
TGTTATTGACATCTACTTGTCTGTTCAAAGTATAGTAATTTTACATTTTGAGAAAAACTGAATTATCAGCTTTCTGCTGTTGTCATTAATAGATAGCTTGAACTAAAAGAGCCTTAATGGCTTCGAAGATCCTGTTACCAATATTTATCTAACGATCAGTGGACAGCAAAGTATTCAACAACAATCTTTTTAATTAGTTTGTTTAGTTGCAGCCCAAATTCAGATATGTATCACTGAACACACTTCTCAGATAACATCGCTGCATTAACACATGGCCCAGCTCTACATAATCCCTGCTATCCTAGATGGTGGAGTCTTTTTTCCATCAGCGCTGTGTAGCTAAAACACAGGTGTCTGTCAAAATAAAGTTTTGACTGCTGGACAGTAAAAATCTACATTCAAGACATTGCCTGATAAGGACATGTGTCCTCACATCAGTAACTATCCTGCCATCTGTTAGGTCATTTTCTCGCCCTCTGTGAAGTCAGTGAGCTGATCAACCTAGAAAGATGAAGAACATTCCCATTTATAGCTCAGTAAGAGAGACACCACTCTGGGGAATCACTGCCAGAGAATTAAATGACTGCCACCGAGTTGTGGGCCTGGATGACAAAATATTATTCTGGGTAACAGCACGATCCACTTTACTCTGGATCAGATCGTCTCCCTGCCTGGCATGTGTACTGTCAACTTCTGTCTCATGGGGCCAGGCTTATACTTTGTGGATGTTTAAGTCATTGAGACAAAATAGGGCTACGACTAACAGCTGTTTTCTTTTACTGAAGTGTATAGAATTTTTTTACTATCCCATTGTACAACAAACAGTAGAATAATTGGTATTTTTCTTTTGCTTTGTGTAAACTTGTATGAGCCATTAATTTCTCTCAAAATGAGGCTCAATGATCATTTGGGGAAATTTAATTGGACACTATCTTGTGATAGAATCTCACCAGCTGCAACATCCCTCAACTTGATGCTATCTAACCCATGATTACTCTGCAGTTGATAAAACATTATTACATGACTGCTCAGTATTCCTGGGTTGGACAACAGCCATCTGCACTGTCACTGTGATTAAAATCTTTCTGCGTGCAGACATGCGCACATACCACACAACACACACCTGCTAGAGAACTGAAATCCGCCTTTTGTTTCTGTCCCAGCTACAGTTGGTGTCTTCCGGACTCTCATTGACACTGTTATTAGGTTTTTGTTGGTCTTCTTTAAGGAGTATGACCCCGGTTGTAACAGGATATTTTTTGTGATTTTTTTTTTTTTCACAGGAACAAAACAGTCAACATGTCGAGCAAAAGAGCAAAGGGAAAGACCACCAAGAAGCGCCCTCAGCGCGCTACTTCCAATGTCTTCGCCATGTTTGACCAGTCTCAGATTCAGGAGTTCAAAGAGGCCTTCAACATGATCGACCAGAACCGTGACGGGTTTGTCGACAAAGAGGACCTGCACGACATGCTGGCCTCGCTGGGTGAGTGGGAGATTCTTTCCTAACATTAAGATTAGATGAAAATAAGATCAAACATTTCGATGTGAAGCTGTTAGGAAAAGTCGTTCTTGAAGGACACTGATATGGTTTTTCATCAGTTGTTAAATTAAAAGCAGCACTGCATTTATAAATGCTCAAACTCAATTAATTTAACTTAACCTGTTTATTTTTACAGGTAAAAATCCAACTGATGAGTACCTGGAGGCCATGATGAATGAAGCTCCCGGACCCATTAACTTCACCATGTTCCTCACCATGTTTGGAGAGAAGCTCAATGGCACAGACCCTGAGGATGTGATCAGAAATGCATTTGCTTGCTTCGATGAGGAGGGGACAGGTAAATATATATCAATTAACCCTTTTCTTCCATTTGTATAGCCTGTGGTGTATGTTAATATATAGATGGTATAAAATGTAAGCAGGAAAGTAGCACATTTACTTAGTGTAATGCAGACAACTTGCCTAAAACAACCCAGCTGTATAAAGACAAACGAAGTGTCATTAAATCATTGTCAACAAAAGACATCTCTTCAGGAGAAGATCAGTCTTATCTGTTCTCTCTGTTTCCCTCTTCAGGTTTCATCCAGGAAGATTACCTCAGAGAGCTGCTGACAACAATGGGTGACCGGTTTACAGACGAGGAGGTGGACGAGCTCTTCAGGGAGGCCCCCATTGACAAGAAAAACAACTTCAACTACGTGGAGTTCACACGCATCCTAAAGCACGGTGCCAAGGATAAGGACGATTGAAGAGCCACACCCGCATTTACCTCCTCACCCTCTTCGCCTCTTTCCATCAGCTAGATGACCGTGCTGCATGTCTCAACTCTCCAGTATAGAACCCTTTCAACCAAAGCAATAACTATCCACTCTCTTTGTAGTGAACTTCGAGTGTTGCCAAATTTACACGTCTCTAATTAGAAGAAAATATTCTAACATGTTTTGAAGCGGTTTTTTTCTTCTGTCATTTAAAAGTGTGAAGTGGCAGCACTTTGGAAGCTCTTGGGGGATAAGTCTTTGCAATTCATGTGATCGGGTATAGCTGAATTTTTACATTTTATAATATAAACTTTTTAAATAAAGCCCTCTATCAAGTTATATTCTGCTGACTGTTTCCCTTCCATAAACGACAACTGAAATAAGTGTTGCATTACTCTGTCTTTTTTTCCCTTAAATGCTCAGGCTAAGTTCTTCAGGAGCTTGTCATGACAAGTCAACTCAGCCTTTAGAAAATGTATTGAGCGTGTGCAGACAAGCAGCAGCTGAATTCCTCCTCTGAAAGGGAAACTTCAGAGTTAAAAACTACAACTTGCACAGAAAACAGGAGTGTATTGTTGTGGCATATTTAAAAACCTTTGACAAGGGAAGTGCCCAAATATGATTGGCTGTATGTGGTGGTGACTCATTTATGTCATACAGGATGTGGCCTGGTGTAATGAAAAATATTTTAAAAGCTGACGTGTGAAGACAGAGCTGTAGCAGACAAGCATAATGAAATTCTCCTGGCTGATGACTGCATCAGGCCCATGTTGATTCAACAGAATTTCCTGAGGTCATGTTTTACTTTGAATGCCAACAAAGTCTAATCTTACAGAGTACGTGTCTCAGCTTGAGACTTTAATCTGCTCTACAAGTACAGTCCCTGGGTTCTCTTTTTGGAATGACAAAGATCTTAAATTAGATAAGGATAACACTTAAAAGCTAGTTAGCTTTTATAAGCAGTATCTTTATTTACAAATTCTACATGCTTAATTAAAGTATTTAAAAGCAAATACAAGTTCTATCTTGTACGAGTTTCTTGAAGACAACTCACTCTCATCCAAGAGGCTTTTTCAGTTCATAATACAAATATCTTTCTCATATGACAACACATTTAAGTGTTTTACCATAGAGTCATTATCATGTTGGTCTCTACAGGAGGCGTTAAGAAATAGCTATAATAAGTACACTAAATGAAACTGGCATGGAAATAAGTGCTCATACATTAAATGTATATTTCATTATTTTGTTATGTAGTAAATGAATAGTCAAACAGTCCTCTTATGAAACCACATTTAAGCGTACAAGATTCAGATTTTTATTTGGATCTACATCAAATTACACATTCATGAATTTCAGTCCCTAAACATGTCTGATTTTGGGAAAACAGCATCAAATAAAAAACAAAACTCCTGGATCTGCACCAACATTTTCTATTTCATGGATTCAAAACATATAAAACATAAAACAATCATTACATGGTTGTAAGTGTTTTTATTGAAGACTCTCCTCACGTGACCTTTACAGGCGGAAGGAAAACAGGGGTGATGCCTTCCAGTTTTGTTGGAATATTGAAATGACTTGAGAATATGCTTTGTAGCTAAAGATTGCAATAATCAAGCATACTTCTTCCTGTAGTGAAGGTCGAACATTGTCTGCGTGTCTGGAAGGAATTTATCTGTTGATAGCCACATTTGATTTTGATTTAAAAAAAAACTATCCTGCACGAGGTTTGATTTCGTCCACTTACGAAACTACCTGTGTACAAACTAACCACATGCCCCTGAACGCCTCTCGGTCTTCACTGAACCACGCTCGTTTGGTTTCCTGTCTGCTGCCGGTTCTCTCACACTGTCCCGCTGCTGGAAAGGTCCAGGTATGAAGTTCACTGACCCCGTGTTGTCACGTGTGGTTTTATTTATCACACCAATGTCAACGTTCAATCATAAAACACGAGAATTAACAAGAAAAAGTGCGGATCTCCTCTGCTAGCTAGGGCGCTAGCGGCTAACGTTAGCTAACAGCATCCCTCAAGGTTGATTAGTTAACAGGAGAAATGGAGGAGGAGGCTGACTTCTGTCATTGCTGATCTCTATTTCACTTATAAACTGTCTTCTAACCATGTTTTGTGAAACTGTTGTTGTATTTACAAACGGTTTGTTGTTGTTGTTTTTGAATCAGCTGGTCCTGAGGGCTCCTGGACCAGGGTCTCAAGATGATCCGGAGTATTCCTCTGCTCATTCAACGTTTCCCCTCCACCCGGCTCCTGAGATCCAGCAGTGCGGGTCAGCCCTCATGTGTCGCCTGCCCGTGCAGCAGAAGTCCGGGCAGCAGGCAGCTCCAGCCGAGGTGTGGGATCAGGAGCCTCACCACCACCATCATCAGGGAGCCGTCCTTTGTCGCCAGCAGCTCTGTAGGACTCCACAGAGATTCAGAGATCCCCCGGCTCCGTCTGACCCAGCTGCACCGACCCACCGATGCAGAGGAGCGGGCTTTCCGGCAGCGTCTGGACAGCTGCACCTCCTCCAGGCAGGTCCTCAAGCTGCTGCGCCCGGTGGAGATCTTGTCTGACACCATGGCTGCTGCAGCGCTTCATCGGGTGGCCGACTTGGAGCAGGAGGGAAAGTCACTGAAGGACCCCACCGTGCTGGAGAAGGACATCATCAACTCCCTGTGCCTTCAGCTGGAGCAGGACAGCGGGCGGCTGACGGATGCTGGGCTAGTATCAGCTCTCCTGGCCTGCACTCGCCTCTTCCTGGATCCCTGGAGCACTCTGATGGTGGGGCTGGTGTCTGAGAGCCAGGAGAGGCTCGACAGGGGGAATATGAGTATAGATCAGCTGTGTACCTTAGGCCAGGCAATGCACGCCATCGAGGGTCCTGGTTGTGTGATGTTGGAGCAGGTGATGGAGGACATCCAAAAGCAGGAGCCTGCCCAGTGGAGGATATCAGACCTCATTGCAGTTTACAGGCTTCTGCAGGGTGGTGTCGGTGAAGATGGCAAATACAGAGACCTGTTGAATGCCATGCACACGCATGCTCTGAGTGTCACCTCCCGCATGGACCCTTCTGCTGTCAGCAGGCTGCTCAGTGCTCTTGTGACCTTGAACCAGACTCAGGTCATGCCTCTAGTTATCAATCTGTGTAAGCAGGCTGTGAGGCATGTACCTCACTTCACTGATGAGGAGCTCACTCTTGTGGTCGGGGCGCTAATGTACTTTGGTCACAGCGATCATTATTTCGTTGTGGCGCTGGAGAGGTATGTCCCTACCATGGCATTTGCCTCCCCCCCAGAGACAGTTACCAAGGTGATGCAGTTCTTTAGCCAGAGGAACATCCTCTCCCCGACTGTGTTTGACGCCATCGCAGAGAGCTTTGTGTACCGAGCAGACGAATACAGCACCAGCCAGGTGGCCAGGCAGATCATGGCTTTTGGGAAGCTGGGATACCTCCCGCCAAACGCAGGCGAGGTGTTCAGGAAGGTTGAAACCATCCTGCACACGCGCTTTTCACACTTCCAACCTCGAACACTGCTCAACCTGCTCCACGCCTGCGTCCTGGTGGAGAGGTTCCCAGTTAATTTTGTCTCTAAAGTCTTCAGCAGTTACTTCCTGCAGCAGCTACAAGGTGAAACACCCGGACAGGCACCTGACACATGAGCGCAAGATTAGAGATTTAAAAAAAACCATTGTTGACTTGTATGTTTGTGTTTATTTCTGTGGCGTAGATCAAGGCACAGGGATCGATCGGATTGTCCTGGCACAGCTGACTCAGCTCTACTTGACTGTGAAACTGGAGTGTCCTTTCTATCAGGTAAAGTATTTTAAATTATGTGAAGGGTTAAATATGACCAATGGATGAGCAGAAACCTTAAAACACCCCCTCTGGCTGAACATGTACGTGAGGTTCAGTGCGTTCCAGTTGACCGTGATAAAAACCAACCAACAACTAACAGATATCAACTTATCGGTTTTATCTGTGGCCAAAATTGGAATATAATGAGGATTTTCTTTTTTAAGCATTTATTATCAAGTCATGCTCATGCAATATAATTTGTGCTACTGATACCAGTTATACATGCAGTATTCTTTAACAGCAGAAAAATGGTGCCCTGAATAAAACAAAATTTACATATTTGCTACATTTAAAATATAGGTATTCACAATAAAAGTTGATGGGTGCACAATGTTGACCATTTTCCTGTCACATAAGGTGAAAAAACAAGTCTAAAGAGGACAAGAAATTGTCTTTGCTTGTAATGTAAACATATATATGCCCATACTGATTTGTTTTCAATTTGAGATCCAGAGGTACCACCAGTATAGGAAAGTTGTTTCTCTTGGTTGTGTCATAAAGAGACATTCAAATCTGTTGTCTCATGTGAACTATATTTATGTGTTGATTATTTTCTTTATCAGGGTCCCACGCTTCTTCCAAAGTTCCGTGTCAAGTCTTTCCTCATGTCTGATCGATCCCTGGAGACGCTCGTGGATGGACATCTGTATAACTCGGTGAAAACTGGCCTGATCGAGTTGCTCGGGGCTCGTTCATACTTTGGATCCAAAGTTCTTACGCCGTACTGCTACACACTCGGTAACAGACACAAAACAGCCGTTAATCTTCTCAATGTTCCCTCAGTTTTATCTACAAATCACTTAATGTTTATTCCGTTCTTGTAGATGTGGAGATTAAACTGGACGAGGAGGGATTTGTGCTGACTGCCAGTCAAACTGACGATGTATACAAAAGGTAAATTGTGTATGGTCACTACGCACAAGTTTTTCATGTTTCACATGTGAAAGTTCTGGTGTTAATCTTTTTGACTGGCGTGTGATTGCAGGATAGCTCTTTGTATTGATGGACCAAAGAGGTTCAGTACAAACACGAGGCACCTGCTGGGTAAAGAGGCCATCAAGCAGCGACACCTGAGGCTTCTGGGATATGAAGTTGTTCAGGTTAGACCCTCACAGTCACTTTTATGTTTTAGAGTCATCTGTTTGTTTTCCTCAGAAAGAGTTCTGCCACATTTATATCTGCCCAAATGTTAGTTCTGGGTATTTTTATAATGCTAAGAGGCTCAGAAGTGCATTTATCAGTTAAATGTGAACTTGCTTTATATTTATTTTTTTCTAGATTCCTTACTATGAATTTGATCAACTACAAAGCATGACCAGCGTGGTTGAGTACCTGCACCAGAAGATCTTCCCTCACACTTACAGGCTGAGCTGGTGATGACATAAATGACTTTGCTGCAGATGTGACATCACAAATTGTTGCTTTTTCTTATTAAAATAAATCAATATTTGTTTTGCTGATACGTAGTTGCCAAATGAAGGTGTTTAAGTTATTGATTCTGCACATTGACATATTTATCTTTTTTAATAAATATACTTTTGAGTAAATATTGACTTTTGAATGACTCGAATGCATCACACCAAGTGAAGTACGGCTTGAAAAATATAATTTATTTGGTTCTTGGTGAACACGAGCTGCAGAGACTGTACAAAGAGAGAGAGAAAGAATCCCAGTTCCAACAATCACTGTAGATACATTTGAAAGAAGCTCATTAGTAATGAATAATCAACTGTTATTTAGGAAACCTGATTCCTGTTGTAATTTTCCATCATTCCTTGGACAGTAGATGCTTAAGACTGCCCTCTAAAGGCTGAGAGTGTCATTTGGATAAATACAAAAAAAGGCTATGATACATATAAAACCAGCAAGAGTGCAGCAATATCTTCTTTATACAGCAGGAATCTGAGGAAGGCCAAACTCGTCCACCAGAACACCATCCTGTCAGAAAAAGAAACGGATATTCATCAATAAAGCCAAGCTGTTGTTAAATGATGTGAAACTGAAATATCTTAACACTGTGACGTACCCGGTTAGTCGACTTGTCGCCAGGCAGACCCTCTGGGATGGAAGGAGCTGTCGCAGCGTCGTCCAGGTAGGAGCTGTCATCGTCCATCAAGAACTCGTCTCCCAAAGCATCCAGCTCTGTGGACACAGCAGTGTATGGTTCCATTATAAAATGTCTACCACTAAGACATGATATGATACCCGACATTTGCATAATGCATGCCCATTGTCTAGTCTCGCACGCTCTCTAACAGAGCCAGGTAAAGTGAGAGGGGAGGCCGACATTTTCTACACATACTGAAAGCATGAAGTGTGTTGACGTTTCATCAGGGGACAGCAGTGTCTATGAACTCCTTATAAAGTACCACGATACAAATATAACAAAGCTACATTGTTAGCACCCCTGCAGCTTTGGACTCAATAATATAGTTATAACTATGAAGAGAAACAGTTTTTCCTGACCTGCTTCCAAGTCGTCTTCATCAATGTCAGGTGTGCCATAGCTTCTGCCCAGTGCCTCCTGGATATCATTGGCGTCCTCCATCATATCCTCCAGCTGATCTTGGACGTCCTGAATATGAAATGAAAATAAAAAATTCATGATTCTCTTTCATTCACCGGCTCTGTGAAAAAAAAATCAAATATTTTTTATTGTGCTGAAAGTTGAACAATTTTAAGTTCAACACAAACAATGTTTTTATTATCACAATAATAAAATGTTGTGGTTATAAGCTTCAGACATAAGGGTTATAATAGTATCCTATACCATAGGTATACTTCCTATCCTATCCGAAGTATACCTATGGTCAAAAACCATTACCTCAATCTGATCAATGTTCACTTTCTTGTACGCTTTCTTCATGTCTTTGAGGCCGATTTTCATGGCATCAACCTACAAAGAAAAACAGATGTTAACAAAAATTGAACTCATTACTTTTCAACACGTTATTTAGTTTTCTGGATTTAAATATAATGTCTCTCACCGTGGTTTTAGTGTCTTTAAGGGACTGGATTGTGTAGTTTGTTTGTTCCATATTGAACGACTGCTGCATCAGGTTATCTTTCTGACTCTCATACCTGGTGGAGACAAAGATAACATAAAGTTAGGCCTTGACGATAGCTGGAACAGGGAACCTAACCCTGAGGTTTCTCAAAGTAAGGTACTTACATCCTCTTCTGCTTCAGAACTCTCATTGCCTTTTGCTTGACCATGTTCTAATAGAGGAAAATTAATGAAAGCACTTAGTAAAAATTTAAATAATAAACAAAATAAACATGACAGTACTGCCAAAATGTTTTCCTAGTACAAAGTAACAGAAGATGTCACATTCACAGATTTACTTATTCTTTGAGAATGAAACTAGATAATAAGTTCTTTGTGTTTATTCTCTGTATGAAGTTGTTTTTCAGACGGTTTACTCTGGGCAAGGCCATGCAACAATGATGGCAACCATCACTTCCACCAAGTGACAGTAGCATACAGGTGTTAAAATGCATTATATGAGTTACTATGTTTTATTAAATTCACTGGTATCGTTATCAGTATCAGGAAGGAACATTTGCATGTGAATTCTCACCTTTGAGGGCCCGTCCTTCATCTTTTTCATCTGATCCTTGTACTTGGCAAGTTCAGCATCTAGTCTGGCAATCTTCTTCTCGACGGACTCCGCCCGAGAATCAACCTTAAAGTAGAAAACAGAACAGAGCATCAGCTTCTGTGGGATGACTATTACCATCAGGCTCATTTTAATCAGGGTTTAGAGAGTTAATAAGTACCACAATGACTTTGCTATTTTTTGTGGGCTGTGCTTTTACAAACTAAAATCACAATGAAAGCTAATTAATCACCATTCTATACAATATGTCACATGTCTCTTCCTCTCCAGTAAACTCCAGACAGCTGACAATAGCTGCGGCCTGCCTGGTAACCTGTAGAACTGGTTGATGAGTGTGTGCCACCTAACCGACAGAATCAAATAGTTTCAGCTGTGTGGCTGTCAAGTGACTCGAATTCCTGCTCAGTTGCATAACATTGATTCCTAATGTGAACAGAAACACATTGTTTTCTGGAAACATCAGCTGATACATAAAGTGTAAAGGGAAACTCCTACTTGTTAGTATTGATTAATTTACGACATGTTAAACTCGGTTATTTGGAGAAGAGGCAGGAACGAGTCGAACCCTCGCCTGGTTTCTGCTCTTAAACTCGGCTAACAGTTAGCTAACAGTTAGCTAGCAGCCGAGCAGGGCTCCATCTTTGTTTACTTTGCTCGAGACAGCGATTAAAACTCGTTAAAAACACGATACTTACGCTTCCTATGCAGTCAGAGAGGTTCGGCGGCGGGGCCTTCGGGGTTCCTCTGCCGAATATACGGTTCATTTTGACGAAGTTAAGACTTTAAAAGTAGAAAAACTGCGGCGCTGGCTCGCTGTCACCGTCCGACTGAGGGACAACACCCGGAAGAGTCTTGTAAGTGACGTCAGAGGAGTCATGTGTTCGTTTCTCTCTCGGCCCCGCCCCCTCAGTGCTCTGTTTACTCTGTCCAGATTTAATGGGTTTTAATTTTAAACGTGTTTATCTGCTTCAGCTTCAAATGTTTGTTTTGTCCGCGTAGTTTTACTGTTTCTGTTTATTCTACTATGGATTTCCTCCCATCCTGTGCTTGTACCAGGGCCCTGTACTTTGTAAAAGTATTAATATTCAGCCTAATTATTTGTTTTATTGACTTGATAACACAGTTGTTAGGTGTGACTGCCTTAGACTAGTAATACAACAGATTGAAATACTACCCTGGCTGCAGTGAGCCAAAGGTTAAGAATTGTGATAAAAGATTTATCCAGTATAGCTCAATAGATGATTAAACAATAATGATATGTTTGTATATGCAGCATTACAGACTCTTTTTTGCATTTCTTTTGAAATAGTTAGATTCACTATTTATATTAATATTTACATTCATTTATCACACTGAGAACTAGAACGAGGAGTACTACCAAATAAAAGTGTAAAAGTTTGGCTGAGCAATCAATTTCATTGGATTCCAGTATTGATAAATGTCCAGTTCACAGGGATAGGGAATCATGAATGTAGAAGCTGTAGTGAAGCTTCTGCAATCAGTTTTTCTTTTTTTAATTGGACCACATAGCTATAGTTATATCATTTTCTGTCCTCTGGAGGGAGCTGCTGTCATAGAGTATAAAATCAAATCTAAACCTGCAGAGGAACACATTCTATACAACCAAAGACTCTTCATTAAAACTCATTGCAATGCTGAAAATGAATTCAAAACAAAAACTGCTCAAAGCTTTTTTTTAATCACATATCAAATGGTAGTGAAAATTAGGTGAAAGTTAAATATCACTGCTGCCACACCACAGATTGAAACTGACAAGTTGATTGTGTCACAGTGAGAGAAGAGAATCAATGTGGATTTGTTTAACCGGTTTTAATATTGAGATCTTAACACACAGGATGTTTTGATCAATACATTGTTGAACCAGTAAAACACACTGACTGAAAAGAAAAATGATACTGACACCCTGGCCTTCTGTGCTTTATTCATCTTTATGCCAGTGGACACCTTGTGGCAAAAGGTTCATCAACAATTTGAAAAAGGTTTTATCTCAAGCTCTGGTTTAGCAACACGAGAGAAACTGTTTGTGTGAATTTATTTCCCACATGTTGTTAACTTTCTTCTCTAATGAGACAAATGAGTGTATTCCATGATTAAATATCAATTTTGTATAATACATAGTCTATTTGCAATACATTCAAAAATACAGCACGGTCCATCGAGCATATAGGCAGCTGATGTTGCATTTACTATCATAGCAATGGTTACTGACATGCTACAAATACAGTTTATCTCAGTGATTTTGTGCAAAGATTTTCTTTTCTCATCTATACAAAATAATGCATCATATACATAATTATAATGCTGTACACTGGACAGAATAAACTGGATCAACTTGGTAAACAGATATTCTTGTTTTCAGATTGCACTCATGGAATATGTGTCTACAATAAAAGCATGAGCATATAGGACTATGCGTATCATGGTAAAAGCCATACACAGCACACGTGATTGAATTATATATATAATTGAACAACTTATCCATCTGGACACAACTCCAGAGTCAAAGCTGATAGAGAGCCCTCTGTCAAATTTTAAATGCACATTCAAGTCCAGGATTCACCCATTAACGTTTCTGCTAATTGTAAAACTCTCAATGATTTCACAAGCTTTTGGCACAGATCTGCAGTCATGGGATTCATACGACCACCACAGAGATGTTATCTGTGTAAAAAACAACATTTTATACATGTACTTTTCAGTAATCATCCCTGAAATCATTTTCCGCTGCTACAAATATCTTATCCTGGACTATCAAAGGCACATTTGGTCATAGAAAAAGAATATAGGTGGAAATGACAGGAGGAGGAGAGAGGTGTGAAGAAAATGCAGCTGAAATAATATATATATCAAATTATATTCTTCTTAACTATTATGTTCTGAACATGCAACTTTTTGGGGGGCAATTTCTCACTCATAATTGTCAGTAGCAACTCTTTAGATTGTTTTTCTTGAAATATGATTAGTCAAAAAAAACTTCAAAATTTGTGAAAATGCCTGTTATCATTTCCCTCGGCCCAAAACGAAGCCTTCAAATGTCTTTACAAAATGTTTGAACTTGAACCATTAAATAGTGGCAGATCTAATAATCAATCCGTCCATTTATTGTTATAGTTCAATACACCATTTTCTTAATCTTAGGAAAGAAAAAAGTTTCAATCACATCTGGTCTTCTTTTCCTGCATAAACAACCCCTCCCCCTCTGTAAATCCACCTGAACATTTGAATAATAAATACACACAGTCTTCCACGAGGAAGTCAATTGCTTCGAGAGGCTAAAGTCAGAGCAGAGGAGGACGATGAGGTTGTTTTCATGCAGAGCAGGTCTGTGGTTTTAATTCTATGTGGATTCATGGGAAAGATTAAATACAATATATGATTTGAAACTTTCATTGAGCACTGAAACGAAATCACCAATGTTGGCACTGATTAAACTTCAGGAGATGAAAATAATCCAGTCAGCCTTTGCAATAGAGTCATAAATTCTACATGGTTGATGTGATGTGGGTTAAGCCCAGGTCGTGTGAGTCTTCTTTTCCGATGTGGGAAATTGAAGACAGTTCCACTGCTAGTCATGACGGTTTACTAGTCCCGTCTGGGTTCTCCAGGGGAACGGCGGCCTCCTGCACTGTGCTCGGGGCCTTTTTGCCTCCAGACACCCTCTCTCCTTTCAGTTTGGCCGAGAGGCAGAAGTCTTTGAAACACCGCTTGAAGTTCTCGTCCAGGAAGGCATAGAGCACAGGGTTGAGGCTGCTGTTGGTGTAGCCCAAAGCCACGCAGAAGAAGTAGGCGGCCATGATGGCGGTGGTTTCCGGCACACTGGCGAGCGCCTTGATCAGGATGAAGATGTGAATGGGCGTCCAGCAGACCACAAACACGGCCACCACCACCACCACCAGTCTGGTGATCCGGCGCAGGTTGCGATCTTTCTCGCGCGAGCCCGACAACATTCGGACGCTCTTCAGCCTCAGGACCATCAGGGAGTAGCACACAGTGATGATGAGCACAGGCACGACGAAGGCGAAGACAAACACGCAGACCTTCATCAGAGTGTCCCAGTACACGTACGGCTCCGGGAACTGTAAGGCACACTCAGTTACATCTGCAGGTGGAGAAGGAGGGAGGGAGACAGGGTGGGAGGGAGGAGGAAAATGTGAACTAAGTGATGAAGTGCACTTGTGCTTCACTAGAAATAAAATTCCACTCTGTGCCTTTCTATTATCAATTTAACAAGCTGGTATAAAGGGACTAATCTACGTTCCACAGGAAACATTTTGCTCGAAACAGCTATTTTCTAACACCATCTATATTCAGGAAGGGCGACGCGTGATGTGTGGCTAATGGGAAACTAATGGATGGACTAGATAGAATATATTTCTGCTTTTAAACTACTACTATTAACACATGCTTGAATTGGATGTCCAGAGCCTAGAATACAGACAGAACCCTCGAGGCTTTATCGGGTGGAGGGTGAAAGCACTTCCTCACCGCTGTTTGTTTGGGTGCCACCCAGAATAAACGCCGGAATCCCTGCGGCCGACGATAGAATCCAGATGCACACGTTGATCATCTTGGCTTTGATCGGAGTGCGGAAGTCCAGGGCTTTTACCGGGTGGCACACGGCCACGTAGCGATCCACGCTCATCATGGTGAGAGTGAAGATGCTGGTGAACATGTTGTAGTAGTCGATGGAGATGAAGACCTTGCACACGACCTCGCCGAAGGGCCAGGTGTTGAGCAGGTAGTCGGTGCTCTGGAACGGCATGGTGGTGGTGACGAGGGCGTCGGCGAGGGCCAGGTTGAAGATGTATATGTTGGTGGCTGTCTTCATCTTCGTGTACCTGCTCAACATGCACAACACCAGGTTGTCCTTAATTAGTGAGGAGAGAGAGGTGACGACAGCCAAACGTCCATCCAGACTTCCTGACTCTGTGGCGGACCTTGCTCATTATGAATTAAACATAGGCCATTAGTCCACACTGCTTCCTTGAATCAGTAATGTAATTTTTCGGACTCACGCTTCATTGTTATGTATAGCGTGCTGCTGATTGGAGGCCATGTGTAATCAACTGGTTTTCACTTCATTAAATTGTCACAGCATTAAAGCTCTGTGTGATGAATATTACCGAGATTAATTTAAGTTCTATTCAGCACCTTTCACACTGACACTAATCCTTCAGAATTAAAATTTGAAGTGGCTCTGTTACATAAAACAGGGCTCACAGAAAGTTCTGCATTTGTTGATTTATGGGAAACACAAGTGGATTAAAATCAATGATAAAAAATACTTCAATCCATTAATGTAATTCTCGCATTAAACATTTTTAAGAAGTTTAAAGCCTCAAAAGTATTAGTTGACATTCCTGGAAATACACATTCATGTTCTGTTTTGGTCTCCACCTTCTCAGTGGCTAAGTGCTGCATGTTTTCACCATTATTTTCTGCAGATTGGTGCAGGGTGAGGGTTACACTAATGAGGGCAATGAGACTAAATCAAGTTGTAACGTTTATGTGTCCTCAAACCGAAACAATGAACTGAAAGATGCTAAAATGCTCTGTGGAGGTGAGGAACTCTCTTTGACACCCGGAGTCATTAGATTCATTGTTAACACAAAACATCCATTAGAGAAGTTTAAAGACGTACAACATGCACGGCCCTTCTACTAATGGCTTGATGTTCGATGTTTACATGGCCTATGTTGACTTTGCATGGGAGTAATATGTTTACACTTAGTCAACATGAACCTCATCCTCTTTCAGTTAACTCAGCAACCGAACAGTAAAATATTATCATTATTTTTTATAACCGTTGTGATAGCATCTGCTTCTGCCGAGAAGGGACGCCATCAGTCTGATCTGAGGTAATTGTTGTCCATGGACCGCAGCATCCTGGATGGCACTGCTGCTTTTCACATTACATCAGAGGAGATTTGTTGCTCTTATACACCATAAATATCGCCCAATGAGGTGAAGGCCGATTGATAAAGCGCCGCTGGTTTCAACTTTAATTAATATCATGTCTACCACAGTATGGGGCTGATTTATTGTATATTGTTATTATACTTCGGAGGTCTTGAGGGTTAGTAGATTGATAAAATGGGCCCGTCTGAAGGTTTCAGGCACTGGAGGAGGCAGAAATCAATTCTATATCTCAATGTTTTACACATTTAATGCTGGGTGAGAAATGGCAGTATTAATTTCAACCTAAGTTTTGTGACTTATAGGCAGAAAGGTTTTTCTAGTACAGATGTTGTCACAGCTATTTAAATGCACATAACATACTCATTCTTACAATATACTTGAAGCATAAGAGTACACAAGAGCAGTATCTGTTGTTTCTGTGAAGGACTTGTCTCTGGAGAGCGTTGAACAAAATACAGGCACTAAAAAAAAATCTGACACAAACCAGACAGACCCATGGATCGGGGCCAGTGGCTTCTCCATAAACAATAAAAAACCAGGACCCCTGTTTTTTATCACCTCCAAATAAATTTGACTTGTGCCAACAGAAATATTTCCCCTTATAATTAGTCTCATAGCTGCCACATAATTTTAAATCTCTGCAAGATTCATATTTAAATTTCTCATCAGGAATATGTATGATTTGTTATAGTCATTTAAATCAGACCTTACCTTATGATGACATACATGACGAGGCAGTTGCCCAGCAAACCGACCACAAACACCACTGAGTAGACCGCGGTGATGATGGGGATGATGGGGGACATGCTCTCCGGCTCCCAACCATCTTCGTGGCTCACGTTGCGGCTCTCTGAGTATCCGGACACCCAGGCGGAGGAGGAATTGAGCGGACAGTCCTCCAGCAGCGTTGAGAGGCACTTACTGTCTTCTTTGAAAATTTCTACCGGGGTGTTTTCCATCGTCGCACCTGTTTGTCCGGCTGTGTAAAAGAGGAGACGTGCGGATGAGCCTCAGAGACGTGCGTAAAACCCGATTAGATGCGTAAAATGTGCGTGATCGTGAAAATGGAGAAAGACGAGGCATGCACAAACTTCACTTTGCTGCAGGAGACACTTTAGATCATGCAAAGAACAGTCTGGAATAAATCACATATCACTGTGAGGCTCATGTTACTCACCTGTATCAACAGGAATCAGTGCACGCTCCCGTTAAATGAATGTATTATTTAATAATGTATCCGCAGAGTTATTGTTCAGCCCGGTTCGTTTTTGTTGTCCTGCGGAAGGTTACAGCTCATCAAAGTTTGTGGATGGCTCTGCGCGCCTGGAGAGGAGCAGCCACCAGCTTTGCGGACACTCGTGCACTCGCACTGATGGAGAGGAGGTGGTGGCGCGCAATCAGGATAGAAACGCACGTATGAACCCACACACACACACACACACACACACAAACACACATACGCACTTGTCTTTCCATTGTTGTGAGGACACTCTTTGACATAAAGAATTCCCTGGCCCCTTACTCTAACATTAACCATCACAACTAAATCCCTTCCTCTAACCTGAACCTAAATCTAACCCTGAAACCAAGTCTCAACCCTCAAACAGCCCTTTGAATCTGTGTGGACCAGACAAAATGTCCTCACAATGTCAAAATGTCCTCACAATGATGTTATTGAACCAAAATTAGCCCTAAAAACTACAAAGACTCACACCCAGGTCAGAGGACATTACATTGATTTAGAGACCTGCTCTAACAGAGCCTGACCCAAAACACGTACCCTTAACATAAACTTATAGGTCCCCACAACATGAGTAATACCTGCATCACACACACACAAACACACACATGCACACACAGATTTACGCAGTTATCCTTTGCATTGACTTCCATTCATTGTGGACAGCCTAAAATTAACCCTTACCTAAACTATGACCATTTCATGCCAAAACTTAAGCAACCACAATTCACATCTTTTATAACCTAAACCAGGACCTCAGAATTTATCATTTGTCTTGAACAGGCTTTGGTTCCCATTAGCTCCACTGCTCCTGACGTGCACATGCACATGCACGACTGTCATGCTTCACCCAAAATGTGAGATGACAGAGCAATGACAGTCACCTGCAGGCAGACACTGGGCTTCCCACAGTCTTACGTCACAGTGGAGTAAAATGTGTTGTGCATCATTGACCAAGACATCCCTGATTTGTGCAGATCCCAATTTACTCTATATTAAAAAATCATGATGGACAGAGGGTTGGAGGGGGGTGTGACATAAATCTGGAGACATTCAGCCCGGGGTGGTCGCAGTTAAGGGTCATAACCACTTTCAGCGCTGCACATTTCAGGAAATTTCTGCTTTAGTGGACAGAGAACAGTTCAGGGACGGGAGAGGGAGATGATTTATGACCAAGCTCCAACACGGATGGGATTCAAACCTTTAACGCAGAATGACCCACAATTTCACTTTATAAGTCATTATTTCAAAGTAAAGGCTGGAACACTCAAGACTCTGCTGCTTTATTAATGTTGCTTAAATTTGATTGATTTTAAAGAGCACAGGTAGGTTGTATTGTTGCTTTTTGAAAAGGAGTTCATAAGCGAAAAATGCTAATTGACCTGTCAAGACGTTCTGTTTTACACCCTGGAGCCTGATGTAAAGCTCTCCTTTATTTTGCAAGACCAGCATCACACGCCATTATTGAACAAAGTATGATGAAAGCTGGTGAAGCGTGTTACATGACAGATTTGCACAATATGTGTGTCTGACAAAACAAATATGAAAAATGCAATAAATTGACAAGAAATAGAAATGATAAAAGCGAAATAATTAACAGCACAAAGATAAGAGACATTTAATGGATAAATGAATATAATTCACAAAGGATAATTATAAGTGGAGTCAGAAAACTCAGAACCAATGTTAAACAACATAAATCAGACTTCACCTCCAGCAAGACCCAACATTCTCCTTAAATACAATCAAACATTCAGGCTGCTCTTACTCATGGATCGTATATGAAACAATCAGCATCAACATAAGAAACTGACAAATACTTACATTAGATTCATTAACCCGATACATCATGCAGCATGACATCGGTCAGTGAAGTATCCAGAGCAGCTGACATCTGAGGATATTAAAGCGTCTCATTTGTTGAGTCCTCAGGGCTCAGAAGAAGCCGCGGATATGTGAGTGGGTAATTATGGGGAATATAAGAGGAAAAACCAATGAAAAGTCAAGAGCCATTACAGCAGGAAGAAAATAATTTAAACAGTTTAGCTGCTGACTCAAACGACGTAATGATTCGGTTAATTTCTGGTGCAAGTATCTTCTTTTATTATGTTTCTTATAGTCAGGATTGTCTCTGGGTGGGTTTCAGGTCAATGACTTTAAAGCTCTTGAAGTTATTCGAGTTAAAGAGATGGAAAAGTATTCAAAGGTTTATTTTCTTATCCACCCACACTGACTTTTAATATCAATGTCAATGATCTCACTTTTCATTCAAATCTTGTATCTTCTTGTCAAAACTCGTAAAAAACACTTTATTTTGAAGGGAATGTTCAGACTGTGATTCCACAAGTCAATACTCCAATTAAACCAAACGTATCAGTAAAATGAATGAACTAAATATGTTTGGTTTCCTTCTGCAAACATGGAGGAGGTTGGGTACAGGACATATACTGCAGCCAGCCACCAGGGGGGTGATTGAAATGGCTTTTTCTCCGACAACTTGAATTTGAGTCTTTTTGGGCTTGAACAGCTTTGCTCGGAAATCCTTTTCGACCAAAAGGAAAACTGAGCGAATGTCGTCACTGCACTTACATAATTCCAAATACTTAAATTAGATGAAAGATTCCCTCACAAACACGTTATGGCGTCCATCTGTCCTCTCATGACTCTGAGTAAAGACAAAGCCATGAAAGATATTCCTCCGGCCGCCCACACGTCATCACCAAAGCTGTAAACTATGAGCAAACTGTGAATGTCATCGTCAGTGTCTCACATTAGTCATCATCAGCAGCGAGATAAACTTACCCCGCTGTCAAGAGAGGATCAATGTGCTTTCACACCATGTTTCAGTAAAAATAAATAAGTCAAAGCTGTGATGCTTATTAAAGGATAAACGTGTTTCGATAATAATCTCGGGTCACGGCCAGTAGCAGAGTCCTGGAGGTGATGCTGATTTAATGATTTTACTCAAAGATGCTTCAGCGCAGCTTGAAGCAGCTTTGTTTGGATGTCTTGACCACATCTGCGGACAGATGATTACAGCGGGGGTCCTCAGTGGATTAAAACAGACATCTTGTTCTACAGCAACATTGTCTGAGAGACTTCCCAGAGGACGCACCCCGGTGACTGGAAAGATTGAATCAATTACATCAATTATCTCCAAACCAAACAAATACATCATGAACATAAATTTGCTGCCCACTCCTACTTTGGAAGATGAAATCAAAGAGTTTGCAAATTAACTAAATTAATTGGTGCTAAATCCCAATCTGGTTTTGTTAAAGAAAGAAAAACTAATTCCTGAATCTGCCTTGTTGAAATTTAACAAGTTCTCCTTTGGGTCGTGTCTCAGACAACAGCATTGGAACGTCCTTGGCGGATTTGAAAAGGAGAAAGTGCATCAGACATAAAGCATGTGAGGCACTTTTCATCTCTGATTTCTAAACTCCTCATTTTGAAATCTCTTCTCACCAGGAGCAGTAACAGAGGTCATCACTGTGTGTGTCTGCCGTGTGAACAGTGTTGCGTGGTGTGAGTGTTGTATTGTTGTGGGTAAGTGTCAGAGCAGCTCCAGGTAACATGAGGCATTAGGGGGAGATGGAAAATGTGTAGGTTCAGAGGAGCAGCTGGGGGCGGTCCCTGCTGGATACACACGGGGCTGTGTGGGATATTGAGTGTGTTGTTCTGCTGTCGGGACTCAGTCCACTTCCTCTCAGCATGATGTGTGTACACAGCGGTATTGCATTTTTGTGTTATTGAAAATGTTGTTATTGCATTCGTGTTGTTTTAGAGTTGATGACAAAAATGTCTCAATAATGACTCAACGATGTGTCTTGATTCTCAAACACATCAGACGATCTGAATCTTTCCGGACTCAAACCTCTGATCCCTTTTTGATCCTGATGATAGGATATAACAAACGATGTTTTCATCCTATGACATAATGTTTTCACGCTATTACAGCATAAAAAACCTTTGTTTCACATTATAACAAGAAAGGAATGTTGTTGCTGCCTTGTCAATAAAATAAAAACAGATCATTGTGACGTTATAAAATAAAATGTTTATTGTAATAAAAAGATATTTTCATGATGTTTTCACTACGTAATCCATTATCATTCTGATGATAGGGCTGTGAACTCAATAGTAAAGAAGCTTATTGCAGATAAACAGATCACTATCAAGTTTATTGTAATAACAAGATATTTTTTACACATAAGAACATGAGATTTTTTTTACTTTATTACGAGATACAAACAACACTTATAACATCAAATGTTTCACATTGTAACAATATGCATTTTTGATTTTGTAAGATACACTTTACTTTATAATGTGATAAATTCCTATAATTTTATAATCCAAGTACTGAGTATTGCCAGAAAAACAAAAAACAGATCAGTGTCATGTTATGACAAAAAAATAACCAGATATATTTTACACTGTCACAAAATATTTACAAAATGTAGAATTCATGACATTTCAACATGACATCTTTAATGAGGTTTATTGACATGATCTGATTAAATTCTACCTCATGCTTTGTTTGAGACACGGTGAGAATCTGCTGTTGTTAAACTCTGTGACGATACGTGATAAGAAAAATAATGAGTCTGACCCTCGATCTGGAAGAACCATCAGTCTACACACGCATATAATGGATGAGGCACTCCAAGTAATCAACGAGATCAAAATCATTCGGATAATTGATGAATCGTCATTAGAGGGAGGTCTTTACTGTCAAGACATCAGCGATGTGAATTTATCATATTTGCTAACTAACACTTTTCACATACAGATATATAAGAGTTAAGAAAAAGTCCCCATGATGCACATCCATACTGTGGCTGTTTATGTGCTGCACCTTGAGCTGTGGAGGCAGCAGGGAACACTGTACTTGATCTATGAGCATCAGGAACAGCTGATCATCTTCAAAAATGCTGAATGTGCACAGAGAGACATTTACAATCGATGGCCGAGGGATTGGACGGCACACAGACGGTCCTCTACATCACACACAGAGAGCGAGAAAGTTGTAAAATGTAGGGGTTGATGTGGGGAAAAAGTTGGAGAAGGAGGCAGCGGAGATGGAGGGTGAAGACGGAGGCCAGAAATGATGAGGCAGGTGAGGACAAGAGACCTCAAACCTTTACTCATGATTCATGTGTCCTGCTGTAAACCACATTTACTATATTTGATAGTGTTGCTGTAAAATATAACTTTTAACAGTTGCTTTTTAAACATATTTAAAAAATGATATAATCCCAAACGTTTAATGTCATTGTTTACATGTTAAATAGGATTCAAGTTTTTAAAAAGCATGAATTTCTGTGACAAGCTGACATCGTGGATTTCTTTATGTTCATCCGCTCTAAGAATCGCTTGCTCTCCCAAAGCAGACTTTTTATTTATTGAGCAGCATCGATGTTTAATAGAAATAACTACCCAGAAGCCAAATGAACATCCGCAGTGACTGTCAGAACATCTGCAGTCACTAAAACATTGGCTGAAACAACTAGAACATCCACAGAAATATAGAAACGCTAAATAACGGTGCAGATTGACTACAAAGTCATTTGGTGACAGCAGAGCCACATTTTAGCTGCAACATTAGCACTTTGTATTTCCTGAAACTTCAGTCGGCACTTTGGCGCATGAACACCTAGTAATATGGACATATGTAGAAAATCGATACGAGAAATGATGAGAGAAATGATGTTATCTTGAACATGCAGGTGTAAGTGTAGATTTGAGTCCGTCTTGATGGGTTTAAGAAGTTTTCAGTTTCAGTCTGGCATGGCAGATGGTATCACAGGACTACAACACCCATTAACCTTGGCCACCATCGCTGTGAGTCACCGTGGTACCCGGAATCACATGATTGTGTTATACCGATGATTCAACCACAGGAGTTTCACGCTGATCCAAGCTGGAGCTCCATCAGTGAGTCACAAAACCTTTTAAATGGGACTTTTGTTTGGGCGTCACATCCAGCTGCTCTCACTTCACTACTCTGCTTGACGATTTAAGTTTGTGCTCTAAACTTCAGTCATTCTGATTCAACCTCTATGACACAGAGGAGATCTGCACAAATCCCCCAACAGCTCCGGAGACAATTCACTAAAAAACTAAGTAAGACACATTTTATTTGTTATTTCCCGATCAAGCGCTTTCTCTTGAGGACATTTCAGGACAGCTAATAAAATTGCACTCATTTTCTCTGAGGTAATTGATCCGACTGAAAAAATGGGACTATTACCATACTCTGCAGCGCAGTGTGGCAGACTCGTATTAATATGTGTACCTGATTATGCCCTGGAGGCCTCAGTGTATCAGCAGTGTTGATTAAACTGTGTTAATAATGTTGCAGCACAAAAGCTTTTCAGACTAATAGCTTATTCTCTTGGCCTAATGCAGCGGCATTAGCCTCTGTGCCTCTATTATAAAACGTGAAGTCAAATCAGTGTTATTCCAGCCGTATGTTATTGTGTGCAGATTGGAAAAACAGCCTGCAGCCTAACAGCTCAGCGTCAGAGTGATTTATCACTTTAACTCCTCTGACGGGGGCGATCCTTCTTATGATGAACTGGGAACCACCACCGACAAACCTGCGTTACTGTTAAAGCACATGTAACAGAGCGTTAATGATTCAGCAGCCCACATTATAAAACAATAATTATGCTGCAGTTGTAACAAACGGTGCTAATCCCATTTTCATATTTGAGATTTAGACAAGTCTGTCTGTGATTTATGACTCGCTGAGGCCTCTCGACTATTTCTGTGGTTTTTTTGTTTCTTCACAGTTCACACTTCCCTCATGAGCTCCCCCAAATTTGATCAGAGTGAATCCCATCTAAAGGTCACCACTCTCTTCAGGTGTGACTTCCGCCTATGGTTGCTGTGGTGACATGGATGCAACTGAGCAGCGAGTGATTCACTCGGCGCTCAGCAAACCTCTTCACTATACCTCCATCTGTCTGGTGTGTGTCAGTGACCGACAGCATCCATCTGCAGGCGAGGCAGGGAGCAGATCTGATGCTCACACACATCACTTCTGTATTATTACAGGAAACACAGGGCTGGCCGAGCACGGTCTGACATGATTAATATGAGGAGGGATCCTTCAACTCATTATCTGTCCATGTGCTTCTTCAGTGACCACATGCAACACTGGATCATTGGTCTCCAAAAGAAAAACCATCACAAAATCTCACAGACTTGTTTCTTTGGTCAGAGTGTGGAACCGGTTCATCACAGAGAACAGTATCGTGCTCTGGGCTTCATCAACAGGTTTTCTGACCTCGGAAAAAGTAATAAAAAACAATTTAATGAAATCCTAAGATCGTATCTGTTGTCACACTGAATACGAGACTTGGTTTGAAACTCTCATGAGGATATTGGGCATCTTGACATGATGGTGGCGCCCTCTTTGGGCATGTGCATGTTAGCGGAATGAGTACGAAACTCTCAGCAGACGCAGAACAAGGAAAGAATGAAACTTTTAAGACGGCTGAAAGGCTTCAAGTTATAGTGATCATAGATGTAGCTCTGATGACTTTACTTTATATGAACCAAAGGAAGAACACGTATCTTTGAAGAACAGTTCTCGTATTTAAATCTATATCCACCAAATATCACACACACATTCATATTATTATACCAGAACCAACCAATTACCATTATTAATATGAATGATAATATTTACACATGTTTGGTCCATGAACCTAATTGTAAACCTGCTTCCTCTCCTCTCTGTCTTGACAGTAATTAAAATCCGTTCTACAAGCCGCAAGGAGCCAGTTGTAATTAGTTCCATCCTTCCTGCAGAAATACATCAGATTGTTCCTTCATATATTAACGTCCGAGACGGGAGGTTGGTAATCACAGTCATGTTTCCACGTTGTTTGTTGGAACGATTATCCAATAAATGTGATGAATGCAGAGGAGCTGAGGTTATTTCTCTGTAGTGTGGGGGAGGAGACTGCACACAAAGTAGGTGACTGATGTTTTAACCATCTGTGTCTGTCTCTGATCAAAACATGTAGCACAGACACACACCTGACGCCCAATGAAAACCTCACAGTGTGTGTTACAGTACGTCACACATTAACAGCCACTTCAGAAAAGAACTGTAAATCCCTGGTTCAGATTTCTCCTCTGTTCTCACGTGGTTTTTTTTACAATAATCTGCTGATGTTGGGATTGTAATTTATTTGGTGAAATATCTCTTCCCAGCTTTTCAATATTTGCTGTGAGGTTTTACGATCTGAATATTTTCTATAACCACATCTGGACCTGTGATACAACTCCCTCATAAAACATACAATACGTGACGTCTGCTGGGATTTGATCTTTACATGAGACGAGTCCAGATAGTTGCTGCTTTCCCAGAAGAATACAGATGAGTGAAAAACACATATTTGATATTCTTATCACGTGAAAAATCAATTTACATGAGGTTTAGTCTGAAAGACAAACAGTCAATCACATAAAAACAAAAGCAGCAACAGATATAAATCAGTCACATTTTGAACCATTTAATTATAGAGGGGCTCTCTGATTTCTGTGAATAACCAAGTTTTAAGTTTCTATATGACAATAATGATATGAATAATAATGTATGTTTTCTAGATGCGCCATTTTGCATGTATTAAAATCAATAAACCCTGCTCTGCCCGGAGACAACAACTTGGTAACATGTTGCTAAAACGTCGATTTATTTGGACATTTTCATGGTTGGACACAAGGCACCCTTTATTGATTTTGAATGTGACTGTTGGAAAAGACAGGAAATCACTACCTGCATCAAAAAGCAGAACTCCTGATATACGCAGAAATGTATAGTAGCTGTGAATTTCAGTTTCCACTCTTTTGAATGTGTATCTGCTGCTGACTTGTGTCCCACAGCAATCAAGGTCAAGAGCTCTATGTGTTCTTGGTGGAGGGGTCGGGGAATCTGCAGTGGAAGTGTGCACCTATTGATCGTGTCTATTGACGGCTCTCACTTCTCATTAAGTCGCAGGCATCCATCAAAAAGCCAACAGTTCCCCTGGTGCATCTTGGTGGAGGATCACAGCGAGAAGCTTCCACCTACCCCTGGGCGACGTTCGTAGGGGGCTGGGGCACCTTGCACTTTCAAAAAAAAAAAAGCCACTCGCACGAGTCAACGCCGAAGAATAGATCAGGATTATGCACAAAGGCTTTGAATTGATGCAACACACTAAACGCAACTGTGTCCGCAGGGAGCTTCCACACCGGCCACTTGACGTCAGAGAGTTTAAAGACGGAGAGTCGTTCTGAAGTGAGAACACGTCCGACGCTGTGAGCGAAGAGGATTTCTACACTGCTGCTCCTTGTTTCCTCTGTGTAATATCAGGCTCCAGTGATTCTGTGATGGTTGTGTTGATTTGATTTCTATATGGCATTATGTTACTAATATCAGAACAGTTTCCTTCAATGCAATGTCTGATAGAGTGTGAGGGAAATTTCTCTCTCTATAAAACTGAGACAAGATTTCTTAATTTAATGACACTGTCACTGCACCACATTCAGTTCCTCTGAGCCTTCTTTTGTGGGGTTTTGCTTATTTTCCAGTTCTAAATTTTAACTATAATGGAAGTCAGTGGAGCGTATACCTCTGCCAAGCCCCAACAGTCCCCTTAAATTCAACCAATCCGAACCATACTGCACAGACTCATAAATATCAGTCCCCCAAATGTGCCGACTTTTTTCCATCAAAATTCATGAATTATTTCCTGAGAAATCAATGAAAATGTTGAAAACCACCCCACATCACAATTCGCACCAACATTCAGTTGGTTCCTCCCTGATCTTGGAGCCCATTGACTATAGTCTGATGACAAATTAGCCTCTGGGGGCAACGTACAATATATTCGGGCTTCCGGTGTAGACAGCAAATATCTGAGGCCAAGAATCTTCCTGCTGCTATTCACTAGTTTATCTAAGTCAAACGTTTTTCCACATAAAACACAAATAACAGCAAATAACTATCGTCATATGAATACAGGTAAATTAGAAACAATCATAAGGGGTGAACATGTAAGGAGGTAATTATGGGAATTGAGTAGCTCAGTTTTGCTTGAATCAAAGTTTTAAAAAAGTCCTTATTTATTAGTTTTATTTAGAAAATGAATCAAACTTTGACTAAAACTTGAGGCTACAATCGATAGCCGCATTAGCATTTTAGGACACAACCAAAACCAAAATTTTCCTTTAATGCTGCTTCCTAGTTATTTTTGCAGAGCTGCTTCCAAACTGCTAATCTTCAAAATACATTTCTGTAACTGGGTGTTTTTTTAAGATACTCTCTGATGTTAATGATTCCTGAGTTTTCCTCCATCAATACTCAAGTTATAACACATAATGGACAAACCTAACAATCCATTTCCTCTAATGATTGAGGGGATTTCTATGGAAGGAAACGTGGTGGGAAACAGACATTTCTGAATATGATTTTTATGGCTGCGGCTGGGAAACTGCAGGGAACGGAACATTATAAATACATCAGCTACGCAGAGAAGGATGTTTGAGGTGCTGGAAATGCATTTCTATTAAACCTGTCAGCCGCACATAAATGATCAGAGCATAAAGATGAGCGGTCGACGGCTGGTTTGGTGTGTAGCTATAGAGCCACACTCCACTAAAATCCGAGCAGAGATATAAGTACACTGATTGCCATGGTGAATTATAAGTGGAAAGTAAGAGAAAGCTATTTCTCCTCTGCAATTAAACTGTACCTTGAGCTACAGTTTAATGAAGTGCAGTCCTAGTACAAATAGCCTGTGTAGTGTTTGGTCTATAAGGTTTGAAGAGCAGGAACAAGCATTTCGCTGCAGCACCTGAATGCTTTGAGCATTAAAATCTGCAAATGACAAGCTAATTAAAAACACTGCTCATGTAGGACAAAAACAACCGGGAGAGATTATGAGCAGGCCGGTTGTTGAGAACATTTCTTGAATTGTGTCGTCATGTTCTTCTTGTTTTGGATCTTTTTCTTTCTGAGGGTAAATCTTTCCTCAGTGCACAGCGTCTTGCTCTAGGGCACATCAGCAGCACCTGAACCACAGCTGAACCAACCTGCTGCGTTTGAAACCACCCACCCGCAGGCCTGTCATCGCCAAAACCTAATTTGAGCCCGTTCCTGTCGTTTGTAACCTCCACTACATCCTCGTAATCCTGGGTCTGAGCCCTCGATATGAAATTAACAAATCAGACCGAACCGCTGCCTCACAGTGCAGAGAATTGAGGTCAAGGGTTTCTGAAATTTCAAAATGGCTTATCTTTGACTTCAGGGTTGGGTATCCGTCTGATCAGCCACTTAGGTCACAGGCTGTCTGATGAGAACTGGAATTAATCAATTGTAAGAATTTACAATTCATGGATGTTGTCGAAGGTACATTTAGGGGACTGATATCTATGAGTGTTTGCAATTTGGTGCAAATCCCCAAAAATCTGGATCTAGTGAATTTAGATGTGGTTTCATAAGATCGAGTGGCACTTTCTTCACATTCTCACTGATTTCCCAGAGAATATTAATGAAACTTGGTGCATTTAGAAGACTGTGTCTGTGAGTGTGTGTAATTAGGTGCAGCTTGATTGAAGCTAAGGGGCCTGTTATGAAGCATCTGAGTGCCATTATAGTTTTTTCTTTTTTCTTTAAAAGACCCCACACTTGTTTTACATGTTGAAATACTCATTTTCATGTAAAGATTTGTAATTATGTTGATTTCATTCATTAAGATACTTATCGAAGTATGGTATTAAAAGTGGACTGTGCAATTAAGTTTTTTCAAAATGCAAAGTGTATTTTCGGTGACTATGAACTAAAACTGCTCCGAAAATCTTAATATCGATGGGATGATTTCTGTCCACCTCCTAAACAGGTCAATTACTAAAGCAGCCGCAGAACAACGTTAGTGCTGATCTCAGGAGGAGGAAGAGGAGGAGGAGGAGGAGGAGGAAGCAAAGAACGTTCCCGCGTGAAATGTTCTTTGATGTTGCAACAGAAGGATGAAGCACAGGCCTCCTGAGAATCTCCTGCGGTCTCCTACACGTATTTATTTTACTATTCATTTTTAACTCTGCGTCTCCTCTAGGTTTTAAAGTTGAAGTGTTATTCTTACCCCTGACAGGAAACTTTAAATCAGATCAGTGGACAGTTTTGACGTGATAGATAAGATTCTGAACGTCATCCCTCTCTTTGGCTGTTTGGAGGCTCCGCAGCATTCGTTTCAATCAAGTCTGGAATATTTGGAGTCGTTTTCTGCACAATGCGTCTTGCTAAAAGCCCAGCTGCTGTGACAATTATATCTAAACATGGATTTGACACGTCAGCCACATCTGCCACGGAACGCTGAGGACTCTTGCTCCGAAAGCCCTGGCTCTCATCTGAAATGCTGCTGGGAGCCATAAATGACCTGAGAGGGTGCTGAGCCATCTGAGAATCTGAATAATCAGAGGCTGGGTGGGGTCTGTGTGTGTGTGGGGTTGATCAAAAGATGTGACATTAAACTTGACCTTAAAATCAAATGTGAGATCATTCGAGATAAAATGTTCAGAGTCTAAAAAAATATTCCTGGTGAGGTGGCATTTATGCTTCTATCTTATTACGGAGAATTGTATTTATTTTCATGTTTTAGTCGTGGATTGTAAGATGTGGGGCCGTAGGTTTGACGAGAGACCGTTGGTTTATCCCAACTGTGTGTGGTCACAGATGAAGAAACAACATATTAATTTTTTGTTAAATTAAATTTGTAAATAAGGTTGGATGACGAATCTTATCCATGTCCCATCCACTAACACGGAGGAAGCTGGGTTTATGACCTATACTGCAGCCAGCCACCAGGGGGTGATCAAGATGATTTTGCCTTGACGTTTGCAGTTGACGTTTAAACCTTGTCCCCAACCATATTGTTTACTGTTAACTGGACGTCTTAGTGTCTGTAATCCCGACTAATTAACTTCCTTGATCCGTCTGATAAACTGAAACACAGAGTCATTGAACGTGTCACATAATCGATCACCGCTAATCTGTTTAAGAGAACGACAAACGTGCAACAACCGAGGACCTGGCTTCTCTTTGTCCCCGACTGATCGTTTGTTTTCATCACACGTTGAGACACATCAGGAAAAGGTCTCTTTTTAAACCCCGAGGCCTCCACACCCTCTTCTGCCGGTCACTTCTCATTAAAGCCACAGTTGAAATCATTATCAAAGATCGGCCCGAACCTCCCGCTGAGCTCGATTGCGCTGATGAACGCCCCCCCACAGTCATCAAGGTGGTACCAAATAAACAGCAGCTAATAAACTATGGAAGCCTGTGCATATAAAGTTGCTGTGGGGTGCAATTAAGTGGTGTCATCTCAGATTCTTAATTTTCTTCCCACCCTGTCTGAACACACTGGACTCAATTCCTGCATGAAGACGAATCCTGTTCTTATCTCAGGATCTAGTTGAGGATCATTGCATCAAAGTTCTAATTTATAATGTTATTTTGACCATTTTAGCAGAATTGCATTCGTCCAAATTTACTTATTTTATCACAGCTTATTTTGTAATAATTGCTGAAACTCCCAAACTTGTTAAACCTGCAATAAATTAGGCACAACACTGAAATATTATCGTTTGATTTAATTTGATGAAATGACTGGGAGGTTATGAGAAGATCAGCGTGAAATATAGTTTTTCTGCTACAAGCTGCACAAACTGTCGACACAAAAAATCTCAGCGAGTATCGCGGGTCAAAGTTTCCTAAAGTTGGATGCGAGTGCTGCACTTCTGAAATTTCCTTCACCACAGGAAGTGAATCTTTTATTCGCCTCCTCGCACGTGGAGAATGAAAGTGAACAAGGCTGAGTTTACAAACATAAGTCGTACAAAATTCCTTATTCCGCTCCCTAAAATGCAAAGTGAAACCAACAGTAACTGGATCATGAAGCTTCATGAAAACGTTGTCTTATGGTCATTCATGTTGCAGCTGACTTAAAAATCAAACGGTGGCAATGACAGCAGGAGACTCTCAGGCAGCAGCTGACTGTGAGGCCGAGATGATTCATGTTCATTTTGTCATCAGCAAAACAATCCAACAGTCGACATAATCGCCTCCTTTTTTCTGGACCGCTAGAAACTCCAGTGGGGAAACAGTGTCCGTCAACATGGAAAACACTTTCTCTTCCTGTTCATCACAGAAGCACGTGTCTTTCACATTTTTAATCATTAATGTCATATTTCTTCAAATCCACGCAGCATCCGTTCCACCGAGCTGAAAGTTTCATGCTTGAAGCAACGAGGAGCAGAGTCGTATCAAATATTAACGCATGTTATATCAGATTGTGCCGACGCTATCATCACAAGTCCTCTAACGATGCTATAAGAGGATGCACTGTGCATACTGTGTCTGCACTAATACACACAACATCAATGTCAGAACCAAATCATGTTTTCATTTGAGAGAACGTGTGGCTCTCTAAAACTGTGTGTGTGTGTGTGTGTATGTGTGTGTGTTTGACGGAGCTGAGAGCCAGGTGCAGCCCATGAGGAGATCGAGCGGCGTCTCTTGTCAATTAAGTTCTTTTGTGTGTTTGTTTGTGGAGGAGCCTGAGCGCCGACGATCGGACGACACGTAATCACACGCCTGGACGCAGCTATGTTGACTCAGTCCATGTTGCACTAACAGAGCAGGTTTTGTGTTGTGAAGAAGATGACGTGACGGCTACTAAAAGTCTTGATCGCCACCTGGTGGCTGGCTACAGTATAGGTCATAAACCCCGCCTCCTCTGTTTAGTGGATCAGACCAAACATGTTCTCAAAAGAAGTACGCTAATGCACAAGTGCTCAGTTTTACGGTATCTCAAATAAATAATAAATGTTTGTGCCATTCTTGTGCCAATCCATGCAGATTAAGCTGAGAATCGAGCTCAGATCACTTTGGCTGCGGTTTGATGTCGAACAGTTGAGTCAAACATTGTTAAATCAAAGATTGAACCTAATTCCATTGGAGAGAGAAGGGCAGATGCTTTGGCTTATTCAATGATCTGTGACGAATTCACTGGGTTTATTTGATCCAATAAAAACTGTATCACTGATTTCCAGGCACTAAAGCAGATGGGATCCTGAGATTACAACAAAAGCACCAACATTTTTATTTTTTTTACTTTAAAGGATTAAGATCTGTTATTGTAACGTCTTGAATATCTGTTCTTTTTGTCCCAGTAATAAGTCTCCCTGTCAGTTCTTATGTATTTCAGCTGAGCAGCCGCCAGATCTTTTGTTAGTGAATGTGTTTACATTTCTTCCTGCAGGCGAGACAGTGACGACCAAACCAAAACCAGCACGTCCACACGGCAATAATCACTCGGAGGCCAGAGGTGGCGTCCAGACAGCAGGCGTTAATCTCGCTAATGAGCCCAGTCAGAGTGGAACACACCACACATCAATCAACAAATAACAAAACTATACTCTGAATGACCAAACACACAGGGCAATTGCTGTTTATCACTGCTGGGGTAAAATAAATGGACCTTTAAGGGATAAAGTTTCTTGCAGTTAGGGCCTGAAAGGAGATGGATTTGAGTTCTAAGTGTGAATGGACACATGAGACCCTGTGATATTTGAAATGTGGAAAATGGTGTTTTTATATTTTTCATGTTACACCACAAATCATATTCCAAAGCAGTATACTTAATATACAGTACATGACAGTCCTTCTATCCATACATGATTAGTGTGTTGCAAATATGCAAATATCTTGCAGACACAAAACACATTTGCATGTGAATCCTCCATCATCTCTTTCATCATCCATTTAGGATTTCAAATGTATAGTTTAACCATCAAACCAAATTATCATAAGATGTCCACGTTAACTTTGAAATGAAGAAACTGTGGTGTGTTCAGGATATCGAGAATCACAGGAAATGTCAGCGATGATTTCTTCTGGCTCAGTGACATCAAACACAAGAGAGATCATTTTAATGTTTATGATATTGAAGATTTACTTTATATGTCATCAACATCTTTCCCTCACTCGAAAATATCACCACAGGAAAACATTGTATTTATATTAGAGATGTTATTTGATTTGTGTTTTTGTATCAGTGCCGCACGTCAACAAAAAACCCTGATGTTTTCCTGCACGCAGGACGTGGATGATTGACATTTTAAGTTATTGAGTCGTTGATATTGAGTCGTAAACATCTATTTCAAACACTGTTCAGACGGGAATTCATGCAGATCACCTGCTGCATGAAAACATCAATAATTGTGCAAATAATTCAAATCAGAACCAGGCAGTCAAAATGAGTGGGGCCTTGTCAGTGAGAAGTAAACATCAATAATGACCCTAATATCCTTCATGATTGTGCACGACTCAGTGATTAGATCTATAAATACATCCATCTGTATTCAAACCACAAGTGGAAACTGCTGAGCTCTGCAGCAGACCACCAGTTGTTGATTGATTATCATTTAGTGATCAGAATTTTTATAATTTTTCTGAAGCAAACACGGGGAGATTCTACCACACGGTGACTCAAGCTATGAATTATTTATTATTATCAGTGATATTATTCAACATCATCCAGTTTCATATTGCTCCAGACGTTTTGAGGCCAAGGGCTCTGCAGTCTTCTCTTATGGCTGATGGAGGTGACAACCAACAAGTACTATTGTACTAATGGTCATCAGCCTGACAGGCGGCCTGTTAATGGGGCCTGTATCCTGACTGACCTTACATACATACACATACACGCCTGAGGCAATTATAGGACTGTTATCATTCTATCCAAAGTATGTGAGAAACATTCATCACCCAGAAATACACTTCAGTAGCTTGGGCAGACGCATTAGAGTCACATATGGATTCAGATCAGCGTGAACCATCATCAAAAACGATTAACTGACTAAACTTTATTCAGGCGACATGAAAACGGTTTATTTCCAGAGAATGAGCCGCTCAGAGGTCATCTGCACAGTATGACTGAGGTGTGAGCATCTCTGTGATCTTTAATGACCCGCATCAGCTTAAATATCAACTTTAAAAATAAGAGACACCTCCACCAAGGAGGTTCTGCTTTCACCCCGTCCATTTGGTCTATCAGCACCAAACAGATGTCAACAAAAAAACTGGTGGAGGCAGTGAAGCAAACAAAGCAGCAGATAAGTTTACAGATTTATTTTAATCTACTAAATATTGTGCATTTATAAACATCAAAAGTATCAAATATGCATAAAGTACTGCAGAAGGGGGGGTTCAAGTAAAGTGTTACCAGCGAAGAAATATATATAAATATATAGCGCTCAAATGATTGGCTCGATACTAAATGGCTCGATATTTGATGTCTACCAACATGGAGACTCAAGATTTAAACCCAGAAGTAGGCAGATGGAATAACAATGTGAAAAACAGTGTCCAATGGCAGAAGAAATGTGGATGAAAAAAAAAAAAAGTCTGGAACGCTGTTGCTGAATAAACAATCTGACGTAGAGGACGTGTTGTTTACAGGGGATCACTGAGGAGGAAGAAGAAGCAGGTGCACAGCTGGGTGTTGGTCAGGTGAAGAGAACTGGTGTGAAGACTGAGGACTGTCACTTTTAATCTGCAAGGAAAACACGTTGACATGTAACGGTTAATGCAGAGACGACAAGAAACCGTCCGCTCCTCTAATTCAATAATAAATGTTGCTTATTTGTACTGTAGCTGAAGAGGCTGTCCTGAAAGATGTTTGAATGAAATATACAAATACACACGATTATTTGTATAAAGGTTATATAAAACCAATTTCAAAAGGGGAACTACTCAGTGAGCATACTGGGAGACTTCCATGGGGGGGTTTACTCTGGGGAGGAGACAGGAGTAGGCCTAGAACTGGAGGGACAACATACCCCATCAGACCTCGTGATCCTCCAGGAAGAGCTGGACAGTGTGGATGGGTGAGAGACGGACGTCTGGGATACCCTACTTGGTCCAAGCACCTTCACGACCAGAGCCTGGATAAGTGGAAGACAATGGATGAACGGATCACTCTTTAGCATCTCATTTACTTTTATCAATCAGTTCCCCTCTTGGTAGTTATCAAACACGTATCAAAGCTTTTGAATACGTTTTAATAACTGCATCTGAGCACTCTCAGAAAAGTACAATATTCCTCTAAATTGCAGTTTCATTGCTGAGTGTTGCACCCTTCAGTTCTCTAAATCAAATCATTAATGTCAGACAGATTTTCTGTCTTTGAAATATGACCAGTCAAAATAAGAAAACTCAATTATTCAAATACACAAACATATGGGAATATTTAAAGCCTGATTGATTTTCTCATCACTGATCTAATTATAAATGGCTCCACGAGTCACCAACATCTTTATCTTGATTAACTGAGCATTAGGGTGTTTGTTTGTTCCAGAAGAAGAGAGCTCTGATGTTGTCAGAAGCTGCAGCGACTAATTTACTGTTTTTACAGTCCTGGATTTTCTTCTACTCTGTGATATTGTGATATTATCTTCACAGGCTTGAATGAAAAAGAAAATATCATTTTTACTGTTTATCTGTTTCCCTCTGAGCTGTGTTATCCCTCATGTCCAGACTGTGCTCTGAAGGAATGACCTTTACTGGTAATAACAGCGACTCGGACTTTCAGGAAATCCCTTCAGAAAGTAGACATTCCACCGTCCAAATCGAAAAACTGTTTTCTAGTTTTCCTTCTCCTCTGGTTTAATTACCACCTCTCCCCTGCTCTGCCTCAGGCTCTGACACACTCAGCTGTTGCCAGTCACATCATGTCAGCTTGTTTGGAAGCAATCGAAGCTGACATCCTAGGTGTGTTGGAAGAATCGCCCTCGCACAGCAAACGAGAAAAGCAAACTGTTGCAGGACGACAATTTAACACACATTAAACTCGTCGGCAGGAAAAACTGAGCTCCCTTTGATAGACGCATCTCCCACGAGACATCAGGAGTGTGACAAAGGTTAATTAGCTTGTTAACCTTGTTTTGTGTTTATTGTCTTTTAAAGGCGACACTTTGATGATAATCACTCATTCAGTCATTTTTAATCCTGCAATGTGATGGAAGCTGCTCCTTTTGAAGAACTAAATTTAAACCAAACAAAATGCAGGCATTCAACACATAACAGAGTATATACAGAATGTAGTCAACACGAGTTCAGCCGTGAATCCACTATTTACGTTAAACGTTCACACTGTGACTGGAGGGTTTTCTCATTACACACATTTGCAGATAATAGTTTTCTGGTCTTATAAAGGTTGTTCTGCTTGAGGCAGGATGGATCACAGTGGTTGTCTGTGCTGCACTGAACCTGCTGGAGGCCGAGCTCCGTAGATAAAAACATATAAACTAAAATGAGAAAAAACATTTTCAGAGAATATGAATAATCTTAATATGCTGAATGAAATATTTTATAGCTTGTTTTTGTTCATATCCCAACCACTGACATGGAGGAGGCTGGGTTTATGACTGCAACTAGGAAAAATATAGTCTATTAAAAACCAACATTTCCGAAGGTTTCACCCACTCGCAGCCAACCTGCTCTCACTCTTCTTCCATCACTTTGGCAAGAGCAGAGTGTGTGAAGTCTGTTGTTCACCAGTTTGTTATACAATCTTTCCCAAAACTCTTAACTGTGCCCACTCTTCCACGCACCAGCATGAGTCAGATGTATATCTGACTATCTGGAAGCTGCTAGACACACGATGGTATTATTCTGCCTGGAGAAAAAAAAGGAAACCTGTTACGAGTAATCAATTCAGCCATTATTTTTCACTGCTTTCGTAGAGAAATTAAAAATATGATTACAACTGTGAGAATGACAACCCATTTGATTTCTACATTGCCATCAGCTGACGTTCAGTAACAAGGTTGTCACACAGCAACAGGAATATCTCAGTATGCATTCTGCAGTGTTCGGCGTACCCTGCAATTTGCCCCCTCTCACAAACGAGTAATCCTGACATGGCAGCAATTATTTTCCTACTTCAGTGTAAATATTCTCACACAGAACTATCTGCATGTTTGACTTGATTGAAAAGTGAAGCTGTATTTACATGACAAAACAGAGCGAGACTGCAGGAGCGGACAGATAATTCAGATGTGAATCACCGCCTGCAGAAGATGTGGGATAAATCTCAGCCCATCACCGTGAAGAGGGAGACGCCTGATATGTCTCATCAAAGCACGGCTCCTCAGATGGAATCTGCCGAGAGGACGGAGCCAGACTCACAAAAGAAACAGCAGATCAAACACCTCGGTTTGGGCCTGAAGATTTAAACGATGAGTTAAGAGTCGCTGGAGATAAAACCGGTGTTAACAGAATCAGTAAATTGACTTCACTTAAGTGTTGTCTTGAAATAAAAGTTTCAACATGTTTCCCAGCATCTTTTTGTAAAAAAATAAGAAGAAAAACAGTGAGATACCTGAAATGGCAGCAAATTTTTGAAAAATGACATGTGATCTGAATTTATTGATGGTTCATGTCCCATCCACTAACATGGAGGAGGTGGGTTTATTTCTATACAAAAGCCAGCCTCAAGACTCATATTTTGTGTTATAAAATATATACAGACATACCCCTAGTTAATTTTAATAAAGCTTATTAGCACGAGGCAAAAGACAGTGTGACATTTTGACCTGACAATGGCGCTAGTCTGTCATCTTCTGGGCCCATCTGATGTTTCTTTATTACAGTAAAACACAAGCTCAACTTCATTATGTTTATTTCCTATCTTGTCAATTTGCCTTTTATATTGAAATTCACCTCTTACAAAACATCCAGTGGCAGCACATCTTAATAAATCACAAATGATCAAATCTATTATTTCAGTTATGTTCCCTCAGGATATTTTGCCTGAGACTCATGAAAAGGTTGTTTTCATTGACTCTCTGTCAATGAATATGATGGACGTTACTTTATTATGCTGCATTGACTTTTTAATGCGTCAAACTGAAAAATGCAGAAAAAGGAATGTCATTCACACACACTGCACTCAACCGGTCAATCTTCTACTTCAAGACAATACTCACACACGAGCAGATTTAATGACAGTCATAAGATTCCCCCTCAGTTGTTAAATAAAACCAGCATGGTGTCTTCTACCAGTGACATCTCATTAAAGTAGGTTATTACCCTCCTCTTCTTTTATTGCCCTCTTTAAACCAAGAGCAGTAAAATCAGTGAGTGGAGACATAATTTGAAGAGTCCCTCCCGGCTCTAGTATTTTTAGATGGTACACTCAGCTCTAACAGGTGGACAGCGAAACAGATTTGACAGTCATCAGATCCGCTCTGACAGCTCACAGACGAGCCAACATTTATTTCTGGAACATTTGGTTCGTTTCTGTGTTGAGGCGAATCCTGATGATAACGATGCTACATCAGAGCAGACAACACAATTTTACTGAGTAATGTAAATCATATATAAATCAATTAAAAACACAATCACATTTTTAATTCAAGCTAAACTGATTCAGACAATCGATTATCTGACCGCAAATAAAATGTCGTTGTCTACAACAATGGAGCATTAGCAGAATAAAGTATTAGGAGAAAACAGTCGCAATATTAGAACAAAGACCAAAGACGTAATTTCAGGCTACGTGCCATCAGAACGTGGAAACTGGGTCCATTCAGAAGAAAAACACTCAGACTTGGAGGAGTAATGGTCGACTGATGTTAGCATTGGTTTCATCTGCAAACAAGTCAAAAGAGATCTGTAGTTTCTAAAGAAGAAACTGTAAGAATAGTTCAAACCTATCCAACTACATAGAAATAACTAAACAGTGATGACAGGGTGGTATATTGTACTTCAGCAGTTTGTTGTATACATCCCATAACTTCCTCATCCCCAATCACTGTATTATGTGATTTTCATTTCCTGGATAAATGCACAGAAACTACCATTTCCAGGTGATAAAATATAAAACACAGTGAAGTGAAATGTCATACTTTGCCTCATTCATTGATTCTAGTTCCAGGGATTGAACCAGCAACTCGTAAATGATCACGTTCAGAGGAAACAGGAGGACCCAAGATGCAGAGACAAAATGTGTAACTGAAAGTGTCCTTTAATAAGACAAGGGTTGTTTTAGGTTTACAAAAACCAAAAAACACCATAAACAGAAAAGAAACACAGTAAACCAAACTTCTCAAAACCTCCAAACAGAAAAACAAGGAAAACACAAGAAAACTCACATGAGATGAAGGAACCACGACAACGAGGCAGTGAGACGACCATGAAAGACGACCACCTGACAAAGGGACGCACAGAGACTTATATACTCAGGTGATGGGACACAGGTGAAAGACATGAGCAACAGGTGCAGACAATCACAAGGGCGGGAAACAGGACAAAGACAGGAAGTAAAGGTGGAAACACACAAGGAACAAAACTTCAAAATAAAAAAGGAACCTGAAAACTCAGGGAGAACCCAAACATAAACACAGGGATAGATACGATACAGAAGGAGTCCATCATCAGAATGAAAACGCTCTTCATTAAAGAGGCAAAGACCAAAGAATCAAGAGTCCAGAGTAATGAGTCATGACACAAGTGGTTTTATATCTTTTCACATACAGTCGATGGTCTATACCCAGTTAATACGTACACTTAATGTGCCTGCGGTTTCAGCAGCTCATATTTTTGGACATGACTGTGTTTCCTGAGGCCAAACATCTCAGCTTTAGTCACTCTGCCTGTTGTTAAACACTGGATAAGATTTTGAAAATAGCCGCTCTGTAGACAGACATGTCGGCTGCTTTAATATTAAAACACCCGTCTTGTCTTGTTGCGTGTGTTTTCATTTCTAGATCCACTTTCTTACAGCTGGTGCCAGTTAAAGTTCCAGTCAGAGCAGCATCACACTTCACAGCTGAGTTCAGTGTTTGAACATGAAATAATCATCCTGTCTAATGGCAAACTTGTGTAATCGTCTTCTCTTCTTCGCACCTTCGATAATAGACACATACAGGGGGTTGTTACGCCCGGGTCCTAACATACTTGTTGTTTATTTAACTACTTTGAATATTGCTAATTGGATGGGATCACACCAAGACTGGATACGTAACCTTCTCAGCCCTTAAAACAGTTTGAAGATTCGTTGTTGTCAGCATGAATATGTCGAGCTGGGCTCC
Source organism: Paralichthys olivaceus (assembly GCF_024713975.1). Lineage (NCBI taxonomy): Eukaryota > Metazoa > Chordata > Actinopteri > Pleuronectiformes > Paralichthyidae > Paralichthys > Paralichthys olivaceus. The sequence continues at coordinate 1,649,762 of NC_091109.1, read as the reverse complement.
AGCTCTGACTCGTCTCCGCATCATTGATTCCACTTAAGTGACTTCAGACAACAAAGGACTGAGCACTCACTGCTCAATCTCAGGGTCATTGGAGTGAGCAGCGACTGAAGCGGATGGATAATTCACACCTCAGCGTATGAGTTCACTGCAACCTTTCATTAACCTCTGCAAATAATGTCAACAAAAGGACCTAAGATCTCTTTCCCTTGGCTTTACGACGGCAACATTTGATTCTCTCTGGAGCATCGTGTTCGGCTTGAAACAGATGAGGAGCCCTTTGGCCACAATCTTCTTCTAAATTAGGTTTTCATGACATCACTGTGCTTGTGACCCAAACAATTATCAGCATACACAGTATATCTGCATTTTCTTTTCCTTTTTTTAAATACAGCTGTTTTTAATGTGTGCAGAAAAACCTGAAATTAGGAAAATACACAACAAATTCAACAAAGAGCAATTGCAACAGATGTGGTCATAAATCGTAATGGTCCTCATGATTGAATGGCACATGACGAGAGCATTAGAAACACGTGTGCATGTGCGCAGACATGTACCTGCCACACAGAGTCCTGAAAGAAAAGGAAATGCCAGCAGCGATACCTATGAATTATCTTCTGTGCTGTCGGTGCTCGGTGTGACACAGTGATGAAGCTCTGCAGGTGACAGAATAACGGATGACACTGCTTTTGAGTGCATGAAAGATTGTCTGCAGTGCTTAAAGCAAAGCTGAAGGAAATGGATGAAAAGGAATCTGACAGGTGCACACTACAAAGCCAAACAAACTTTGGTCAAAATTAAGTTAACTTCAACTTATTTAGAATCAATCAATCAAATTTTACTCACAAAACCTCTAAAAGGTGCCACATCTTGTGTCCTTAAGTAAATGATGCAGGTCTTTGTACTATGAATTTATTTTTCAACATTCTTTAAGATTTAGAGGGTTTTAGGATTATTGATCATTTATTTTACAAGGAGCTAAATTGATCCACATTTTTTGCCTTGTATTTATGTTTTCATAAGCAAACGCTGCTTAAAAGTAACATTTGTAAACGTTGTTAACTGTAAAAGACTTTATTTTGTTGATTCGGGTATAAATATTAGTATGAGATGGATATTTAACAAAGGTCCGAAAATGAACATAATATTACTACTATTATTAATTATTATACATTATTTAGGTTTTTATGGCAATTATCATCAGTACCATATCACCCCAGAGGCATGAAATTAGCATACTTGCAGTTTGTGATAATACAGCTTGATATTATTTATGAATCTCCAGTAATGAATTAATAAACTGATCTTTGACAAATACAAAGATTCTTGACCAACTGGAATGAAAGAGGTGGAATCAGTTGCCTGTTCTTTCATTCTTTCTGTCTTTTCTTTTTTCACTGTCTCACTGTGGCCGTACATCAGCCTGCCATCGCCGACTCAGTCCAATTATTTTGGAGGAACATATTCCATTTCTCTCAACCTTGATTCTATTCTCGAGAGATCTCTAATTAGTTGCCGTATTTTCCACATTGCTGTCCACAGGAGACGAGTTGAAACAGAGTAATGGAGGAGGGAGAACATTAAACCTTAGCAGGCTTCAAGACAAATGTTGAAGACGGTGAGCAGCCACTCGAGAGGCTGTGCAGAAAACATCATGATGTACGGTGTCGCCATGGACCTCTGCAGAACGTGTGAGACAGAGCGGAGGTGGATGTGTACCCTCAGTTTATTGTTAAAACAATAATGAATAATAATATATAAGTGAGACGACAGGGGAAACCAGAGGATCATCTGCAAAATGATTCCAGAAAAACACTTTAAAGAATATATGTTTTTCATGAAGTTGTCTTTTTACTTGTATGTCTTTAGACTTTCAGCACTGCTGCTGTTTGGCAGCGAATGAGGCGTGAATATGAAGTAGCTCCGTCCTCATCACTCCATTACCTGCACTCTGTGCTTCTCATTACAGCCTCATCCCCCTGGGAATGCAGAAATCACATGCACTCTGACTGCAGGGCCATTGTGCTGGATTGCATTATGATACTGTCTGTTGTTGCTCCCCCCTGATTGTGTATATAGGTAGAGCACTTTAGATTGAATAGCAATGTGCAGAGCTTTTAAAATTATACTATAAACACTATATTTCTAATATATTAGACATGCAGTAACACAGGAAAGTATTCAGAACCCTTAAGTTTTCACCTTTTTGTTTTTAAAAGGTTCCAAAGTTGAAATAGCTCCAAGTTCACCTTGGTCAAAAAGGTGGTATATGTGTCATTGATGAATTAATATTTGAACTGTTGAAAATGAAATGAAAAAAGGAGTCTACTCGCCCTCTGAAAGGTCGTGGCCATTAAATATCCCTTTAAAAACTCTCCAATTTATCTTCTCCACTGTGGGAACTTCAACAGGCTTGTCTCTGTTTCAACATAATAATTCATCTGTGCACAAACCGAGGACCATAAATAAACGGTTCACACAGTTCGGTGTGGAAAAACTTTTTTGGCCACAATCCCTCTTAATTCCTGCAGGATGAAGAGTGGAGGCTGTCACAGCAGAATATTAACAGCCAGAGTATTTGAATAAATGTCACATGAGGGTGTAATGTTTGGGCATCCTAAGCCAAAACATGAAATATACATGTGGAAATACACTGAGTGTTGGAACATTAGTCACCGTGCATGAAGACAGAGCAGGGTGAAGCTATTTTTAATTCAAGTCCTGTGCTCAAATGCTCAAACTGCAAATCCTGCAAATGAAATATTAATCTCCATGATTCCACCTCCCTGCTGTAAACAATGATGTTCACTGTGAGAGTGTGTGACATCGTGTAGCTCTTCATGACCACAGACAAACACGTCTCGGATAACGACAACCATCAAACTTGAGTCGTCTGTGAAGGGCCCGAAGGAAAACAGATGAATCTCTCTGAACACCCGCTCCTGCAAAGTCCTCATTTTATCAAAATGACAGAGTCAGCTCTGTCAAGCTGTGTGCAGTCAGATGTTCCCTGTTGCCCTCTGTGCTGCGGGCGCAGACAACCCTTATAGCCGCCTGTGGTGGCGAGCCAATTTCCTCCAGCCTGAAAGCTGTAGAGTTCATTTAGAAATTAGCTGTAATTCGCTAACTAAGGGAAAATTGTTCCAACATGTGCATTGAAGTTAAAATTGGAAAAATAACTGCCCCTGAATAAAGCTCTGTACTTAACTTCCACCTATTTAGCATTTACATTATTCTAAAAATGTAAATGCTTTAAAACATACTTATGAGGAGATGTACGGGAATTTTAAGTATTTCTAATCCATAATGAATTTCAATAGTCATCCAATGACTGCAAAATGTGTTTCATCTAATATACTTACTTTTCTATAGTCTTAAAAACTCAAAGTGTCCACACAAAGATTTTATTCACAGCCATAGTTGGAATAATGACTTGCAAAGAATGAAGCCCCAGACTGGGAGAGCGGGACACATAATAACCAGAGTAAATGTAACTGCACATTTAGTGCGTTCTTCTCTGCTGGGATCAGCCTCAGCAGACAGCACGTCGTCTGATTTACTCAACGTGTGTATGGAGGTCGGATCCTTTGAGTTCTGAGAGGGACACTGCATTGGACCTGGAAACGAAGCATCTTCAGTGGGGGTGGATCTGCTGACAGTCCGTGTGTGAGAAGGAAGAAATGAATCACACATGTGCTTGAACGTGTGTCCAGGCTGTAGATCACACTAACAGTTTCTCACCAGAGAGCAGGCTCCATTAAAAAGGCAATTCCTCTCAAAGATTACCACGGCTACAAGATGTATGATTTATCGTGAGGCTCGAACACAGAGACTTGTGTATATTAAATGTGTTTTATAGCTGTTTCATAGTGGAAGTGGACGAGTATTCACCCTCTGTTGTCATCACCATTTAGCATATTTCCTATGACATATTTGCAGCTTCAGCTGAAGTAGATAATCTCATTTCACAGAGCATGTGTTGTGCAGGGAGAAGAAAATGTAGTTGAGCTTCCCATATATATATATATATATATATATATATATATATATATATATGTGTGTGTGTGTGTGTGTGTGTGTGTGTGTGACTGTGCTGTGGTGAGATATATAAATTCAATTTTAGATTTTCAGATTATGCAGCAGCTGGCTATTTAAGAGCACATCAATGAAAAGGAAAGGTGCCTCCTAACTACACATATATTTTAATTGGTTTACTGTCATTTCCTCATCAAGTGGGATTGAACTCTTTTATCTGCCTTCGTCTGATTTTTTGAATCCTGTAAAGCTCATTTCATTATTATTACCAGAGGGGTTGATAACAACAGATGTTTGTTTTTTATAAATAAAAAATTATGTAAAATAATAACAATCATTCATATTGTTGATGGCTATAGACAGAGCTGCTGTCCATTGGTGGAGTGTATCTGTGTAACCCATGACAGCAGCTCTGCATGGAACCTGACGGCTCATCTGAACACACAGAGTCCTGAAGGTCAAACAGAAACCATGCAGCCACTTTTATTTTTTAATCACTCACTCAATCAACCTTTAGCTCTGCACTGGTTTCCACTTGATTTTTTTTTTTGTTGGGGGGGGGGGGGTTCCTATAGTGTGTTTAAATAGCTCTCCACCGTCCTCTGGTGGACACGGGAGGTACTGGGCCTCCCGGGCTCACGAGAGAAATGTGAAGCTGCAGATGTTTGAATTGGCATTTCCAGATGTTTGATTGAATTGTTCATTGATTTGGCGTCTTCACATACTCACGTCCTCAGCAACAGTAACAGACACTGTTATTATCAGTACATTTAAATGAACTATAATAAAACAGTTTTAAAAATAACAATCTAAAACACATCTGCGTAATTTTAATTGATGGCTGAAAGTCAATGCGTAATCAAACAAAGAGATCAGAAATGAATTATAGAAATCTCAGCATCATCTGTCCTGCAGGAGCTGGTGTGTGTGTGTTTCTGTGCACATTTTGTTCTGGTCCTTCGTGCACGGGCGCAGAGAAAAAAAAATCTCTTCACATTTGCAGGGGACGCATGCGCGCAGGAGAAACCAACTGGTTTGTGTCAAGTCGAGGCAGACGGATGTGATCGAGCCAAAAAAAACACCTGTATTCAGGCATTCATGGTGACACAGTGAGTACACGGTTATATATGATTTGTGTAGACAACGTAGGTCTCTGGAAACCATTATTTAAAAAAGAAAACCCTCACGTGTGTGCGTAATTTGTGGAGAATCAGACGGATGATTTCAGGATCCAGTGAGGAGCATCTTTATCTGGATTTTCCAACGACCAGAAATATGAGGATTCATGTTGGACAATTCGTCCACATTATGATCAGTGTTTAAATATAAATTGATGATTCAATTATGTAAAAATTCGCAGATATTCTGCTTTTTTTTGGACTGAAAGAATACAAATCTGCCTGCTCTGCAAATTATCAGCTTTACAGATCAAATAATTTCATTATGCTTCCATAAATGGCTGCATGCTGCTTGCTTTAGGGCGAATCGACTGTGCTTGTGCGTGTGTGTGTGTGTGTGTATCCTCCTGAGGATGCGACTGATGGATGCGATGGCTGCGGTGCAAGAGTAACGCCTTGTCGCTATCATTGCTGCTCATCCCTCACAGACAGAGAGAAGGACAGAGGAAGAGAGAGGAAGAGCGGGGAGGAGAAGATGAGGGAGGAGAGAGATGTAGGATAAGAGAGTGGAAGAAATTGTTATAGAGGATGGAGGAGGAGAGAGGATGGAGAGAGAAGGAGAAGATGGTGAAGGAAGGGGGAGAGAGGAGCAGAAATTGGGAGAGAGGTGGAGACAGGCTGGCGAGAAGAAGTTGGAGAGAGGAGGAGAAATTGGGAGAGGAGGAGATAGGATGGAGAGAAGAGGATGGAGGTGGAGAGGAGAAGTGGTTGTGTTAAGATCTCTTTGCATTGAGTTACCTGAACCTCAACACACCACACTTTCTATTATTATTACTATTGATTGCTGAAGTTGTCCCCCGTGCGTCACGACCCTTCATTCCTCAAGTCACACCTTCCTGATCCTGATTCCTGCTCAGCTTGATCCACATTTTACTGCTTCATCAGTAAAATCATGTTTCCCCTCAGAAAGATTCAGGCCTGCTCTGCATCTCCACGCCTCCCGTCAGATCTTTAATCTTGTGTGATTTCTTGGACTGTGATGTCGAGAGATGCTCCGGCTTAATGCGGTAATAATCCTCCACCCTCCCTCACTCTCTCTCTCTATCTCTTTCTCATCCGTCTTCTCGGTTGCAGTCCATGGGCTCAGAGCGGCTGGAGATGCGAAAGAGACAGATGCAGGTTCATCAGGAAGCAGCTGCCAGTGTCCTCCAAGCGCGCCACAGAATGGGGAACACCCCCACTAACGCCTCAAACGCCTGCTGCTTCTGCTGGTGCTGCTGCTGTAGCTGCTCCTGGTAACCACACACACACACACACACACATGCATGCATGCAGCCAGGGCCGGATCTGGGAGGCAGGTGGTCCAAGGAACAAGGGTGGGTGAGGGGACCAATGGCGTTGTATCTGTATTCCGAATAGTAAATATCCGTCGTCCTTCACTCGTTGATTTACTGAGTGATGTGTGGACACATTCTGGGGTTGAAATGATGGTTTCCAGTTATCACCCGACCATTATCAGAATTCACGTATCCTCCGTTTGTTGCCATAACAACTTTGAGAGACTCACTCTTGATCTCATTCAGTATCTCAATGGAGAAGGCATTTTCCCTTTTGGCTCCCGTCCCCACACCATGACACCGGGAAGACAGATTCACGGTGGTCCCGTGACCCATCTATTAAGACAGCACCCTTGGGTTCCTCGATCTGTTTTGGAGTTATAAACCGTTTACTCTGAGCTCAGCCAACCTGTTGTGTGCAGAATGCGACAGTTAATTCGCTCCACCGGGGATGAGTAATAGGTTTTGTCTCTACATCTACGTGGATTCCGTCTAATTGTTGTGCAGCTACAACGGCCACATTCCCAGATGGGGCGGCTCACAGCGGACCCTCACCTGAACCAATTAGTCCACAGCCAGCTGCTACATGAGGAGTTGGGAACATTTTAATTACGCAGTGATCCCCCACAGGACGAGGTGGACAGTTGACACACTTACCTAAATATGCAATCACTCCCAGTGGATCATCCAGGGTCTACTGTAGCTGTTGTGTTCATTTGAATGTGGAACAAACAACATATAGAACACGCAGGGTCTCTGCCAAGCTGGAAGATAGAAAATCAATGTGAGCGATCGATTCTCAGCCTGTGACTGATGCTACGTCCTCTCAGGATGTCTGTGTTTAAATGTAAGAATCTGTAAGTGTTACATCGGGAAGATTTTTAGGAGGTTGTACAAAAATGGTTCTGCAGCACAGTGGTCAAGTTTTGATTTCACATCTCACAATCATCAACAACTTGCAACACCATTATTTTTAGAAAGAAGTGGAGCTATTTTTAATCTAGCCTGGTTTACAAGTTGCTTCAAGAAGCTCTCACTGTGTTTTTTCCTCCAGTTTGACTGTTCGAAGTGAAGATGAGACAATTCAAAGATCCACTTTTGAGCATAGGACAGAGGGAATAACTAACTGTGAAGAAAGGTAACGGACAAACAATTCAAATGTTCCCTCAAAACTCCATACTTCAAAATCATTCGGAGAATGAAATAACGATGAACCTGTTTCTTAAGCCCTAAGCCCACTCTGGACGATGCCCGCTCCTGGACGATTTCCTTTGAGAGGGTGATGAAAAGTGCGGCAGGTCGCGGCAGCTTCAGGCAGTTCCTGCGGACTGAGTTCAGCGAGGAGAACATGATGTTCTGGCTCGCGTGTGAGGAACTGAAGAAGGAGACCAACAAGACTGTGGTGGAGGAGAAAGTCCGTCAAATATACGAGGACTTCATCTCCATCCTTTCCCCTAAAGAGGTGAGGGAGGAAGACTGTGAGGTCAACTTTACAAACTTTCTGTTGATCAACTAACTGATTTCCACACTTAGCTCTATATAAGGTTTGTATTTAACCGATCACTCATCTCATCTCATCCAGGTCAGTTTGGATTCTCGCGTCCGAGACGTGATAAACCGCAACATGCTGGAGCCGACCTCGCACACGTTCGAAGACGCCCAGCAGCAGATCTACACGCTGATGCAGAGAGACTCGTACCCCCGCTTCATAAACTCGTCCGAGTACACAGATCTGCTGAAGAGCCTAGAGGAGCCTCCCCCTGAGCCGTAGACTCTCCACTGCCGCACACACTTAGCTTTTCAAAATGGCGCATGCGTCCCCCCCCCCGAAGGAGTTTTGTGTTCTGCTATTTAAAGGAAGACAGACAGGAAAATGAACACTCCTTGAAATCGGTCTTTGTCCAGCTGTAACTGCGGTTTATTACACATGATTAGCTTTCCAAAACCCTCGGAACAAACAAGGACCAATGCTCAGTCCAGCATCCGTTACTTGTTTGAAAACATATCTATATTTTTATATATTCCCTAGCGCTTGTATTGCACTTTTCTACCTTGTTTAATGAAGGAAAGCATGTATCTGTGAGCACTGCATTTGTATTTAGGTATATTGTGAGCCTTAATGCATATCCAGTTCTTGTAGAAACTAGTAGTTAACAGTAATTTAAGAAGAAGGAAAGTGCCTTGGAATAAGATCCTCTACACTCGCACCTTCGGTCTGACGTGAACGGTGCGACAACGACTTCACATGTTGGTGCTTTCAGCTCTTCACAAAGAAATACATTTTTACGTCTCAATGAGCTGATTAACCTGAAAAATAGATCGTCTGTGTTTCAATACTGTGATATTAGTCAAACTATATTTAAATTAAACATAACAGGGAGATATCAACTGAATATGTGACTATGACCACTGATATATTTGTGTATTTAAAAAAGGAATTTGTGTGAAATAGCTATTTGAATTCTCACCACTTCAATAAAGCACAATCGTAAGTTGTTTTCGCCGTCATTTGTTGTGAACGTTCACAAAATCTTAAACTATCTCTTATTATGGTAAATTACATTATTTGACATATTTATTACATGGATTGCGCATTAAGCTGATTTAATATTACACTTATCTGCATATGGGCTTTTTGAGATTAGTTTAATAAAAAAATTCTGAGAAGTGGATCTTCAATCGCTAATTTTTTTGTTCTGTGTCATAGAAAATACTGATCACGTTACAAAAAGCCCAAGTTCATGTGTTCGAGTTGATTGTTCACTGCCAAATTTAAAAACTATTCAAGTTATAATAATTAAAAACATAAAACCATCAGGATATATATTAAAATCTGAACAGATAGATTAAACAAATGTTTTCCCTTGATAAATGCTATGATTCATTGTGCTTCTTAGACTCCTAATAAACTCACTTCAATAATACTAGAAATACACAAGATTGATTAAAAACTTTTAACAACAGGCCATTTATTTTAAGATAAAGTAATAAACTGTAAAGTTTAGCCCTAGTTATTTCATGTACATGTGTTCTGCAGTTAATGGCTTGTCTCAATGACGAATAGCTTTAAAATCAAGCAACTAAAGTTACTCTACTGTAACACTGAGATATCGTGTGTGGCTCCAGGACAGGGTGCAGCATCGTTTCAGTCGTTTCTCTCACGAGCTAACGAGTAGCAGCTCCCAGTCTCGTCTGGCTCTATCAGTAGCAGCGTGGTTTTATTGTCTGGTAAGTCGGTGGTTCCTCAAGTCCTCCATAGCATCCATAGGACTCTGACGGTGTTGTGCGTTTGTACAGACACTCCCCGAGTTCATTCATTGCTGATGGAAGGAAGCTGCTTCTCTATGAAGCGTTTGACATCCACCATTTCCTGCGGAGAAACAGAAGAAAAACTAAATATATATAACTAAAATGGCACATTTAAATTCACTGCATCTGGATTTTTTATTTGGATCTGTAACAAATTGGGAAATTAAGGAAATTAATATCCTATCTAACAGTTATTTCATAGAGATTAGAAAATTTGTTTTAGCACAATCCTGCTGATTTACAAACAAACGCAGATGAAAACCAAACTTTTCTTTGCAGAAGTAACAAAACACAGAATTCAAATAGACATCCAAGGTGAAAACAGAACATTCCCCACACCGACCTCGGGACAGGCGCTGTGAGGTAGTCCTCGGTACGACTTGAAGGTGACGTTGGAAGGATTGATGAGACTTTTCATCTTCTCTGCTGTCTGGGTGCCAAATACAAAGGGGACCAAGGGGTCTGCATCTCCGTGGCATTGTAACACATGCATGTCCTTGTTTGGACTGTTAGCAGACGCCTGAGAATAGAAGAGATTAGGATTATTCATATTATCTGATTATGACAGATTATGACTTGTCTACGAGACATCACTAAAAGGAATACTTCAAAATAAAATGAACAGTAACAGCAACAAAAAAAATTTATTCGTTTAATATTCTGGTATAATATCTAAATAGCTACTCAAGAATTTGCATTTAAGAAAATACACCTCTTAAAACAGGTGCAGATGCATCATCATGCTTTTATTTTTTACCTGAGGGAAGGAGTTCCGCAGAGGAAGCCAGCAGCTCAGTGCGACCACTCCTGCAAGTTTCTGCTGAGTTGTCAGAGCCGTGTAGAGAGACAACGCTCCACCCTTGAAAAATAAACCAACACAAGATGACACAACTCTCCTCAGCTCATTATTAACAAAGACAACAAGTATAAAACAGCAAAACAGAGAAGAATGGAGCTGGTTTTAGTTTCATATTGTGTATAAACACATCCCAGGTCAAATAATCTAATTTCATAAAGTAAAACTAATTTCAGTTTTGTTCACTTGCATATGCAATTAAATGTGTGTGTTGCTGCACAAAAGCAACGCTGCCAACTCATGCGTTGACCTCGTGGTCGAATCTGAAAGGAATCGCTCAGGGGGTTGTGTGCCAAAATATTTCTTGGCCAGGCTCAACAACATCATTGAGTCTCTACTGGTTGTCTAGCAACAGCAAAGAAGCAATAAATAGTCCCACATATAATCCACTGTGGAGTTGAAATGCTGTCAAATTTTTTGCACAGAATAATACAAACAAGATGTAGTTTGCTAACTGATGAGCTCTGAGGGCTGGTAGGTTGATTTTGTGAAATTTAGGACAGAGCCAGGTGAGATGTTTACCTCTGTCTCATATTACCCAAAATGTTGCACTTTTCTTTGGCTCTTGCATGTTATGTCTGCCAGGCCTTAAATTCCACTCATTAAAATTGTTTTAAATAACGTACTTTCTTTTAATGAGTCTTTATTTTATAACTGTGAAAGTCCTGTTTGTCAAAGATGAATATATATTTTAGTCTGCTCGTTGAGAAGTGCACTTATGTATCCATTCGATTTGGTTATTTAAATACATTATGCAAATAAGCGGTGAATCCCTGAAAAAGAAAAACTGTTATGTAATGCATTATCTGCGCACATGCCACACTTACCTGTGAAAAGCCACCCAGCATAATTCTATGAGAAGGAATTCCATTCCTCACCTCTTGGTCAATCAAGGCTTTAACTGTGGAGGAATCACAGGAAATTACAAATTCTTAAAGAAAAATGCAGCACTTTCGTGACACGTACACAAAGTTTCAATGGATTTTATACACGTACTGTTCTCTGATGCTCTTTTGATACCACTCTCATCTTCATCTGCATCAGGGCTCAACCCGTAGATATCAAACCTGTGAATGAGAAAACAAATGTGTGGGTCAACGTGTACGTAACAGCTAAACAGCCAAATATGTTTAAATCCCTCGATACTCACCAGGAAGGCATGGACATTCTCATGTTCAAAGAAACAGGCATAGTGGGGCTGCAATCATTAGAGACAAGAAACATCACAATTTAGGATGGCTGCACAAAACAACGATCGACCGCGAAAGACTTTTCCAAGACTTTCAGACACCCTGCTAGTGAGAACACTCACGCATGTGGACAGATGTATTTTACATGTGGCATCCTGATGCCTGCGAAAGCCTCTGCCCAGCCATGCCTGTCAAAAGAGAGATGAAGCATATTTCAATACAGTCAGTTGAGGAAGAAGTGCTCTAATCTTTTCAAGTCAAATATATATTTAAAATACCAACAACAAAAGTCCTCTTTGTGTAGAATTGGCCGATTCATAATACATACATATATTGTTTTATTTCTGTGTCATGTTAATGCTTTAGTTCGTCAATATCTGCAAATTCAAGACAGTCCTAATTAAAAACAAACACTCATCTTCTTTCAGCATTACATCTACAAAATATGTAAGAAACACTTATTTTATCCATTTAATTGTTATTCTCCATGTAACTCCACCTATCTATCTATGTTCCTCATTAAATATCTATCTATGTTACTATCTTATATAAACCCCTTTGAATTGCCTCATTGTAGAAATAAGCTGTACAAATATAAATGCCTTGCCTAAATGAACTTATGATAATATGACAGTTTATTTGACAACATGTTATATAACCATTCTGAATCTGTAAAGAAACTAGAAAAGTTATTACATAAATCTTATATAATCACTGCATATTATTTGGGGCATCTGTGAATAACAGACCCCAGTAATCTTTACTACAGTGGTAGAAAAAAGGAGCAGTTCTCACCCAGTATCACCGAGGCCATGCAGAAATATCACCTGTAAAACAAACACAGCTCTTGACTCAGGCAGGTACAGCTGTGTGTTTGAGCATGTAGCATGTGAAGCTAACAGCTGTTACTGGATGTTAAAAACACAGAAAGCACGTGTGAACCCTGTGGTCTCACCGCCGCAGTGGCTTTCCGGGCAGCAGGCACGATGGCAGGTAAAGGCGCTGACATGTTGTTGCCGCACATGCAGCGCTGAGGCTGCGGGTGTGTGGAGAGAGGTTAGCCGCTGTTAGCTAACCACGACCCCCCCCCCCACTCAACCACTGTCACCGTGCGTCCCGCCTCGCTCCGACTCTCCCCGGTCACCGAACAGCTGGAGCGAACCACCGGAGATGGAGGTCGACGTCCACCGGCTTCACCTGCAGCTCTGGCGGGCTTTGGGGATGTGCGTGTTCCCGGAGGTTCTGAGCAGAACCACAGACACACGGTGGGTCAGTGCAACCGACGCTCTCCAGTGGAACGGACTCCCCCACGCAGCCCCGCCCACTGCGCGAGCTGATTGGCTGCTTCCAGAGGTCGCTCGGGAATGGAGAGCAGCGATTGGTTGACTGGACTGTCAGTGAGGGGCGCCTCAGTTAAATCCCCAACACACAGCAGAGCGCAACACAACGAGATTATGCAACAATACGAATATTAAATAACACGAATAAATATAAAACATAAGCATAGAACTCTTTAACTTTAGTCTTAGCATCTAACTATATTTCAGTGGGTCTGTGTACTACGGTGGCCGAGAGAGCTCAACGCACTGCAAATAGAGAGAAGGACACAGGAAATGTTTCTAGGGGACCCCGAAAAAGTGATGAACCTGTCTTTAATTTTGTTTCCATAATTTACAGTGCGTTTATTTTACCCATACACTGAGTCATCATATTAGATGTTCTACCTTTATGAGACTAATATTTAATGATACTCAACAAAGGTCAAATAAATCCGATTAAAAAAAAACACTCCACAGTTGAATTGGAGTGTCTACTCTTATTTTGAAACGTCGCCTTGCCTGCCACGAGTACTTCCGCTCCCCCCCTGTCACGTGACCTCTGTGTCCTTGCTTTAGCAGCTCTGACATGTGAGCGGCTCCAACATGTCTGTCCCCGTCAAACCCGGAGCCAAAGCTTTAGGTGTTTTACAAAACCTACCGAGGATAACTTTAGCGAACCTGCGGCCTGAGCCCGGATCCAAAAAGCTGGTCAGGTTTTATTTCCCTCCTCTGTTTTGATCGTATTTTAGCAGAATGCTAGTGCTAGCATCGCCAGTTAGCTTATTTGCCCAGTGAATGATAAAAACAACCCGCTCGTGTTTTGTGTTGCAGGAGAGACGAAGGGGGAGAGGACAACACGGGGGCAACAGGAGCGGCAGGGGACACAAAGGAGAGCGGCAGAGAGGGAACCGGCCTCGGCTTGGGTTCGAGGGAGGACAGACCCCCTTCTATCTGGTTATCCCGAAATATGGCTTCAATGAAGGACACAGGTAAACACAGGTCACACTGTGTCACCCTGTGTCACACCTCTACCAGTGACTTCTGGTTCAATGTTATTACACAACGTGCTGTCACATGTGTGAATGCTGCACATGATTTTTTGCATCAAATCAGAAATCTGGAGCAGTTCCTCTTGTCCACCAACATCAATCTCTTATTCTAGACATGCATTGTCCAAAAGGACACATGTCATTGCTCTGAGCTGATGAGAATATCCCATTAAATAAACTTCAGATTTAGCTCCTGGTAGCCGTCATGATGCATCAGGTAGCAACAACATGACAAGTGCACAACAATGGTGCTCCTGGGTTTGTGGAGCTGTAATAAAATGTGATTTTCACTCAACTAATTACATGTTTGTCTTTTTCTTCAGTCGCCGTCCTCAGTACCAGCCTCTGTCTTTAAGACGTCTGCAGTACCTTATTGATTTGGGACGAGTCGACACGACCCAGCCCATAGACCTGACACAGCTGGTCAATGGTAGAGGCGTGACGATACAGCCTCTGAAGAGAGACTATGGCGTCCAGCTTGTCGATGAGGTAAAGGCTGTATGATTATAGCATGTTGTTGATCATGGACATTTCCTATAGTGTCAATGTCATAGTAGTTTAACAAACTATCAGAATATAACATCAACTTTGCTCTAATCTTTCAAAGCTGTTAAAGTGCATTTGGTTTAACAGAAGAAACACAGTTACAACAGAAGGGACATTGTTTTTGTAGTAGAATGAAATGTTTTACCCCGAAAACCAGGGACACTGTTCATTTCTGTGAGCCATGAAAGTTGCTGTTACAGATCTTCAACTGTAGCCTCTTTGATCATCTTGTGCCAGGAGGTGGCGCCACACGACAGCATTCTTCCAGTGATGGACAGATCAAGATGTGGTTGTTGACCCCTGTTTTTTCACTGTTTCACTTCACATGTGTTTGTTGTGTTCTAGGGTGCTAAGACTTTTGCTGCGAAAATCCACATTGAGGTTCAGAGAGCTTCTGAAGGAGCCATCGCTGCTATCGAGAGAAACGGAGGCGTCGTCACGACCAGTTTCTACGACCCTATTAGTCTTGGTAAATGATTAATTGCAAGTCTTGTGCACTCACTCATCTTAAAGCATTTTAAAACAGACGCTTAAAATATATTTTCACTTTTACAGACATCCTTATTAAGCCGGTGCCGTTCTTCATGCGTGGGCAGCCTATTCCAAGGCGAATGTTACCGGGACAGGAAATGGTTCCGTACTACATGAATGCTGAAAACCGTGGTTATTTGGCGGACCCGGAGAAGATCCAGCAGGCCCGGTTAGCCTTGGCACAGAAGTATGGATATATTTTGCCAGACATTTCAAAGGATGAACTGTATCACATGCTCTCCATGAGGAAGGATGTACGACAGATCTTCTTTGGCCTCGCTCCAGGCTGGGTCGTTAACATGTCGGAGAAGAAGATACTGAAACCCACTGATGAGAAACTGCTGAAATATTACAATTCATAGGTGTGAGGGAAAAAATTGTACATTAAAATCTGAGTTTTGCATGTTAAAAAACATGTGAAATATAAGATATGTTTCCATTTTATATTAAAAAACTAAACTTGGAAAATCTGCATTCTGTGTTAAGAAATGTATTGTCATTAAACTTTACCTTGAAAACTACATTTCCCAACATAGTGTTTGAAGTGTTTTGAGTTCTGGACAATATATCTACAATATATTTAATCCCACATACACAAATATTATTTCGAGTGGCCGACATCTGACAACCCCATGTCGTGGCATGACCCGTGGCCCTTGCTTCATGATGGAAGGAACGTGAACTGTAACAGGTGAGGGGGAAATAAGGAAAATAAGATAACTCAAAGAATGAAAACAGGAAACAGATGCCTGGTGATGTGTGTTACTTGTGAAATGGGTTGCCTAGGCCCGAGAAGGGGAGTTTGAAATTAGTCATAGGCAGCTGTATCCTGGTGTGGACGTTCAAAAGATCCCTCTCCCCCTCCTCTCGGAACACAATCACAGGCAAACACATATATACAAGCTTCACCCGGTTATGCTTTAGGAGACATAAATTGACATGAGGAAATGTTGATGCTTTGATATTGAATGATATCACACAGAAGGAGCACTTACTCTTAAAGTGTTAATGATACTCACAATATTCACACAATCACTGAGTTAAAATGTTTTTTATCAGAGGTGGTGAAATACTGAATCTCATTGAGATTTGTTTGTGATAACACACTCAACACTTTACACCTTCAATGCATCAGAATATGTTGTGTGTTTTGCTTGGATGATGCCCCCCCCCCCTTATTTGAACTCTCCATTATGGCCGTGTTTATTTTTTGAAGTCAGAATGGCACACTTGCTATAAATAACTTGGTATTTTACGCTGATATTGTCTTAAGGGACGCTGCCATAGAACTTGTGCTGGTATAAAAACATTTTATCAAAGGAAGCATATGTTTGTGTGTGTGTGTGCGAGACCAGGAGCATTGTGTTTCTTTACAAAGTCCCCAAGTTGAGCACAAATTAAAAGAGATGACAAGAATAAGCTTGTGAGCTAAATATAATGAATTTATAATAAGTCTATTTGTGCATCCAATTTTTTAAAAGCAGAATTTAAAAGGTCAATTCCTCTGAGCATTTGTTAAATTTCATAACATGCTACTGCCGAGTCAAAGGTCACGCTTTGATGACTCTGCTGGTGGTTCCCTGAACGTTTTCCTGATTCGCAAGTATCCAATAAACTACACAAGCAGTGGATACATACACAGGCGTCCCTGCCAGGAAAACCAGCCCAAATCCTTACAGCATAATACTTTAAATAAATCACGCCACAGGAAAGAAACAGCACAATCATTGTTTATGGCAGAACTACGGGGCTTATCTTCAAAGCAGCAGATCCTTTTGAATTTGTATCAGGTCTCAGACGAGCAGAAGAGAGAAAAAGAGCGTGTTTGCGGAGGGAGAGGCACATACGTAAGCTCTTTGTGATCCGCATAGAGAGTTTGCATAAAAAGAATCAAAAGAAATTGAATCAAGAATCAGTTGCAGTCTGGAACACGGTCATTCACTTTGGCTAAAAAGATTTGTCAGTCTGTTTTGGGCTGGAATTTTATCTCAGGTTTCTGCTGCAAATAATCTAATGTCTGAGTCTAACCAGTTCACACTATTTAATTAAACATTCAGGCTGCTGCTGCTGCTGGAGCTGATCAGGCCTGGTTGTTGTGGTTATCTGCTGCCTTGAATGAGCTGTTTAAGACAGACACAGATATCATGGTGTCTCACAGGTCTCAGTCTAGTTCCAGTTAATAATTAGGGCTAATTACAGCTAAACACAGGCCCAGGTTCTCTTCTGTCTGCCGAGGAGAGAGACGTGTGGCCAAGGTCTGGGATCAAGGTCAGACTCTCACACATAAAAAACTAGAGGCCGAGCTTAAGACAATTCATCCCCAGAAACACAGATGTAAGAAATGTCTGTGCCAAAGCTCGGCTGCCTGGACAATTAAAGATGTGAAAGACTTATTCAGTTCCTCAGCTAAGACTCTTATCAGCAGCCGACGCAGAATACAATTCCTAACTTACAAAGAAGACTGCTGTTTTCAGCTCGAGTGGAGCTTTACCTCATCAGACAGCTGAAATAGAATTAGACGGTGACAGAGAGCCTAGTGGAAGAAGTGATTTGTTCTTGCAACTCATTTCATTTCCTTCACTTCTGAGCACAAAGAACATTCAGTCACATGTTTTATCCAGCAGGTTAATTTACAACTGAAGTTCAGATCAGTGAAGTGACAGGTAAAGAAATAAATAAGACAGTGAGCTGCATATTGCACAGTATTGATAAGATTTAAGACAAAAACATATTTGAATTGAAACATATATTGAACATTACAATTATACTTCCAAGGGATGGGCTGGGTGGGATGTGTCTATGTTTGTTTTTCTGCTTTTGCTTTAGGTGATTTCTTCCTATTATTTCTACATGTTGTGTAACTACACGGATACACATCCGTGTAATTTCATACTTTATCAAGAAATAAAAAAATATCATCAGTTGACACATTGATCGTCAAAAATGTCCACCACATGTTGAAAGAGCAATTTATTTTCTATCTTGTAAAAACCCTCGAAACATTAAAATAACTTGGCTCCTTTCAAATATTTATTTTGTCCCCCTAATTCAAAAACATTTCATGCCAAATATGTTTTATTCATTATGTAATTTCTATAATATTTATACCATTTATTGATTTTAAATCATGTATATGATTTTATCTTATGTCCTATCATATTTTACTTCATGTAAAAGACCAACAAAAGATCAAAGGTCAAATGTACAAATAGTTTGTTTTGTCTCTGTAAAAGTCCAAAACACGCTGATTTTATTTTTAATGAAGAATGCTGTGAATTAGTGACAAAGACTAAGACTAATGATGTAAACGAGAGAATGGATGGACTGAAGGACGTGTAGTTGTTTGTTTTTTCTATGTGACTGTGTAAATATTTAAAAAAACAATGAGCACTAAAGTATAAAAAGTAAGAAAAGTAGAAAAATGAAGCTGGAAATAACGAGTGTTAATCATTTTTGATAGAATGATTATCTGAATCATTGATATCAGAATGGACAGCTGACAGTCACTGAGTGTTTCTGTGACATAACAAGAATGAAACCGATGCAGATGTGTGACCGTTCTCCCGCCTCGTCTCTTTTCGCTGCACGTTGCACCACCTGTGGGCCTGTGTAAGTCTGAGTGTTGAGCTGTGTTTGAAGTCTGGCTGAGCCGGGGGCCTGTTATCTGCACTCAGAGGTGGGGGCGTCATTGTGTTCCGCTAATGAGGCCACATTAAGCCTGTCTACTCCAGGGGGGCATGTAATCCTCTCAGCTGGCCTGACGTAGGTGAGGGCCGGGCAGGGCGCTGTTTACACGGGGAGTGTGGAGGCTAGCACTCTGGACCCTGCGGGCCTCGGTCTGTATCTGCTCAAACATGTGATTAAGAAGGAGGGGGGGTCTCAGACCACTGCATAGAATGGTGTCTGAGTCTTGACAGAGTATATCTTGATGCTGGCCTGCTGTGCCCATACAATACAACACAATGCAATACAGTCCCTCGCTGCGAAGATCACGGTCACCTGAGACAACACTGTTATATCCCCCTCACACCTTCCAGCTATGAAACAATGCAGCTCTTTATGAATGAGCCACTGTAAGGAAAGTTGGTGGGATGGCGCTGGAGGCAGGTTGTAATACAGTGCTTCATTATCACAGGTCAAGAAGACGCCGACCTTTTGCCTGTACACTCCTGCAACTCCCTTCGGGAAAGTCCATGCACCAAACATCCAAATGCAAGATCCATGACGACCGAGGTGAAGTGTTGGGCAGCTCCGAAGGAACATGCATCACCTCAGGGAGAAAAAGCTCCATGTACGCCACACATTGAAATCCAAACTCAGGTGTTCCAGCACAGGAGCAGAACATCCAGGACCCCAAATCCAGTCAACGTTCAACCCAGACATCATCCAGAGCAACCAGGGATCCACGAGGGCCTAAGTTGTCCCTTCACGAGGATGAGATGTCTGTTGTCCTGCAGGTCCACAGCTCTACCTGTGCCCAGCTCCACCGTCAATGATCCTCAGCGAAGGAGGAGAGGAGTGTCCATATATATGAGTTCTGTCCAATACAATGGCACATTGTGATCACAAAGCTGCAGAGAACAATCCCTATTCAGAAAAGCATAGTGGCCATTCAGCTGCAGCACTCTGCTTGTTTGGCCATGAGACAATGCAATGATACCGTACTGTCCTCTCACAGATTAGGACTCATTAAGAGCAACAGAATAAAGGAGCAATCAATCATTTTTTAAATCATACACCCAAAATAAAACTTAATACACATCCTGCTGGTGAATCAAGACACAAAATGAACTTATCATCCAAACTTTCAGTCCAGATATGAGCTCACAAACACTGTCTAATATTTACTCAAGACACAGAGAGGCTCAATCGAAACTAACGTTATTGTATTCACGCTGCGTCCTTCAAGCTAATTGATTAAATCCATTAACGCTTTTCACAGCGCATTGGAGCGTGCGTCAAGGTTTAACACCGGGATGTGGATTCAACCTCTAATTCTGACAACCTGCAAAAAAAGAGGGACTCAACCCCCCCACACCCACCACTCACACAAGCCCAGACACCAATGGTTCATTCAGGATCATTTCTGTTATAAAAATAAAGTTATTAACGAGGCTGGATCTATTGATTTTCTTTGATTTTTAATTATCTTCCCCTCAGAGCCACACGCCAGCTTATCAGCCCCCATCGATGCCAGAGGGTTTAAGTCAAAGCTCAGTTTAAAGAACACGCTATTAATCACTTCTCTTATTGAATTTACCACAGTCTT
Source organism: Paralichthys olivaceus (assembly GCF_024713975.1). Classification (NCBI taxonomy): domain Eukaryota; kingdom Metazoa; phylum Chordata; class Actinopteri; order Pleuronectiformes; family Paralichthyidae; genus Paralichthys; species Paralichthys olivaceus. Next base: position 1,629,206 of record NC_091109.1, on the reverse strand, counting down.
GATTAAGATCAAGCTCCATTAAACCTGCGTGATGTACTCAACACTCCGCAGGGTCAAAGTCCAAAAATGCTGCAGAACAAGAACATTCCTGCAGACGGAAATAAAACATAAATGCTCCAAAGGGCTTCCTGCACCTTTGTGATACTTCAAAAGTTATTAAAATAATCTTCCATCTGCATTAAACGCTGTTTTTCCTCATGCGTAAACGCTCTCTGCTCCAAACCACTCAACACTACACACCGGGTGTTTACAATGTGAAGAGGCCGCATAAGTGATTCGTCTGCCGGGAACAAAGCCGTGCAGGTGCAGGTACATCACCGAGGCACCGCTCCGGTCCGTGTATATTGCAGATTTAACGTCGCCGCCGTCTGCGTAATGGCGTCTATTGTTCGCACGGTGTTTAGTCATCAGGGCCAGAGGACAAATATTCATTGAAACCATAGAGAGACAGCGAGCACCTGTAACTGCGTCCTGTCAGATTCAAGAGGGATCACACGCCTCAGGAGTTTCTGCAGAGTGGATACACAACATTTAAATGTCATTATGGGTCAATATTCATGTATTGTGAGACTATTAGATAAACTGTAGGGTCTCTGTGATAATTAACATGTGGTAAATGTTATTATCAATGTTGAAGAAATGTGTTTATCATATTTAAATTTGTCTGTGTTAAAAACGTATAAAATCCCCAAACGTGTCAATGTGTGTTTATTTTTTATTTCTAATCATATTTATGGAATATTATGTTTCATTCATTTTATTTTGTGTTTAATTGTTCCTGCATCTCAACAATAAATCTTTTGAATCTTGAATTTTTTTCTATATGCTTCATTTTAAATAACACACGAACTGTTGGAAACTGAAACTTATCCATTTTAGGCTATATATTTCTGTGTTTAATTTTATTTTAGAGGACCAGCAAAGTGAGAAATCCATGGTTTTCACTGTACACAGGATTGAGTGTTGAACTCAAACTAAACTGTAAACTAAACTGGAAATGATTCATTTTTGACCACGTTGCTGTGTTTAATCTTGTGTTGGAGGATGTGCAAAGTAATAATTCTATGTTATTTTCTGTATAAATGTTAATAAAGACTTTTCATTTTGTATGTTTCCTGTTAATTATTAATAACACATGAACTGTCAAAAGCAAACATTGCATGTTGGTCTGAGAGAGGGGAACACAGTGCCAACAGTCATCCTCTATTAGTTTCTGTGAGTCTGAATCTCATTTCAATACACTTTGATTCCGCTCCTGGACTCTGCTGCAGGGAAACACTTTGATTTCTCCTCTTTCAGAATAATAACTCCAACACAGCTAATGAGCCTGTTTCTCTGTGATGTCCTGAGGATGAATTGATCACGCCCCTCACCTATCAGTTTTTTTTGTGTTGGGCAAATATTTGTGCGCGGTAATCGTGTAATAAACGCGCCTTGATCATGTTTGTTTCAGTCGTGTAAAATGAACTCTGATAGAGACAGAGGATGACCGATAAGAGCCGAGAGCCACAATGTAATTAGTAACCAGCCCTGCCTCCTGAAAACTTTGATATTCACCTATCAATACCTGCCTATCAGGAGCTATTGATTAGATTCCTTCTCTCTGATCTGATTTATTCCTAATATAGTTTTTGTGGTTTAAGAGAATCAAACATATAACTTACTACTTTACTTTACTCTCTTGTAAAAGTCCCACATGTCAGGAACTTGGAGAATTAATCGTAAAAATACAAACGTCAAATAATGTTTGGTAATTAGGATCAGATAAAATATATGATCTAGCAAGTAAATAATGGTACATAATAATAACGAATATACAATAACGATATGATATAATTATATGGCACCTTTCAAAACACAGTTAGTACTTGATGCATTAAGTAAACAAATGAAAAAGAATTGGGAAACAATAGGAAACAGTTTAATTTAATTTAAGATGATTAATCTTCAGTTTGAAGATCAAACAGCTGTAGAGCACAGATACAGAAATAAAAAATGTAATAGATAAGTATAATTCCACATTTTACAGCCATTAGAGTGAGTCAGACTTTGGATTTATATTATATAGTAAAACATTAAATATAGCTTTATTTTGTATAAGTTTGATCATGAAGAGGGAAAGAAGTCCACACAGTTCTTCTTGTTTATTCAGATCAGCATCCTTAATGCGTAAATCTGGTGCCATGAGGTCTGAATCTCATTTGGCTCAATCAGGAGATTCAATTATTTGTTGATTGTTTAAAATGACATAAGAGTCTGAAGTTGTGGTTTATTACAGACTCTCAACTCGCATCTGAAGTTTCGTGGAATCGTTGGCTGGGGCGTCACTTGGGGCCTATCGCCGATCCGAGAAAACACCTGGAATTCACACCTTAAATCCACTCCTCCTGGCCTCCTATTGGTGGAGCTGCAGCATATATCGGTCACCGTGCATCCCAAGGTACGATGACAGCGGCCTGCAGCCCAGACACCATCACCACTGTCCGGTATGCGCCTCAGCCACGACCCCGCCGCCTTCCAGCTTTGCGCAAACAGCTCCATGTTCGAGAGCGACGACTCCGGCTCCGCAGACGTGGAGCAGATGGGCGAGGTGCGCTCCCCGAGCTCGGGGCCCTCCAGCCCCCTGTCCGTGAACTCGGACTCCAGCTGCCACAGCCCCGAGGCCAAGTCTTCCTCCGCGCAGATGAGGGTGAGGAGGCCGCTGAACGCCTTCATCATCTGGACCAAAGAGGAGCGCAGGCGGCTGGCGCAGCTCAACCCAGACCTTGAGAACACTGACCTCAGCAAAATACTCGGTAAGACTTTGATTTATAACCTGAAAATGTTATTAACACGACCAGATCCTGTTTTATTGAAATATTTAAACGTTTCCTCCTTAAAACTAAATAAAAAGGTTAGTGTTTGTAGTTGTTAAGCCTAGAAATGGTCTCTTTGATAAAATCTCAGTCCCCAAACTGCTAAATATACTTTTTAGTATCTGTTATTGGTCAATAGATAATAAACAGACCATTAACTCCACTGTGTTCCTGCAGGAAAGACCTGGAAGGCCATGTCCCTGGCTGAGAAGCGTCCCTACATGCAGGAGGCCGAGCGACTGAGGGTCCAGCACACCATCGATTATCCAAACTACAAGTACAGACCCCGCCGGAGGAAGCAGCTGAAGAAGAGCTCCAAACCGCAGACGGCTGAGGCTTCCCTGCCCTCGCTGTGCAGTCCAGGCCTCGCGGTGCCCTACAACCTCACATACCTGCTCCAGAACCAGCAGCCCAACTTCCCGAACTCGCCCGCTTACCCACCGAACTTCACCACCCCTCTGTACAGCAGCTACCAAAACACTCTGGTTTACCCAGACTCAGCAGCAGCAGAAGCTTACTCCAATAAGCCAGTGTCGTACTCCAATCCGCCTGCATACCCTGCAGAGCACCAGCTGTACTTTGGGGGTCAGCAGGGTCACGTGCAGTACGGTTTCCCCGCAGGGCCCCACGCGGAGCAGGGGGAGGCCAGGGTTTACGGGGGCCCGCTGAGTCCGGCCGGACCGTCCCTGGAGTTCTATCTGGAGCAGGTTCAGATGGACATGCTGTACGATCTGGACCGCAGCGAGTTCGAACAGTATCTGGGTCCTGCCCCGCACAGGCCCGAGTCAGTGGATCCCAGCAGTTACCATCAGCAGAGCAGCCACAGAGAGGGACGCTCAGTGTCATGAAGAACCTGATGGTTTATTTATTTAAATTATTTCACTGGTTAAATACTGCTGACTGTGTATATTGTGTTAATTGATAAATGTACTGTCTTCTGTTGTAAATATATTATCAATAAATAACTCTAATTCAACTTCCAACATCTGCTGCAGATTAATACACACAATCACTTCAAAACCATATTATGTTCTACATGGATGTTAAAAGGTTGATCACTCCAAATCTAAAATGACTTTTTGGGCCAAAAAAACAATGGATTCCCTTCCCATAATGCAACTTGAAAGCAACTCTTTTTCATAAGGCTGTTAAAAGCCTTGCATCTCTCTGTTAGCTCAACACGATGTAACACATGATGACATCACTTGGGGGTTATCTCAGGTGCTGGTCAACACTTATTTCTGTGAGATGTCTTCGAACAACTCTACATAAAATCCTTTTGTTTGGCGCCCTGGTTGTTATCATTATTCAAATTCTCAACCAATCTGCTCGTAAATTCAAAATACTGACTGTATACATGTTTCTATCTCTTGTTCCTAAGAAGCATTTAAACATTTAATAAATGGTCTGTAACAAACAATTTTAACTCAGATCAGAACATACAATGATTTTAAATATAATAATGTTTTTATACTTCTAGTAAATTTAAAATAGAGGACCAAAAGAAAAGTGTCACCCTCTGACTTTAAGTGTTTCTTCTGTCGACCACATGATGTTATGATGATATTATTGCAGCTATATTCAAACAAACTATGGCAGAACCAAAGCTGTTGACTCGCTGTTTTATCTCCGTCCACACGTCTTTCTTGGCTCACAGAGGGAAACAGGGCGGGCGTCAGGGACATAAACTTCCCAACTTCCTGTTTCATTTTAAAACATGTCACAAAGGCTCTAAAAATATGCCTAAAAATCGACATATCTCCAAACTCTCTGCCAAGTGTTTATCCATTTCCAAAAAATGTTTACTTCCCGGCCTCATATTTTCTGTGTCAGTGCCTTGAGCTTGAACTTTGTCCTGAAGAGACATGAGAGAGGGACGCTCCGACGCTCCGACATGTCAGGTGATGCACGGATGAAACTCAGGGAAAAGCTATGACGAAACAAAACAAATCTAATTTATGGATTTATTTTCCATGCAATGACACATTTATACATTTTGTGTCTCAACAAAACAGTTGAGATTTTCATTCACATTAAAAGTACAAATGTAAAAACTGCACAGGTTTGTCGAGAAATAGAAAGAAATGTATCAACCATTTTAAGTTTATGGTCAAGAGCACTGTCTAACATTAAATAAGTAAATATGAAACTTTTGGGAGGAAAAAAAATCACTCACTTTATAAAATGTTGGTTTTGGTCAAAGTTCATGATCTGACACATCTGTCCACCAGACTTTCTGACGTGCCCGGAGTTTATGGTGACTGTTACCTACGATAAAAATACATAAAATAAAATGTAATCATTATAAAAAGACAACAAACTGTGATAATGCAGTTTAAATGAAAATGTATTCATATTATCATTCATCAGTATGATCCTTGATTTATCACATTAATGATTAATGGTAAATCATTTTCATTGAAAAGGCCAAAACATGCATGGTAATAACTTTACTTTAATCATACTGACAACAACTGACAACAACTGACAATCATTTGAAGTTTTTGTGAAGAAAAATGTTCACAACACGTATATACGTATATATTGGGTGGGGTGGGGGTTGTTGTGATGGAAATCAGATCTTAACGTGCTGGAAGGAAGTGGACGGGCACAGTGTCGAAGGGAAGGATGACCTCGCTTTGGAAGAGCCAGCAGAAGAGCTGATTAGGAAAGTGAAGACCTGTTGCAAATCCAACGCCACCTGAATGAGCGGAAGAAATCTGACGTCAGTCCAACTCCCATGACAATATTACAAAACACCATGTGAAATGCAGAACGTGCTGAAAAATGTTTCATGCGAAAGAGTGAAAATGTAACGACGTCAAAAACCTCGTCTCTGTCCTTCTTTTGATTCCTGAACTTGAACTTGAAGCCGTTGGTCCGACTTGTTTGTCTCAAACTTTGGCCCCCGAGCAACAATTAATGAGCAGTCGCAGGAACTTCCTGAAGGAAAAACAACTGGATGATATCAGTGTTTCAGGTGAAAATATCATCAACAATAAACAGTGGTGGAAATGGCAGCTGGACAAATCAGATACCTTCTGTTACGGTTATAAAACTTGTCATTTTTAAATATTTACAAGGTCGTGTTTTCAACAGGCTTCTGGTTTATGAATGATACAAAACAACTGAACGTGAACGTGGAAGAGTCGACATTACACTGAAACGACTTCGGCAAACAAATCCACATATTCTCAGATTGTTCCTCAGTTATTTTTCAGGGTGATGACTGCGACAAAAACACATCGTTGATAGATTCAATTGAGGCTTTTGAACATTCTCAAAATGTTACTTTTCTTTCTAAGTATTCAAAGAAATGATGCTCAAGTCAGAAATGTGCTCACAGAGAAATATTTGATCTTATCAGTGGTGAAAAATGTGAAGAATCTCAACACGTCAAACATGAAAGAGACATTCCTCAACCATTAAATACTTTCCTCTTCACAGATTAAATAAACAAGTCCAATATTAACTCAACTTTCTCCAAACTTAAAAATAGATTTGGATTCTTGGTATGTCACAAGCCGTAATGAGGTTTGTCTTGCCTCCTACATAAGGATCTGTGAGCTGAGTGCAGTTTGGGTAAATCCCAGGCTGCTCTCTGCAGATAGTGCTCATCCTGCAGGGCGGCTGCTCTCTCTGGAGCTGAGAAGGAAACTCTAACAGGAAGATGTCTGAAGTGACACTGGACAGGTTCTTATCCTGGAGGAATTATAAAGTGAGGAGGAGGAAATGAAAAGGTAATTGCACAACTGTTGAGAGTTCCCATGAGGAACCTCTGTTTGAATTAAATGTGCCTGTCTGGTCACTTAATTATGAGTCGGTCTAATCAAGCACTATCAGATTAATAAAACCTGATCACACCAGAGTTTCACCTCTTACAAGTTTGTGTCTGTGTCACTTCAGATTAAATCAGTTTTCACACAGACGCTGGCTTGAACATCAATATCAAACAACTCTATTGTCCAACCTGGGAACTGCAGGTCTTTGACAACAGATTTCAGAATGAAAACTTACAATGAAAACAGAATCGTTATTTATTTATTTATATAAATATATGGTAGTAGTATTATTGACACAAGTTTGAGAAAACAGACTCAGATAGTTTTAAAATATGTTTGATATGTAGATTTCATTTGCATCTTGAAGGAAACAGTCTTGTTTGATTTTCAAGTAGTTTCTACAGAAGAATATGAAATTATTTATGAAAATAAAGGTGAAAGAACATTCCAAGCCTAAAAATGCATAAAATGACAAGTTATGTAAAAAAAATGTGATCATAGTTTGTGTCAACAAGCTTCGCCATGAATGAAAGTCACAGTGAGGTGGAGGAGGTTTCACCGAGGAGCGCAGGAGGCCACAGAGAACAACCCTGCGTGGTTATTATGACCTCAGCCGTGTTTCCAGCCAAGAGACAGACAGTCGGTGCAGCGGCAGACAGATGATTACTGTAACAGCAGAGAATAGAGGAGCTGGGTGTGTCCCTGTGACCTGCTGGGAAGACACAATACTCTATCAGGGTCTCTTAGCAAGGAGACCATCAACAAACACTCAGAGGATGATTAACACAAACACCTTCCTCAAACTGTCCGGAAGTCTGTGTGTGTGTGTGTGTGTCTGGGCCGCTGTTCCACATATATATAAATACATATATACAAAACATGAACACAACTTTAACGTGAGGTTGCTCAGTTTCTCTCTGACCAGATACTTTGAGAGGAAATGACATCACATCTTCTTCCTCACTGACGCTGTATGACTCAGTCTGTGACTATGTTCATGACTTCACATACAGAGCTATTTAAGGACATAATTGTATTTTATTATTATTTGAATGTGCATCTGTCGTTGATGTATTTTGTCTCAGTAACAGGAGAGAACTGTTGGCCTGTCACTAAGTTTGATAAGCTGTTATTGGACAATATCTGTTTTCCAAGCATCTATCTGAGAGAAAGCTGCAAGAGATAAATAAGAAGAATCTGCTTTATATTCATGCAAAAAATGAACATTGCAAGTCTTCAACAGGGTTAGAATTTACATGTAATGTGGGCACATGCATGTCTGCCTCTACGCAGCATTTCCATACAGTGACACCACCAGTGACACTGTTTGAAAGCCTCACTCCATCCATTCCCTCAGTCTCGGGCCGCCACCGTGTCAGTGGGCACCTGTTAGTTTGTGTTGACGTGGCGTCTTTGACACCTCCGCTGATTGACTTAGCAGAGTCAAAGCCTGACAGCACACCCGGCCTCTCAGCAGGGGGGGCACTGTGTGCATGCGGCGGGCTGGCAGCACCTGAGGGGTAATGTATTGTGTGCTAAGCTGCTGCTGTAAAATCACTTTGGTTATAATGCTCTGATATGGTGGTTACAGCGGGACGCGAGAATTACAAATCTTGCCGTTGTATGTACTTTCAGTTTCTTTAGGTGTTCCTGAAATATTGCATTCACAATAATATGAGGCCACTGAGATCGCATCAGTTAATCTGTGAGTCTAAATGAATGTTTGTACCAAACTTTAAAGAATTCCCCAGAGGTGTTCCTGAGATATTGCATTCAAAATGTATTCTTGAGATACTGAGTTCATAAGAATGGGACGTAAAGACCACTTAAAAAACACAATGCCTCCAAACACTGGAGGCACAAAAAGACAGAATCTAACATCTTGTCCTCATCGTCCTTCAGTGATCATCTAATACAAGTCTGAGAATCATTTTATAGTTTCGACAGCTTCTCCACAGCTTGAAGAGCCCAGAAACAGCAGCGGTTAAAGTCAACCTCACAGAAAATACATACATGTCAGAAAAGTAGCAGGTAGCACTGAATCAACAGTCTCTGGTTTGACCGGCAGCTTATTGTTGAGTCTGTGGGGGCGTTGAGGAAGGTGAGACCTTCTCTCAGGACGTAGCCTCACTTCCCTCGCTCAGAGGCGTTCAGGAGGAGAGCACTGGGCCTTTTAACTTTTTATTTGTGCTGTGTTTGTAAAGGCCACATTCCCTGAGCCTGGCTGCTACTTGTGTTATTCTTCCTGTGCTGTTTGCCCCACTCACAGCTGGAGGGACAGGAAAACCGATCTGGAAAACTACTCCGTGTATGTCATCGGTGATTACAGGACGGCAGCGCGCGCCTTATACCAGGTAATGGCCGCCTCATGCCCAGGCCTGAATAATGCCGTCCCAAGGGCACGACGCCGCGCACCCCTTCCTCACTCAAGACCTCGCTTCTGCTTTCATGCAAGGAACTGCGTGAGTCCTTGCAGCCCTGTCAGCTCTCTTCCTGTGGAGAAACTGGAGAGGAAGCTCCACCAGGCAGCTCCGAGGAGGCCACAGCGCTCCACAACTTTCAATTTCTTTCTTTAATCACTCTTCACAGATGACAGATTAAAGTAAACAAGTATTAACACCATACTGCACAATGGGCCCGCTCGTATTTTCATATTATTATCTCCCCCGAGGAAGATATTTTTTTCACCCCTGTGATTATCACAAAACCTGGTGGAAGGTTGCAGTGTGGCTCAGGGAAGAACACATTGCATCTTGGTGCAGATCAGGATTGTGACAGAGGGCGTTTTCTCTATTTTCCCAGGGAATAATAATAATTCCTGGATCATGATGAAAAGAATCAGGGACTGATATTATATTTTATTATTGAAAATACTATTGTAAGTAGTCAAGGTGGAGCTAATCTAACAAATAACCATATATACTAACTAATAATCGCTTATTGAGACTTTAATATAAATAAAATGTGCAGTTTAATACAGTTTTTTTTCAATATTTACTGATCTTTTCTTTGACACAAGACAGAATAATTGCTTTCTACACTAGAATTGAAAAATGTCTCCAGATTGGATCTTAAGTAAAACAGGTGGAACAATAATGGGAGATGTTTTACTTCACTTTCAAAAAAACTGACAAGAAATATTAAGCAGGACGAGAGGTTTTTCTGTGATGTGCAGCTTTTTCAAGGTTGTCAATAATTACAGTGTTTGGGTAAAAGTAAAAGTACAAGTACGTGAGGGAGTAGAAGTATTAATTATCTGAGTACGAGACGCTCAGAAGAGTACTTGAGTAACTGTACTCTGTTTCTTTGCACCTCAAGAATATACTGATGGTTTTTCGATCGCGTTAACATCATCACATCAGGTCGATGCAAAAAGACAAAAGTGAGAAGTTCTCTCAGATGGTCGTCACCTCTGACATGAGACACAGTAAAATATTCTAATGTGAGATCCTCTTCTTCCCTCTGCAGCCACTTTCCCAGGCAGAGGACCCACAGGAGCAATCTGCAGGGATCAGGAATGACAAGGCAGTCCAGCCTCCCATTGTATGTGAGCGTTTACTCAGCATGGGAGAGCAAGGACAGTGAGGCTACAGGAATACAATAGGCTCATATTTATTTACTGCTTAGTGGCAGCCAGGGATACCCCCCCCCCCCCCCCTTCTATTCCAATAGCCGATAGCAGCTTTACAGTAATAGACCTCTAATAAAGACCTCAGAGGGCAAGTGGAGGCTAGACTCCCTGACTCTGTCCAAGTAGAAGAATTTAGAAAATGCCATTTCAAAGCCTCTGTGAAGACTTTTATTTCCAATTACATCATTGTAATGAATTACAGACAAAATAATTCTGAACTAAAGTTTCTGCAATATCTCAAAACTTCATGCTACAGAAGCTTTATCTTGATTTTGCATTTGAATTAAAGTGAATTGAAAAGTGAGATTATAAATGAGTTCATATCACAAATTTTAGTGGGACTTACAGCAACAAAACAGATGCTGAGTTTGTGAGTATGTACTTTGTGTGTGCATATATTGTATAAGAAGCAAAATGCAGCTTTTATTTTGTAATTTAGGGTGAAATTTGGGAGGAAGCTGGTCTTCTCTGTCCTTACTAATATAATTGATTTACCGTGGTGGTTAAATGAATAAATTGACTCAAACAGGGGAACAGGGTGAGTGGCGTCCTCATGATAGTGTGACATGTTTCTTATTACAACTCTTAACAAGCTTCTTTTTAGTGCAACGTGATGAACTCAACATTTTTTCAAACCCTTTTGATACATACCTCTATGGAGACATGATGCAACCAGGTATCCTCTCAAATCATATCATCTATATCCAGGCTGCTGCTTATTTCAATAGCATCTCTAAGAAAATAAAACTGCACAATAAAAACCTGGGATGTAAAATATATTTGTTTGAAACTACTTTTACAATGATTTTTCCTCATACATGGAACATTCTGCATAATTGTGCATCAGAAACAAATCAACACATCTATAAATGATAGACACACACATATACATTATTAATATTAGGGTTTTGATCTACTTTTTTAGATATCGAGGCATTGAGCAGAAAACCCGTCTGGTTTATTCCCCTGAGCTCCAGCAGAGGTCTCTATCTGTTGTGCAGTCAGTCCAAATGGGACAGAGTTCATAAAGCATCTGTAAAACACACAAGTGAAGAAACCCTGCATGTCTGCTACACAGGAAAATACAAATAAACTTGAATTCAGTTTTAATGTCACATTGATTTTAGTGTATTTGCTTTAAAGCTGCATGTGCATGTTTGACCTCGGCTGTCAAAGATCAGACCTCACAGTTTATCTGCAGCTGATCGTTTGTTTTCAAAGACCCGACACAGGATTGACCATCATTCACACTTGTTTCTGTCCCATGTTTTCATCCGACTGAAAAAAATCTGGAAATCAAGCAAACCAGCAACGACTCCATCTGACCTACATGACCGAGCCCCGAGCCTCAAAAAAATTAATTTTCCGAGAGGCATTATGAGAGCGTGATTTATTGGTCGACTTGATGCCTCGTGGGTGTAATTGTGAGAGCGGGGCTGAGGTTGAGTGGCTTTGATGCCTCGTCCGTCCCCTCCTCCAATCCCTGGAGTTTCAGAGATTAACTCAGACACTGGATTAAAATCTCAAAATAGAGAAATCCTTTTTAGATGAACAGATTGATTAAAAAGGGGGAGTTCTCAAACGGTGAAAGCCAACCTGGAGCTGAGTCGCAAACGATTGTTTTAAACCAGACTGTTTCATACTTACAGCTGAGCTTGTGTCAGAACCGACGGCCAATGAGATGCTTTTATTTTCCCTTGTTTACATTGAACAAAAGCCTGATTTCTTTTTACTTTGACGAATATTAAAAACAAAGGATTGTACACAGTAGAGTACGTACCTCCGCCCAGGCCCAACAATCCCTTTAAATTCAGTCAGGCTGCACAAGTTCTCTAAATATGTCTTCAAGATGTATTTATTATTCTTCAATAATAATATTCTTTTGAAAACGTTGAAAAACACCTTATTTCACAGCAAAGAAATAAAAAAAAGTCCTTATTTGCCCCTTGATCCTCAAATTGAATGGGTTCTTTTCTAAATGAAACTGTATCCTTCCATCAAGTTTTGTAAAAATCCAACTTGTTTTTGTATAATTTTGCTCTGAAACATACAATCATACAAACCAACAACAGACAGACAGGAGTGAAACAGATTGTTCTTGGCTCAGGTAACAATTTAAAATCTGTTTTTGCATCTAAAAAGTTGCATTTGCATGTGCAAGACAGACGAAGTTATTCACGATCCTCACAAACAAGATGCACACAAAAATAAATCTGGTGCATGCACAATATACCGCACGCCACCTCATGGGCTATCCAGTTTCACAAACCCTGTGTGAAACCTCAGTGTCATTTCAGTTCAACCATAACTGTTCATCTGTTGCAGATTTTCGGTTGAAGCAGCAGTTGCACATTTTTTCTTCTTGGTCGGCTGCAAACAGACAAAAGCCCGACGCTTGATATCGTCATGATTGTGTCGCCTGTTTGATTGCGGGAAGCAGGTGTATGCTAGTGTGGCCTTTCAGAGCATTTTTAGCCATCTGCTCACTTCCCCCTGGACCCCAGGTTCCCTCTGCATTTCCCAGCAGCGCTTGCTCCCCCTCCCCCTTCACCTGCTTGCTTACATGAAACAAAGTGCTGCATGCACGGAGGAAGAACCTCTATATATTCTAGATTTGGTGCATTTTCTCATTTTTAAATATGTTTTTGCAGATCTGTTCTCCTCTACGTCTCCCGTAGGCCTCATCCTCTGTCTCCACAGCTCAGCTCTCTCCTTCCAGACCCTGAGCTCTCTTCCTTCCTGCCCCTCTCACAGCTTCCTGCTCCGGCTCTTATCACTCCAGAAAACGTGACACGGTCTCGGCCCAGTCAGACCAACACTAACCTATGTGGTCCCTCTTTTCCTTGGCCATCGCTGCCTTAAATGGAAGTATTCTGGCCCTGGGGTCTAGGTGCCTGCAGGGGGGGGTGAGGGGATATCAAAGAGGGCCCCTGTCACCCACCTGGGCCAAATCTGTTAATGGACTTATTTATTATAAACAATATAACCAGTACTTCACAGCCTGCAGAGGAACAATAAATCTGAAGTGGCCAGGCGTGTTTTTATTTATGTATTTATTTATCTGGGAGGAAGCCGTGGGCACACTGGGACAATATCATTCTCCTCTGAGGGGTTTTCCTCCGAGCTGAGGAAATCGTCCACTTTGATTTACTCTGTAAATCTGAGCAGCAGCAACAGGAGATCTCATGAGATTAAAGCGGAGGAGTGGAACTGTTGTAACCTTTGACTTATTTTTTTTATCTTTAACTTATCAAAATCTTTAAGCAATAAGAAGAATTTTACTGTCTCGTTTACATGAAGGATTGTTACAGCCAGCATTTTCATTTCACATTTTGAGAATGAAATGGAAATGTCGAAAATAAAGTCAAACTAAATCAGAGGAGGCTGTTTTTGTATTTCGCGAATTAAGTCCAAATGTCGAGAAAAAATATGAAAATTGGGTATAAAGTTAAATAATTAGTTGAAATAATGAGAATAAAACCAAACTAAATAATGGGAGGATTCTTTTGTATAAAAAATCTAAAAAGGATTTTTTTCCTCGACATTTCTACTTTATCATCGAATTGTAAAATGGAAAGAATCTCCCTCTCCTCATTTTCTTATGCGTGGACCTACACTCGTCTGTTCTTTGACCTCATGAATCTTCCTTTGTTAGATTTTTTTTGCAGATGTTATACATTTCCATTGCATCTTATAGATGCATCTTGAGTAACATTATGTGCGGGCTGTATTTATTGTTGTTCTATGACACTGCTGCCAGATACAGGTCTGCTAAGGCATGATAGAGCCCATGTTATTGTTAGGCCATAAGGCCATCTGATAAGGCCCCAGCTCAACAGCCTGCAGCGATAACACATGTTTTGGATGGTATCAAGCCAAAAGAGCCGAACCTGCCGCTGCACAGAACGCAACAGGTTACTGCAGAGTTCAGCATCTGCACAACGGGCAGTCATCAGAATATCTGGATGCCATTTTTCAGCTGCACATAGCGTCCTCCCGGGTCTCCATTGTTTCCCACACTGCAGCATGTCAGCGTAGGTAGCAGGCTTTTGTGTGGATGCAGTTAGTGATGATATCAGGGGGGACTTTCCCCTGAGTTTCCTGATATGAGCTTTTCCCATGTTATCATATAGGAATAATCACAGGAGGGACACTGGTCATCTGACTCTGTTTGCTGAAATGTGATTGGAAGCTGGGAATCTAATCAAGAGGATCAAAATCACTATTGTTCTAATGTAATCATATTTATTATGCAAAGTTTTGAAAGCAGATGCAATTTAATATTTGGGAAATATATGCTTTCTTTGGCTATTTGCTTTTTTGCCATTATTATTTAATAATAAGATTAATAGCGCTCTCATGTCTGTGCTGTGCTGAGTATGTTGTGAGAGGAGATGATTATCTTAGCTTAGCTTAGCTGAAAGACTGGAAACAAAGGGAAACAGTAAGCCGGGCTTTGTTCAGGGTGAAAAATACTTATCGGTAGTTGAGTAGTATTGATTTGTACACAAACTGAACATATGTACTAATGAGAATGGCACGTATCTCTAAAAAGGCCAAATGCTCCCCTCACAAGACCACATTTAAATCCACTAGATCCCAATTTGTATCTGATCAGCCTCACATTGCGCAAACTCATACATATCAGTCCTCTAAATATTATATTTCTTACTTCTCTTTTTTTTAACCAAGATCCATGCACACTTCGTGGGGAAATTGTCAAAAAGGTTAAAGTGAAATAATTGTCTGGATCTGCTCCAAAGTTTAATGGGTTCTGTGTTTGACCAATTTCAATCCTCCCACACAGTTTTGTGAAAATCTGTTGGATGGTTTTTGTGTAATCGTGCTCACAAACAAACAAACCAAATGGACTCTTTTTAGATTTCTATTCAACAAATAAGAAATCTAGAGTGAGACCAGTTGATTCTGCTTGTTTCCACTCTCTTTATAGTAAGTTACACTAACTAGCTGCTGACAGTAGCTTCATATTGATCATACAAGTATCAATATTCTTATCTAATTCTCTGAAAGAAAGCGAATAACCATGTTTCCCAAACTATTCCTTTAAAGCTATGCTGCAGTACAACCTCAGGTACGCAAAGATATTGACGCTCCAGACCATTGTGTGTAAATGAACCAAGGAGATAATCTCCATCAGGTGAACTCAGAGAGGTTCAGTCAAACACAGGAGCTCCTTGAAGTGGAAGATAGGCCGGATATGTGAGATAATGTATTGATAAAATAATCTCATGCAGCAAGTTTCACCACGACTCGACTCCGAGCCAGAGGAGAGAGGTTTCGTCTTATTTTTGGAACATGTTAATATCAGTGCTCACTTTCAATTCTCACAAAGAAAATTTAAAAAAGGTGAAAGCAGCGGTTTCACACCTGAGATTGATGTTCCTTCACCCACTGTTCACATGACGCTGTAACCATCTGCATTTTCCAGTTTAATTTAATGGGACAGTGGTGGGGATGAGTCTAGAGCGTGTCCTGTCCCTTTATCCAGAAGAAAAAACGATTCGACAGAAAATGCGTGTAAATATGAGTGAAGCCGGTTTTTCCTATCAGTGCTACTTTTTTCTGAACAGTGTTAGTGTAAAGGGGAACAACGTACGGAGGAAGCACTCACACACTCAGTGCATTTCCTCCATAAAACCACAGCCGTGTGAAAACAACACGACCTGCATTCCTCAGTCATCGCTCTCACTTCAGCACAACAGCGTCTGCAGAGCGGCGGCCCCGAAACCCATATGTCTGCTCGTCCAATATTTGTATCTGACACAATAATCACATAAAGGTGTTGCATTAGTATTACGCAGCGTAAAGATCAAAGTTGGTGTGGGAGAACAGCATTAAGGAGCTGTCACCACAGGCCGTCAAAGCAGAAGTTGCAGCATTTACGAGGAAGTTCCAGAAATGAGTTTGGGAGTATTTGTTCTGTAATCTCCAGAACCAGCGGTACGCTAAACTGCAAGAATAAAAAAAATCCCGAAATGTCCCAAATGTTATTTGTCTTCACTACAGCTCAGGATGAGTTTCATGATGTTTTTCTCTTATCTGTGCGGCTTCCTTGCTCACCTCTATTGATCCAGATTCTTGCTCGGTGCACTGATCACACACGCTGTTATTGATCAGCGCTGCTCGTCCCGGGCCGACATGGCGTCCCGTTAGCACCCTCGGGGGTATCTGCGTTTTGTTCTGTCGTGACACTTTAGCGCCTCGACAAGGCAAAGGCCATACATGAAAGGATTCAGAGTGTTTGAGCAACTGAAGGATCAATTCACACCCCGACTGTCATTTACAAAGGCCTCACTGTCTCGCCCCTTGTTTCTAAAATTCTAGTCTGGACAGTTTGATTAGTAATTAACTCCGTTTTCATCTTGAAGGCATCAGATACTGATTTTGAAGTCTAGATATTCTGATTTCCATTTACCCGGGAGTGAAAGTGTAATAATCTCTTCAACCTGCATCATCATCGCGTTGCAAAACAGATTAGATGAAGTGAGGGACTTCTTTGGGTGGAGGGGTCAAATCTGGGTCAAGTTGTGGAGAGCGGTGTTTATGTGGTTGTCAGGAAAACAATAATGCAGCTTGGACTTAATCTATCACTTGATTTTCACCAATACCTATTAAGCAGTTCCTTATTTTTACCATACAAAGCCTTCAGTAAGAGAAAATGACTTTATTCTTCAGTTCATTGGTACCGAAGTGGACTGTTTTATGTTCAGGAGAATAAATGAATCCCTTTGATGGCAAAAAAAAAAGGATATGGTTCATTTTATTGCTACGGTTCATTTTCTGATGTCTGCAAATTTTGTTCTCTTAAAAAAAAGTTTAAAAAAAGGTATTTTGGGCTCCCACTCATATGTCAGGGCCAAGGGAAAAAAAGAAAGACCAAAAATAGACAATTCTTATCAGTTTGGGAATGGTCATTGCACCACTGGAAACAATGCCACGGCGAGATGGGAGCTGAGTTTGACCCTAATAACGCGACTGGTCCGTCAAGGAACCTGGAGAACAGGAAAGGCACCGTACCTCTGTCTTCATGGATAAAGTCATAAAAATGATAAACACGGGTCTCAATTAGCCTCGGTGAGGACAATGCGCTGCTCGGATTAGGGTCGGGCCAGTAAAAGTGAAGAGATGAAAGTCTGCTCTCCTGTGAGGCTGACCTCCCCCCCCCACCCCTCTCTTATGGTGATTCATCAGTTTATCAAGACGTTGTATTTATAGGCTTTTACTCCCTGTGGTGTTGGGACTTTGAGTAATTATGTTCATGTTCAAATACTTTTTCATTGTTAAGAAATGTACATTTTATACAAAACTTTATACGTCTAAACTTTGACTATGTAACCTAACTCAATATTCTTGACATTAAAAATTGTATTGCAGTATAAGTCGCTCCAGTGAAACTACAGCACTATGAATGTTCTCAGGAAAGAGACTTTGATTATTTTACTTGTTGCTTCCGTTTTATTGTTGGCTGACCCTTGGCGGCGTGCAAACCCAGAGGTCACCACAGCTTGTGGTGAAATGTTTCCAAACATCCTCATCTTAGCTTGACTAAAGCCATATTTAAGATTTGTCTTGGACTTCAGTTTAATAAAACAGACACAGAATGAGGGCGAGACGAGCAGATAAGGAGGATGTGCTCTTCTCCAAACTGAGCAGCAGATACAAACAAGAAGTAGTTTTATCATCGGGGCATCTTCACGAAGCAGGGGGCAGGATGAGGAGGGCGAAGATATCAACTCAAACAGCCAATAAATACCACAGGGTCGAGTAGATTCCCACCTGATTCCCAGCAGATCTCTAACAGATTAATGGCTCCAGAACAATGAGACGAGACAGTTTCCTCTGCTGCTTCACTTGTCTGAGGCTGACGACATCTCAGTGCTACCCTCTCCACATAGCTGGGTTTTCGTGTTCCTCTGTGACCAGACTTTCCCAGAATTCCCCAGGGGGAGCACAATTTACACTTAAATTTCATTTCTGTGTACATGTAAGCTTTAGAAATCGTGATCAGTTTCTATTTTGTGTCACCTGCCAGAATTTCAAGTCCCCAATTTTTGTGACCAAAGAGTCAAGCACATTGACTTGGGGAAAAAACATGACCGAGCGTAGACTCTCACATCCTTTTTGTGAATGATTTAACCGACTTAACCTGTGGATGATCTCTCATATCTGCAATCTCCAACATGGGCTGATCTATAGGATACGGAAGCTCAACTATAAAAACCACATCTTTTAATGTGACACATTGTCATTGACCTCGGGCTTCAGCTGCGTTTGACTGACAGCCGACAACAGACCTGAGACGTATTTTACTTCCCTGAGTGACATTATAGCACCGAAACGTCTTCATCCTAAGGAAAAGGTGTGATTTCTATTTACAGACAATGTTTCTCTCTCCCCTCTCCTCTTCTGCACACCTGTTATGTTCTCCCCTCCTTAACCTCCTCCTTCTCGTCTCCTCGCGAGCCCCCTGCCCCCCCACCCCCACCCTGAAACACCTCTCCAGAGCAGGTGTCGGAGGAAGTCATAGTCTAATCAGACAGTCTAAACAATCACTATCTCACCGCTGATAATGACAGATGTCTATACACAAACTGAGAGGCATCCCATTTATTCTCCAGCTTTAACGACGCAGCCTACAGTACAGACAACAAAAGAACTATCGTGTGGATTTGATGTAAGGTTGCAACTAACTTGGATTTTTAAGAGAGAGAATTCATTCGTTTGAAAAACCTTTCAACACCAACCAGCTTTTGTTTGCCGGCCGCCTCATTTGGAACAAATGGGCAGTTTTTGATTGTTATTCCTGCAGCGTTGGATTGCCAGAAAACGCAGAGACCCCATATTTTCAAATCAGACCAGAGATCAGAAATATGGCTTCATACGAATGCTAATATTGCTCCGTGTCTGTATAAACAGGAACATGTGTTCTAGCATTATAATGTCACCACAGCAACATTTCAATAAGTATGTCAGTATTGTTGTTATTGTGCTGCATCACAATATTAAGTCAATAAATGCAGGTTTGAGTTATAGTTTATTGTACCAACACTGTAAGAGTCAAGCAGGAACAGTTGGTAAAGGTTTGATTTGATCATAATTTTGCCCATAGAGTGTCAGAGAGCCAATCACAGTCTCCCCAAGCTCAAAGTGACATTCAGATTTCTTGTTCTAGGTGATTAAATGTTAAATTTCAATTTCAGTCAAAGAGGTATATGATCAGAAACTTCTCACGTCTGAGAAACTGCTTCCAGTGATTATCTGGTATTTTTACTTTCCTTCCAGTCGCTTAATCTACTAGAGAGAGAGAGTGAGATTTGAAGAAAAGGGCAGAATACCAAAAAACATTTACTGCTAATTAGCTGGGTATTGTTCAAACTCACAACTCTGCCCTTCTGTGGCTTTGTCTAGTTTGGGCCATGTGCAGCTTGAGTGGCTCAGGGGATCAGCACATGCAGAGTGCTAACATATATATACCTTCCGTCCCTGTGATTTAAACTAACACCGCTGCCTCGCTGCTCGGCACAAAGGAGCCAGCAAACACATTGTGCAATTCCCAAGAAAGCCACCCACAGACAAGACTGGCGACCAGCAGCTCCACTGCGTTTCAGAACTGGCTTGGAAGGCGGACAGTTTGTGCAGCTACGCCAAGGACGGGAAGTGCTTGCAGAGGGACAGGAAGTGCTCACCGCTGCAGTAGCCGAGGCTGGAACTGAGATAATGCCATTGTGTAAGCAAGCCAAGTGACCTCTCCCTGAGCGTAGAGTCCAGAGGCTGGCGTCGAGAGCCCTGGCCCCCACCCAGCCCCAGACTCCCCAGGCACGGGGTGGGGGACTTGGTGGAGGGACAGGGGGGAGGAATGGAAGGCGGCGGTGGAGGGGAGGGGGGGTGTATGAGGCGTGTCACCTCCCTCTCCCCTCCTTTGGATTGACTCTGAACCTCACCTTGTAGAGGAAATGTGGCTACGGCTCCAGACTTTATGACTTCTCCCATCAAAAGCCAGGATTTTTCACTCCCACGCAGCCAGAGAGAGAGAGAGAGAGGCGTCCAGCGCACACTCACACCCACGCCCATGTCAACACACGCAGTCACAAAGACACATTACACACACAGCCTCCCTCTCCCTCTCTCTCTCGCTCTCTCTCTCTCAATGGAGGGTCGAAGAGGGAAAACCCTATCAGGTCATCGGCGGTAAAATAGATGATGACAGTGTTATGGCCCAGATCCTGTCCCATGGCGAGCTTGGCTGGACCTCCATCCAAAACACCCTCCCTCCAACCCCCAGAGGGTCACCTCGTGTGCTCTGGAGTCCCTGCCGGTGTCTGCACGGGGGCACCAAAATGTTGCATAAGCATCTCTCATATTTCTGTCAGCCCCTTTTGACGAGTCAGAGGGCCCGACGACCATAACGAGATGGGAACAGTCCGAGAAAAGATGGAGCTGACAGGTCGAGGCCTGCTGGCTCTGATAAGGACCCCTGCAGGCCTGTAGGGCCATGTTTGGATTTCTGGCCACAAACACTGGCTTCAATTCTCTGCTACATAAACACATGGAGTCTGTGTGTTCGAGGTGCTACAGGTTGCTTTAACCTTTTACCTCGTGTCACTGTGCCGGTCTGAAACAGCTGCTCCGATAACAAGGAAACACATTCTGGCACATTTCTGTTGTTCACACGTGTGCGACACAAGATCTTATGCAAAGATCTATACAAATAATAAATCCAAAGGTTTCACCTCGAGCTCTGTGTGAACATCGAGGGTCTGAGAAAGATAACATTTCAATGTCCAGGGCAGACGACAAAAATAAAACTGACTTTGATTTTGACATTGAATAGTAAAATGATTTGAACATATAACAATAATTAAATTAAATATGTAGATTTTGATGGTTCCCATTGAAAAAAAACGAGAAGACAATGTTATTTTGGTTTCTTTGTATCAAGTTAATGTGATAAGAAAAAATGGCTTTAAGAGTATTTAACGCCCTTCATTTAATCAATCAGCTGTTTATTTGGTTCATTAACATCCCAGACCGACGTCTACCAATAGTGTATCAGCATCAGGAGAAACCATGATGACATTTGGACGTCACGGCCTGAGACAACAGTATCACAAGATCTGTTGACATCCATTAAAAAACTAAGGAATGGTTGTTTATTTAAGCTTTCTCCTCTCTTGTTGATTTCCCCCTTTAGATGATTAAAATCCCCCCAATTGACGCCTTTTGTGCAGCTCGTTAAGCTCCAGTCAAAGAACGTCTCCATCCAGGAGACGGCCGTGCGTAAAAGTTGGGAGCCTGCACGCGTGAACCTGATATTCAAGATTTTAACAGTCATCCACCCCAATACACACACGGATGATGGAGTGTATTGATGTCTGAGCATCGTTAACAGTCTAATACAGGAGTGAGAATTAAAACTGGACGGGAAGCGGCGGTCTAAATAAACGTTATTGTGGATTACAGAGGGGATTCAGTTTCACCTCTTTACGCACCAGAAGCAGCTCACAGCACAGACGGTGCCATACATTAAAAAAAAAACCACCGACATGCATTAAAGCCTCCTTGTATCAAATCTTCATTTACTTGCTGTCAAACTAATCTGTGCGCATGTTTTATAAACTTAATCATTCAGAGTTTTGCCTTATTTCTCGGTGTCCTTTCCTCCAGAGGCTCTTCTCTCGCCAAACAAGGGTCGCAGCTCGGAGGCGGGGAACTCTCAACTTTTTTACACCTTTGTAGTAGTGGGCACTCCCACCACATGGTGATTGGCTGCCTGTGAGTTTATAGCACAGCAACCTCCACACTCGGCTCTGTGTAGTCGGTACCCTTCAGCTCCAGGCAGCTCTTGGAAGTGGCCCATGGATGCGACGCGTTGTTTTTTACCCGCAGCTTAAAAACCAGAAACACTTGTCTCCCCAAGTTTTTCTCCTCTTCCTCCTCTTCCTCCTCTCGGTGTTCTCGGTGTAGACTGTCGTCGCCTCTGTGCTGTGGGCTGCCCGGTGGCTCCTCAAACCCTCCCAGTTGGACAGAGATGAGCAGTCCCGATGCGGGTTACGCCAGCGACGATCAGACCCAGGCAAGGTGTGCGATACCAGTCATGATGCCTGGAATGGGACACTGTCAGTGGGCCGACCCCCTCAGTCCTCTCGGGGACGCCAAGGTGAAGAGCGAGCCGTGCGCCTCCGGCTCCGGCAGCCAGAACCGCGGCAAGAGCGAGCCGCGGATCCGACGGCCCATGAACGCGTTCATGGTCTGGGCGAAGGATGAGCGCAAGAGGCTGGCGCAGCAAAACCCGGACCTGCACAACGCAGAGCTGAGCAAAATGTTGGGTGAGTAATTTTATATTATATTTAATCCACCTTGTGCGGATTCCCTGCATGAAAGATCTCCACAGGTTATAATAGAGACACATTCTCTTTCCAAGCAGTTTCTGAATTTTAAATGCTTGTTTTTAAGTTTTAAATTGCATCGATTTCATTCTCATTCTACAACAACAGTGCATTTCTTATCACTGGAAGCAGGTGGACAGTTACAGTGACTGAGTTGAGCTTTAGTTGTAACCTCAAAAAACCTGTCACTGTCCCCTCAAATGGCAACAAGCTATTTTAGTGTGCATCACCAGGCTGTGCAGACTATCTGCTGACATATCACTGATGTGCACTCTCCTCTTGACCTGCAGGGAAATCATGGAAAGCTCTTCCTGTCACAGAAAAGCAGCCCTTTGTGGAGGAGGCCGAGCGGCTGCGAGTTCAGCACATGCAGGATCACCCCAACTACAAGTACAGGCCCCGGCGGCGGAAGCAGGTGAAGAGGATTAAGAGGCTGGACCCTGGCTTTCTGGTCCATGGCGTGGCCGACCATCCGGCCGCGGCGATGTCCGGAGACGGCAGGGTGTGTGTGGAGAGCCTGGGCCTGGGCTACCACGAGCACGGCTTCCAGCTTCCTCCACAGCAACTCAGTCACTACCGGGATGCCCTCGGGGGCCCCTCTTATGAAAACTACAGCCTCCCCACACCTGACACCTCTCCTCTGGACGCCGTGGAGTCAGACTCCATGTTCTTCCCTCCACATTCACAAGAGGACTGCCACATGATACCTGCCTACGCTTACCACTCCCAGGCGGCAGAGTACCAGCCCCAGGAGCCCCACTCCAACCACCACGGCAACTCCGTCCTGCACCGACATGCTGCCTCGGCTTCAGATCAGCCACCCCAGTCTGCCACTCTTCCTCCTTCCTACATGGGATGCCCAAATCCTCTGGCCATGTATTACACCCAGCACTGCAGTCCCAGCCATTCTAAACGGCATCCTGGGGGGGCAGGACAGCTCTCCCCTCCTCCTGACTCTCACCCCCACTCTGCAGACAGCGTGGAGCAGATGCACCACTCAGAGCTGCTGGCCGAGGTGGACCGCAGCGAGTTCGAGCAGTATTTGAGTTCCTCCTCAGCGCGTGCGGACATGACAGGCCTGTCCTATGGGCCACACGAGGCTGGCATGCAAGGACCTGAGAGCCTCATATCATCGGTGCTGTCAGACGCCAGCACAGCTGTGTATTACTGTAGCTACAACAACTCCTAACCTCCCGGCCGGCCTGTTACCCCTCTGCACGGACACATGATCTGACCTCAAATCTCTGCAGCTAAATTTGAACAAAAATGTTTTTATTTTTTTAATTCCTTTTTCCACTACTGACAGAGATGCCCATGAGATTACGAAATGCAGTTTTGTAGAGGACATTGTACTGTATCTGTGTAAAGAAGACAGTTAATAAAGCCATAAACTATTTTAACACTGTTTTTAATTTCCTCTCCTGAAGGGATATGAATTCATTTTGCGATAATAACTATCGTACAGTCACTATTTTAAAGTTTGTGTATATACTTAAGGTGTTTTTATACTTTTTGCACTTTTGAGAAATAAATTTTTTGCAAATAAACTCATCCTCTCTTGTATTTATTGTTTACAATGAACTCTGATAAAACTTTCTACTTTCTCATGTAGAGACATCTAGGGCAACACAATAACTTTATTTTAAGGTATATTTATCTAAGTTTTATTCTCTAAATCAAAGGTTTTGTCATCCAGAACAACACACAATAATGAAAAAAATGAAAATGCTACAACACAATATCACTTTCCAGAGGTTTTTCCACATGGCACAACTCGACCGTTCATCCAGCACTGGTTCTGTGTTACATGGCACTGCCTCTGTTTGTTTGTCCCACTTCCACATGAAGTCGGATGGGCCCCCAGCAGCACCGGTTGCTCACCTGGAAGCAGGGCAGCACAGGGCCATGACCCTGACTTCCTGGCCCAGACAGAATGGAGGTAATCTCCCTAGTCATCGTTACACTCCGCGCCTTGTTTTCGCAGCATGGGAGCGCAGTTTATGCTCTGGACATCCTGTCTGTTAATGGTTTAGTCTCTTCTGATTAATGACAGGGGGCCATTAAAATTCATAATGGTTACTACACCTCCATTAAACAATGGTGACACTTGATTTTGTGTATTTGCACAGCTGACCGTGTGGCTGTGCTGCAGCTATATGCACAATAACACAGCAATGACATCAGGTTTATTCATTTCTGCGGGTGAGTGCTGAACGGCTCTGGTATATTTAACCGGTGATACCGGACGGCCTCTTGCTCGGACATTAATCAAACATATCAGATGAAAATCTTTAAGAGATGAAACCTTGAGGCTAACTTGTGGTATTTATAGCTGGAAACCAGTCCCATTTTATAAATAGAGATTTTCCCTGTTTTAAAAGGAAGAGGTTCTTCTCCGAGGGTCAATCACCATGACCCCATGATCCATTTTTAGCACTTCAGAGGAAACATGTTCCAGAGATGTATATATTTATGTGCTTTGTTCATGCTGAATGTTTGGAAATATTCTCTTATGCAGGAGAAGTAGAGGTTGAACCTCAAGGCAAATATTTCAGGTTCTTCCCACGGTTTTTATAACGATGTCAGCTCGTACTGAAATAAAAAGAAAATCACTGCGTTGTCTTATTAAAGCCCCACAGCAGTTTTATTCCACCTCACCTAACATTTCTGTGCATTTTTACTCCAAACAAATATGTCTGATATGTGTTTGTGTTATTTCCTCTCACTCTGACTTATTTCCCTTCAGGCTGTGCAGCAGAATCCACTGTAATTGGTGTGAATGTGTTTAAATTCAGTCTGCACCTGAGTGGCAGGTTTATCCTCCCTGTTGTTTAGGCTAATGGATGCATAACAACAGGCTCAGGCCCCGATCCCCCGAGGCATCACCCGGGTGGGTGGGGGTTCAACCTGTGCAGACTAGGCAGAGGCAGACCCCCCATGTCAGCCGTGATATTATCTCCACTCACTAATTGATCAGGGATAATTGACGAGGAAGAGCTCACTCAAGTGTGTTTGGCATTTTAAAGTTTGGCTCGGGGACAAAGGAAGGTGTTAAAAAATAAAAATAAATGATGCTGTAAATATTAATATGAAAATCTTACTGATGAGGGAGGAAGATGATTATGTTCGTGTTCCGTTGCTGTTGAATTTAATTAATTAAAATTAGGACTCAAATAGAAGTAGAATAACTAGAGACCTTGATATCTTTGAGAAAAAAGATTCACCCCCAGTTTTTAGTATGAATGCATCTTGGCTAAGAATTTATATAATTTACAATTTTT
Source organism: Paralichthys olivaceus (assembly GCF_024713975.1). Taxonomy (NCBI): domain Eukaryota; kingdom Metazoa; phylum Chordata; class Actinopteri; order Pleuronectiformes; family Paralichthyidae; genus Paralichthys; species Paralichthys olivaceus. The sequence continues at coordinate 1,603,250 of NC_091109.1, read as the reverse complement.
GAACTCTCTGAATGTTGCAAATTTACAATGGAAGAAATGATATGTAGGTTTGCATTAAGCAGCAACACAAAGACATTTCCAGGTAAAAGCAAGAAATTGAGAGAGCGGAGGGTTCACAGATCAAAACTCCGGAAATCAGGGCTTTCACACTTTGTGTGTGTGTATATGTGTGTGTGTGTGTGTGTGTGTCCCGGGGCCTCGCTGCCAGCAGTCTGCGGAGAGCCACTCGGAGATTACAGCAGGGCCGCCGGCTACATTAACACAGCAGCACTTAATAATGGCACTGCTCTAATCTCATCTCAGGTAGCTGCTGCCTTTCAAAAACACACAGGCGGAATTATTTCATCCAGCCATCGATAAATTCACCAGAGGAGCTGAGTCTGACCAAGATGCAAACGTAGTTCAGTTCAATGGTTTATCTGTGATTATGATGTCAAGTTATCTGTGGGTTAAATTTCCTGAACATTCAGATAATACACTCTGTCTCTGTGAGCTGTATCTAGTTGCAATTATCCTTTATTGATCTGTCTTATTTTTTAGTTTTACAGCAACAAGGAGAGAAAATAAAAGGATGCTTATTATTCAGGTAAGCCATCTATCAAATTTGAAAGTTTAAAAAGTTATTGAAATTGCTGTGAATTCATTTTCTGAAAAGGAAAAAAATAACAAACAGCTTCAATTTTTAAAAAATGTGTTGCTTGTCATTGTTTTGAAAACCTTTTTCTGTCGGTCAGACAAACAAGATTAATTGATCACCTGCAAAAAGACAAATCAATAATGATGATAGTGGTTAATTGCAGGTAAAACCCTGTTATTAGAAACCTTTCAGCCTGCAGAACAGACAGCACAGACATTGATCTTTCAAGCTTTCTTTGCATAAATGTCAACAACAACAAAACTGACGGGCAAATATGCAGACCTCGTGTGAGGTCAATCACAACAACACACACACATGCACATAAAACAACCTAGGAATCTCTATCACACACACACACACACACACACACACAAACTAACATACAAACACTCTCTCTCCGAGTTAGTCAAGGTAAAGATTCCCTTGTCCAGTTTCAGAGGGACAGAGACAGAGAGGCTGCGAGGGCCCAAACTGATTAAGTCATTGATAGTAGATTGCAAATACAGCATGTGAGACAGCTGCAGGAGAGGGTGTGTTCCCTGACTAAAGCAGGGCTGGTTGCTCATAATCCCAGGCATATGCTGTCCCTCTCTGGCCTGATCGCTTTTATGGTCTCTGCCTGTCACACCATAGCGTCCAGTTGTGCTCCCACTATATATAGTTCCACAGATCCAGTCCATCTCCACTCGGTGCTGTGACTCAAAAGTCTATTTTTCTTCCGATTCCAGTGTCGCTGCAGTCACACGTCACGGTTAAAAATAGTGATAGTTGATAAATCGAACAGGTAGACCCCCACACTTTGTGCCAGGATATAAGGTGCTGTGTCAAAATTCACAGGATTATTCACATATGGCTTTTTCTAAGTAGTTTTATTGCACAGCTGCAATGCAACATCACCAGAAGGTGCGACACGACTTTACAGCTTTGCCTCGGTACAGCTATATTTCAACTTGTGTTCTTTCTTTCTTTGGAAGATCTGATCAAGAATCAGGAAATCATTTAGTTTTATTTCACATTCAGGTCAAGATGTTAACTTTTAAAATATACATTAGCATTTAGCTTTGCTTTAAAATGTTACCATGCAAGAAAATAACTTCTCTGCTATGGTTTAGGAATACAATCTGCTCAAGAAGGTTTCTTTACATAACACAAATTAAAGAATGAATCAGGAATAAATAAAAAACACAGCTCCATTAGCTAAAATGAGCAAGGACATAAAATCATCATTGGTCTCATTTAACATAACAAAGACAATTAAACTGACCTGCATCTATAGCTAATGGTATAAGAAAGAAAGTGATTGTGTATGTAATTGAGGATTGTACAAAACCTCAATTAATATATACAAACTATTAAAATACAGGAAACCGTATAAAAAACTATGTATCAGACATCACAATAATAATATGTTCATTTCAATACTTCAGATCTAGATCAGTATTTATGATACAAAGAACTCAGAGAAGGATGGAAGACAGCAGATAAAGAATAAGTTCTCTATCACATGTTGAATAAAACATATAATTTAATTTGAAGCTATTTAAGAGGAAATGTAAAGGTCATGTTCGATACAGGATTCAAAAGCAACTTCATCGGAGTAAAAGTGTAAAATTAGACTTAAGAACAGCTGCAGCAAAAGTGAGCACAATACAACAGGAATTAAATGGTAATTTGTCGCCAGATGACATTTTTCAAGCTGGCCGGATCATTTGTTTCACAGTCAGGAATTGACTCAGGGAGCTGAATCAACTCCCGGCCTCTCCTGATCAGCACAGCTCTCTCTCTCTCTCTCTCTCTCTCTCTCTCTCTCTCTCTCTCTCTCTCTCTCCGTTCTTTTGTTTGAATCCCCTCGTGGCATTCAGGACAATTTTTAGCTCGTGTCCAGGCGGGCAGTGAGTATAAGATGACTACATCAGCAGTCAGTTTCCTCTCCGCTCTGTTTTTCTTTGTGAGGCGAAAAGGTGTTGGCAGAGTACAGCCACACTTTGCACTCTGCAGGTCCTGCGTCCTCCTGTTACATGATTCCCTGTTGGCTCCTTTGGAACCTCTAAGGAAACATGTAAAGGAAAGTGAGCAATGCTGGTCCGTAAGAACAACATGTGACTAACCTCACAACGTTAATGAGTAATTTTAATATATGGGCATTAGCAGAGGAAAAAGGAAAGTAGCAACGATTTCTTGAAATTGAATGAAAAAGCAACGTATGTCCGGTAATTACAACTTTTTTTTCAGTTTATTTCTCACATGTGTGGAAAGATGATAGAATAGATCAACAATTAAGAATTAATATAAATAATAATGTGAAGGTAAAAACAAAGTTGATCTGCTGTAACACCTGAAGGCCACAAAGAAACATATGAATACTATTAGTAAGAGCGCAGATAAGCCAAAAGTGATGAGGTTGAAATAAATTCCTAAGGAAAAGTACGTAATGCTGAAACGGGGAAATACATCATTAACTAATCTAATGGATAAATAGTAATGATAGCTATCAAGAGAAATCACTTGAGATTGCTAGCTAGCATGATGACGGTGAAACAGGTAATAGTAAAACAGCTGAAATAGATAAATGGTTTAACTCAACTAAACATAATAGACAAATGGTTGAAATAGTTATGAAGTAAACTATACAATATCTAGCTAACTATTATTGCAACTATACGATGAAAGTTGAAATCGATGACGTTACATGAAAATCACCAATGAATGGTGAAGAAGATCGATTTAACGACTACGCAGTTAAATTAGTAATTAAATAGTGAGCGAAATGGAACCTGGGAAAAGTAATTAGATAGAGTAAATCATTACTTGAAGTCTAAATGTAACGCTGAAATAATGGATAAAGTGAGACAGAGCTAAAAGCTAAAGCTTAATTCAGAAAAAGCAACTAAAGTGTGTGAACTGTTGAAAGACTCACAGCTGAACATGTTTGAATAAACAGATCATATAAACACAATGAATACAAAGTTGAAACCAGCTAAACATTCTAAACAAATGGTTGAAAGCGTTTTATGATAGCTAGTAGTTAAAGGTAATTAAAAGGAAGTATGGATGAATGTTGAAAACAATAAATCGTGGACAAGATAAATAAAACAGCTAAAATAGGTGTTGACAGAAATAACCTTCAAAGAATGAATACATAGCTTGAAGCGACAACAATGCCAGTGAAGGGTTACTTGACTTGACATTTGACGAAGATGATAAAACTGTCCGATGTTTAACTCACGAGATAAATGCGGACCATTGTCTGTCGGTGTTTTTTTCCTTGTGTGGATCTGTGAATCTTCCACAGAGCACCTGTCCTCACTTCCTGGTTCCGATGACTCCTGTTTGCTCCATCCATGAAAGATTGGCTGGGAACATCCTCTGTCCAAGAGGAAGCCTTGCTCTGTGAAATTCACACCACTGCCACCGCTTTGGGAATCACCGGTAGGACTTCCTAAAAAATAAGAATACATAAAAATATGGTCTAAATAAAGGGGAGAGGGGTCAGGGTGTCACGACCCGGGTCAACCGCCTCTGTTGTCTCATTGTATTTGTGTGGATGAGAGTCTGTGTTTGTGTGAGCAGCTGACACTCACAACGTAAATTAGTAGTTTCACCACATTTGTGTAAACGTAAGTGAGTTTAAACTAAAATTGAGCTCGTAACCTTTAGTGGATGAAAGACGTAATGGGAGATATGTAAGACTAAAATATTGATATTTATCTATTAAAGCCAATTGTATTTTTTAAAGTTAATAATTATGATTATATCTGTGGCCTCTTCATCCCTTTGAATACAATTTAAATTTAAAATACAAAAACTAAAAGAGACATCCTCCAAAGATGATGCTATAAAAGTTGAATTTCCGCACACTCCGTACTTTGTCTAGACATTGTTTGGTATTTTTCTTTTCCATTATCACAATCTGTCTGAGGGCTGTCCCTTACACAGGAAGTTTATTTGTGTTCATGTTATTGGATTATGAACTTCAGACAAATATCAAACACGTTTTCACTGAAACAGCAAACAGTTGACTTCCAGTTCCCCAAAAGCAGCCGGTGTGTTCCTCCCTCTGCGGGTTGTGTCTCCTCCGGGCTGCACCTCGTCTGACCTGTTGGGTCAGTTAGCGAAACACAGAGAAATAATACTTGAAAGTTATTAAAGTGAGATCATGATTTGATGATTTGAATTGTGTTGAGAGAGGTTGAGGAAGTCAGTTGTACTGCCAGTTGGTGCCACCAGGGGTCAGCTGTGCACAAGACTACATGAAGCTCCCTGTCAAATAAAGAGATAATCCCACATAATGTAAAAACACAGAAAGTTTGAATAGCAGAAGTCAATCCATTATTTATTATCTATTTTGATAATAATACTGCACATGGCTCTCTTTCATTTTATGACTATGACAGATCATTAATTATATATATAATTTACTTTCCCTAGAATTCAATATTGAACCCATAACAGCAATAATTCCTCAGCAAGTCCTGCTTTTACAGTTTTTATGTTTATCCAAAACAAATGGTTCTTAATCAAGGAAAATGAATACTTCATTCTGCTCTTAATCCACACTTGCAGCGACAAACATTTGAAATTTAAATGAAAAACAACCAACGTGACTTAATGTCGTGGAAGAGGCAGAAGTCTGTCATCAGTAACTTTGGATTAGCAGTGTGAGGTCACTGCAGAGTCCAAAGCGTCTTCTATTCATCCAGGTGAGGTGGTGTGGCCCATTTATCCCTCGCAGTCCTGCTGTGGTCACGCACGGCCGAGTATTTTAAGCTCCAGCTCTGCTTGTCATTATGTGTGACATCACTACAGGTGGATGAAGTGGCTCAGTGGGTAGAGTGGGTTGTCCACCACTCAACTAACTGGTGGTTCAGTTCTTGGCTCAAGCAGTTCACGTGTCAAAGTTTAAAGGTGGTACATAGGGCAAGGTGCTTTGAGTCATTCAGGCTTTAAAAGTGCAGCGTATTTACTGTTGTGTGGTTTCTCATGGAACACCAGCAACGCAAATCATCATGAGCAGGTCAAAAAATGAGTTAATATACTTGCTCACCCTAAATTGAGTAATTTCCCTGATAAATCGTCTATTTATTGTTTTATTATCTAGTTAAGTGCATGTTGTAGTGTCTTGTGCAATAGACATGTTTGTTTGATCCTATTGTCTTGAAATTATTTTTTATTTTGAAATGATTTTACATTTCAACAATATAATATTATTATAGGCGCACAGTTAAAATACATGTGATCCCAGACTACACACGCGCAACATTAACTATTACCTGATGACACGTCTCAATCTGCAGTGAAAACAATATGCAGCAGCAGGAACTTTGTTTGGATTCCAAATCCCTATAAAGTCAAAGAGACAGAATCATTGAGCTCAATCCTCTGAATATTATTACATCATTCAACACATCTGACATCATCATATATTTCCAGGTTTTGTCCTGTTTCCGTAACTGCTGCAGAGAAAGTGATGGGCAAGCAGAGGACTGTTGAATAGTGCATTGTTTGAATTTGTATCCACACTGATTACCATCTATGATTTCTCCTAATGGCTGGGATACGACTATTTCTGCAATACGATCATGAGCTGATCCCCAGACCCGGTGATTTTAGATGTGTCCCTGCAATAAGAACTAGATTTGATTGGAGATTTATTGGAAAGTCTTTAAAAAAAGACACTGAAGTCTTGCTCAAGTATAGTAAATTACTTATATATAAATTAAGTCAATGAGAAATTCAAGATATATAAGTCAGACAAGACAAACAGTGCTTCACAAGGGTTTTAAATGTTTCATATGGCTACAATAGTAGTATATAAATGTGGGTTGTACGGCAGATACAGTAAAATAAAGAGTCATTCATATAAAATCAAAACGTCATAGTTGTATAAAAACCCTTTTGAATCTTATCGGCTTTTTTATAGATTGTCTTTTGTGAAGGAAAAAAATAGAAAACCTTAAAAGATGAAAGCTGTAATAATATTTCTTTAAAAAAAAAATGTACTAAAAATATTCGGAGTACAAGGAAAATTATCATTCTGAGGCAGAATCCATGTACAAATATACAGTGTACACAGCCTCAGTTGGAATTGATGGAGGTGGTAACCTGTTTGTGAACCCTGAACATCAGGAACACTGATCTTTAACAGCCCTCAGAGAGAAGTCAAACAGTGGGCGACACAGATTCACCACATCCTTTTGTTGTCGGGTTCAGAAAAAGTCAAGGCCAACTCAATGAGTCTTTATCTTGGCTCTGGTGTGTGTGTGTGTGTGTGTGTGTGTGTGTGTGAGAGAGAGAGAGAGAGAGAATAAAAGAGAGAGAGGGTAGAAATAATAGCTACGTGCACATTCCCCAGTATATGCCCACTGGTAAAAGTGTGTGTGTGTGTGTGTGTGTGTGTGTGTGTGTGTGAGTGAGCGTGTGTGTTCACAGTACATGTGCTGCGTGCAGCGTCTGGAAAGTCCATTTGTATGGTGGTCAGGATGCCAGTGTCTCACACAGGGAGGCCGCCTGTCTCGCCCCCTCTCCCCTGCACTCAGCTGATCTTTAATCAGAGGAAGGTTGTCTGATGCGAGCACAGACGGATAAATCACTCCTCACCCGGCCTGCTATCTGGGTCGTGCGTAGCCAGGTTGTCCCGTCAGCAGACTGGCCCTCCGCCCGGACCCTCCAAAAGCTAACAGCCATGTGGTATTCAGCCCTTTGGTGAGGAGGACCCAGGCTGCCGCGGCCCTCTGGAGAAAAATAGTCCACATTCTGCACATATCAGTATTTATATTGCTGCTGGGAGGCTCGCTTGTTGATGTACTGTATCCTCACAGTCTGCAGATTCATAAGTCACCGGCTTGCCACATTATTTTTAATCTGCTGTGAGCTGTTTATGTTTGGCAGTAAATACTTTACTTAAGTAAAACTAATCTAAAAATACTCAAGTAACGGAGTCAAATCAGGACTGAAGTTAAAGTACTGGCAGAAAAATGTACCCTAAGAATTAAAGTTGTGGAAAATGGAGTGTGGTAATACACATAAGCTACATTTCATTTGCTGGATTTAAATTTAAATCAATATTACGTAAAGGTTATTAATAGACCTTTTTACAGATTATTGTCACTTTTATTTACTTTATATTTATTACGAGAAATCATTAAGCTCCACTGTATCTATAGTATCTGTCTATGTTGTGTGTTTGTTTACGGTTGTTTTGTATTCGTGAAAGCTGTTCCAAAAGAATTGGGATTAATAAAGTTGTGTGAATTTACTATTTACAATATGACGTGTATTTCATATTTTATGGTTTGTATTTTATATTTTTATTTACTTGCTTTTCAGTAAGAAATGTATTAATTTAATGATGGTTATTATTATTAATGTTATTATTATTAATAAGAATAATACAATACATTAATACTATAATAATAATATCTTGAGACGTCAAACAAATGGAGCAAAGAGAAGTAAAAAGTATGGAGAGTTCAATTCAAATGAAAAAACTCAGCAAATGTTCACAGTGAGGTTTGTATGTTGTTGTTTCATGTCGCTGTTTGACGTCTGGAGGAGAGAGCCACTGCACTTTAATCCAATTTTGCTCTCTCCAGGCTCCGGTAAGACAGTAAAGCTGTAAACAAAGTGAACATGTGAAACACTTCTCACAGTTATATAAACCAGGTGCTTTCAAACATAAAAAGCTCAGACCTGGAGACACAGTCAGACGGTGACTGACCAATTTCTCATTTAATGCATTTTGCTCAGTTTATGGAATGCAAGTGAGGTCAGACTGAATTATAGAGCAGGACTTGATTGTGAAACCGAAGAGTTTCACAATCATAGAGAAGGAAAAACAACACATGATAACAGGAAAGCAGTGCGTCGAAAAAATAAAATAGAAACTATGCGAACTAGAGAAAAATGCAGTAACAAGATAAGACTAGACAAACGTATGACAGTAAATAATAATGTGAAGGTAAAAACAAATTATGAATTAGACAGAAACAGGCAGAATTAAAAAGCAAGATTAAAGGTATGGTACGATTTATGATTCAGTACAAAAAAGTCCACTATTTCAAAATGAGTTTACATCCCACCACTGGTTATAATACCAAACATTTTTTGCATGTTTGTCATTAAATAACTGTGCAGAGAGGAAAAAGAAAGATAATAATGTGAAAACAATCCCCGGCCTCTGATGGTATAATCATCACAGAATCGTGGTGGAGTTCGAGCACAGTCTAATTGAATAACGGTCATATCAGTGAACGAGTGGGAGTGTGGAGTGATTTACCGCACAGGGGAGCGTGCTTATCTCTCCCTCTGTCCCATGCAGGAAACACTGGGATGTCACCAGGCAGATTAAAAGCTTGGCACAGCTGATATGGAGCACTCAAAATGGACGGGGTGGGGACCTCTGACTGCTGCGCGAGGGGTTTTGGAGGAGCAGCGCCGGGCGGCGGCGGTGGTGGTCGTGACCTTATGAGTCCTGTTTGGCAGAGATTCATTCAAAACCTGGGAATTCCACTGGAAGTTAAACGGGGGGAGGGGGGTGAAACGATGTAGCATCACATAACTTGAATGGAATTTGGTGTAGTAAGCATATTTCTGTCTCTGATTCTGCCGGGCCACATTTTCCAGCTGCTCCCAGAGGAAAAATGGAATGAAACCAGGATTCTTTAGTGTTTCTGAGAGAACAAAGAGAAACTGTGGGTTGAAAGGAAAAGTTTCTAAGGGATCATGTTTGCAGGATCAACAGCCTGCCTTTTAATTGTGCTGAATGTTCAAAGTGGCTGTTGGTCACAGTGCAGCTGCATCACTTATAATTGAATTCCTGACAGCTGCAACGTAAGGAATTTTAACCAGTTAGAACGAGGGCTATGAATCTGGAGCTGCGTATTTTGTTTTCAAACGGCACCACCGGCACTAAACGTGTGCAAACTGATGTTGTTTTCCACGTAGCTGTCCGTGTATGTCAGCTGACTCTTTGCCTCTCGAAATGAGGCAATATAATGGAGAGAGGTGTTTGATGGGAACACAGGCAGACGGATCTGGAGGAGCAGCTGCACAGAGGACGCGGGGCCAAATATAGAAAGGGGACAAGGGCCAAAACATATCACACATTTTTTCCCATTAACAGCATAGGTTTGAATCTAACTTGGCGCCAATTAGTTGTAGTATAGGCACTGGGACTTAAAAATAGAGCATAGCACGGGTGGTAATATACCCGGCACGCAGAGACAGATATCTCTGTCATGGCGGCGTGTGATTTCACATGTAATCATGTGAAGGAAAAATAACAGTATTCATATCACCAGCTGGTTCGTTATAACTCGTGACGTGGAAGGTTATGTGACAGATGGAGCCTCAAACATTTGTTTCTATTACCTGTCATGCTGCTTTGAGCACCGAGCCTCGGCTTGGGCCTATTTTCAGTCTGATTCACTGAGGGTTTGGCAAGATCCTCGCCGCTCTATCGCTCCCCGCTCAGTTTCAACATTTGCTTGTCTCTTATCTCTGCGGCCGAGGTCTGGAATGAGGGGCATGCAGGCTTCGGGCCTACCTGTTTACACTGAGGGCTTCCTCCATTGTCCACTACCCCCCACCCTCCCACCTCCCTCAGCTTCCTTTGACAGATTTTTCACATTTTTGTGCTCGCCTCTGTTTTGGGAAGAGGTCAACGGGCTCGGCACACGGGAGCCGACGATGGCATCCCTGAATCACTCTGGTCTCGGCAGGAATTCTTTCCTACGGCACATATCGTCCTTATCGTACACACACCTGAGATATTTTTACTGCAGCAAACCAAACACAGTGCGAGTGCCACCGCTTTATCCTTTGATACTGAGCAGAAACCCGATCGCTCCTGTGTGATTCCTTCAGCGCGGCCCCAGGTTTACTGAGGAACGAAGTCATCGCTTGTCAGCTAATCCCCCTCGCTACAGAAATAGACTCGCTTCGGTCCAGTTTTGGTGACTGTTATGCAACTCTTGATGGTTCATGGTTAAGCATGTATACATGACCGGCTTGTACCCTCAGTAATACGGTCCAACCTAATCTACTGGACTAACCGTCTAAACTTAATTGTATTTCTAGAACTATTCTATTACCAGTGTATTTCTGTAGGGCCTATAAAAGCTCTCTTCTTCTGTTTGCTATTATAGTAATTGTACATGTTATTGTCATGTACTGTATGTGCTCAGGTCACATAGGGTGAATCTTAAAATAAAAACAAATTTATAATACAGCTTATTAACTATAATAAATGTGATTTGTCTGTATTTAGATGCAGGTGAATGAATTTCACTGCAAACAAGTTCTCTTCTTGAAGGGTCCCAGCACGGAGAGTCCCTTAATCCTTATTATCCAAAGAGGTTCTCAATGAGATTACAACCCGGCACCAATATTACAGCTGGACACCTAGTTACCATCTGCTGCCACTGGTGGAGAAAACATTCTCCTCATATCAGCTCATATAACCTGAACTGCAGGTACAATATTGTGCTGTTAAACAAAAGCAAAACAACAGTGATAAAATACAGTTACCTGTTTAAAAGTTTAGAATTTTGGGAGATTTTTTTTTTGTCTTGAATTTAAATTGATTGAGTAAAATAAAGGCTGCTGCCCTTTTTCTATGTTTCCAGAGAGAACTCTTAATAAATGTGTTCGTAAAGGTTCATTACTCGAGTTCTTCTTCCCGCTATCACAGCTCCACAGCTCCACACCTTGTAAATAGGATTTCAAAGCACTGCACTTGTAGTGGAGATTAACTTTGAGCAAAGATTAAGCAAATTAACCAGGATGGTGTCTCCCGAAATAAACAGTTGCTGCGCAGTTAGCTCAACAGCAGTCATGATGTAGAGCACGGAATAACATTTCATGGATACTTTCAAAACAGTTGGGAATTTCACGATGACAAAATAGGTACGTTTGTTTTAAAAGTCCATAATTAAAGAATATCTGTATGTGTTTGTTTGCTAAAGAGTTTTCTTTACATTGTTTACAGCCTTCAGGTTTAATGTGATGTTTGCTACAGTTGAAGCTTCAGAAATATCAAATAGACATTTCACTTTCATTTCATTACAAATTTTTTTCCTGGATAGGAAAAACATAATTATTAGTTTAATTTCAAAATAGTAATATATTATATTCATATTATATATGACAAATAAATGATACTACTTTGACAGTAGTACCTGATCCCGATAAAAAATATCTAAAATGGATATTACAGCTGTTCTAATAGCTGTAATATCCATTTTAGATATTTTTTATCTATCAAAGTTAAATGTCTCAATGATTTTCTTATCACATTTGGTAAAAAATAAGTTTTAACAAAAATGGTCTGTACTTATTTTTGAAAGCTAATAATTTCGAAATGGTTCAGCTTAAAGTTTCAGGTTTTACGAGACTTCATTAAGTTCTGTGATACGCCAAAGGATTTGTTTTATCCTATACAGCTTTGAAGAGCTGCGTAATTTTAGATGAATTTAATATTTCAAAAATGATAATACTAGAATGTGCTATTAAATCATTCTCATCTTCTGACATTCAGGCTAAAAGAAATACCAGGTAGAAGCTGGTAAAAGAGAATTAACCGACACCTTACCATTTGTTATGTGCGTTTCAGTGTTGTTAAAACCCAGGTAATCAAATAATTGAAGATGCTATTCACGTGGCAGCTTTTCCAGAAGTCAGGTCATGTTGCCTGATGGCCGCAGTCTAACCAAGTAAACAACATATGCCTGCAAGACATTTAAGCTGTTTACACATCATAAATTATCTAAGTTTCCATGATGCTGATGTTGTTTACGTGTCGACACCTTTGCATAACATGCTTATTTGTCACTGAGAGCTTTTCTTCACATACATATATAAGATCTTATGTGCTGAAGCAACGTCCGAAATCTTTAGGGGTTTTTCTACCACGGATTTAAAAATCTCATAACTTCACCTTTTTAATCGTCAACCAAACAGAATGAGACCTGAGAAGCCCGAAGAAGCCAAAACATAAGAAACCTTCATATTTCTACGATTTATCAAATTCTTTACATTTCTTTCTTGCAGCAAATCTCAATGATGAACCAGACAGGACTCCGGAGGATCCCCCCTGACCAATCGTCAGGGAGTGGCCACACCCTCAGCACCCCTCGCCATCCGCGCATCAAAGACCCCATTCTTTCAAAGCGGGTTTGCTTCTACAAAAGCGGAGATCCTCAGTTCAGTGGACTGCGCATGGTCATCAACAACCGTACCTTCAAAACCTTTGATGCACTCCTGGACAGTCTCTCTAAAAAAGTCCCCCTTCCATTTGGGGTGAGAAACATCACCACCCCTCGGGGGATTCATGCAATCTACACGCTGGATGAATTGGAGGATGGCAAGTCCTACATCTGCTCTGACAGGCGGAAGGTAAAACCCATCAACTTGGCACTGGCCAGGAAGAAACTGCCGCCATGGTACCATGCCAGGCCCGCTACTTCCCGTCGCAGGACCGTGCAGCAGGCCAGGAGTTTTCCAGGCCGCAACGCCCACAGGCAGGAGCCGGTGGTTGTGCGAACTCCAAAGAAGCTGCTGGTCTTTCACAACGGAGACCCCACGTTAAAACACTTGGTGGTGCTTCACAAGAGGACTACGGCTAATTTTGAGTCCGTCCTGGAATATATCTCAGAGCTGATGCAGTTCCACGTGGTGAAACTTCACACACCTGATGGCAGACGTGTGAGTGTTAAAAGCACCGAAGCCTGACATCTTATGACGAGAGCAGCATAAAGTTTAACCACTGAAGAAATCAAAGAAATCTGACGGATTCACAAACAGAAACAAAGTTATTCTAGGTCTAATCTGTCATCTTAAATCACATGACCACTTTACCATATACTTTTCAATTTGATCCACTGATAAAATCCAGTTTCATTCATTAAAATGTGTACCTTCAAATACAACTCAAATGTTTATGTTTTAGATATTTGCTGGCCTCATTATTGGTCCATGAAGGCCCAACTTAAACCTGGTTTGTAAATAACCATCACCTGAGGAGAGAAAGTGTTAATCTTCTTTAGCAACTCAACCTAATACCTAGAAAGGCAATCTGGGATACTGCAGTGCAAGGCTTTAGGTCAGGGAATCTGTGCTAATTTAATTTATACTTTTAATACATACACTGCACATTTAGAATTCGAATTTAGAGCTGTTATAGATTAATACATTTTGCATAATAAAGGGGACAAATTAAGATTTTATTTTATGTTTGTTGCAGGTTGACGGTCTTCCAGGCTTGATATTGTGCTCTGGGACGGTCGTGGCTGCAGGCAGGGAACCTTTCAAATCTGCAAACTACACCTCCCAGAAATCACCAGCTCCCACACAGTTCTCTAACAACCGAAAGAGACAGAGAAGATCAAAGTCTTTAAACCGTAAGTTAAATGAGAATATGAACTTTTTAATATATTGTTATGTGTGTGCGTTAGTCCAGTAGGCCTTCATACAGAGTGTCTGCAGTAATCTACCTGCTCTCATGGGATGACGATTGAGAAAGTGCTGAGGCGCCGATATTATGCATAATACCATAGATGACCCACATACACTGTCTACATGGCTGCCGGCTATTGTTCTTCATGAGCTGTGAATAGCTGTTCTCTCTTTCTAACTTTTCCTTCTCTGTCTTTTTTCCTATTTCACGGTTCTTCCTGGGGATCCACTTCAAACTGCCGGCCTAACCTCTTTCACCCTCGCCTGAAAACGTTGGACATTTCTACTTCACTTTTGAACATTACCCCCTTGTTAATCTGCTTGACTCTTTTGAATGACTGAAAAGGTAAAAAAAAGTACCGCTCATATCATAATTCAAAGTCGAGGAATTTCTCTCTATCATCTGAGAGGTACATTGTGAATCGGATCCATAACTCCATGGCAGGGAGTTCGTATGATTGCCCCCTACCCACTAACCCCACAAACTCAGTGGAGTTAGAGTCCATAGCAGGAACAGGTGGAGCTGAGGGGCAGGGCTGCCTGCCACCCGCTGAGGATGACATCGAGAAGTCTTTCCGGGTGAACCAGGATGGCAGCATGACAGTTGAGATGAAAGTACGCCTGACACTCAAGGAGGAGGAAACCATCCATTGGACGACCACTCTTTCACGCTCAAATGTTGCCAATGAGCTTAATGTGAGCTGTTTACCGGAGCCTGTGGCGGAGGAGGAGATCTGCTCGCCTGCATTATATCCAGTGGGTTTAGAAGCTCCAGCTTCCTCCATCGACAGCATCAACAAGGATAAAACCAAAGACAACCATGGGGATCCAGGATCGCCAAGAAATGGAGCTTTCAATAGGAGCAGTAAAAAAGAGGATAACACCAAAGTACAGACAACCATGGTGTCACCTACCAGAGCTCCTACACCAGGGTACAAGGAAATAAGAAAAAAACAAGCCTCTGTGGAGAGTGTCGAATCCCTGACAGCGACCGGTATTCAGGACGGCGTGGTTAGTTCCTACTCCTACAAGGAACAGATGGAGAACGGAGCCATGTCAGAGGAGTATTGTGTGGTCAAACAGCGCACCACAAGACCGGTACCCAAACCGAGAAGACTCTGCTCTGTGGATTGCAGCAACATAAAAAGCAGGAATATATCCTCATTCAAATCATCAGAGATCCTACAGATTGAATCCAGCAGTGAGGAGGTCACAGAAACTGTCTTGCACATATATGAACAGCAGATGTGTCAGGATAATTTCCTTGCAAACATCTGTGCACATGATATTCCACCTTATGGGAGGCCTGCGACTTCAGAAACAGGAGAGTACTCCTCCAATAATGAGTTCGAACCCGAGTTCTGGAGACCTTCGACAGCATCTGAGTCCATAAGCATCTGGAAGACGGAGAACAGGTCTCCAACTTCGGATTTTACTTTGTCATCACTTAAGACAGCTGCGACTCAAGCAACAAATAAGCAACAGTTCTCAAAGTCAACAAGAGGCAAAGACAAGCATGAACAAAAGGAAGTCAATAAGGGGAAGAGGAAATCCAAAGCACGCAAAAAACGAGCTTGGCGGCTGTTGACACCCGGTAAAAGGCAAAAACAGAATTCTGCAGGAGGAACTGAGAAGCATGTGAAGTCGAAAACTTTCTCCAGCGCTGGGTACATCAAGAGAATTTATGGGAATAAATCAAAATCACCAAAAAACACGTCAAAGCCTAAAAAGAGACCAATGCAAAATGCGGATGGGAGTGTTACAACAAAAAGCTCACAATCGTCAGATGGCACGATCAAATGGAACCTAAAAATTCCAAATGTACAATCGCCCCCGAAAGACAATCAGAGTGAGACAGTTTCTTCAGAAGCAAGGAGGCTTGATATTTCTTCTATTGAAGTGAGCCAACCGAGGGGATCACTAACACGGCAGACATCAGTGCACAAGGAGAAAAAGAATGAAAACAAACCCTGTGATATCAGCAATAGCAAAACATTGTCCAGCTCTGGTACAAATGAATATGTACAGAAATGGCTGGAGAAAGCTGACATTAACACCACTTCCTACCCAGATGAGGAGGGTAGAAAATCAGATGCAGATATCAGGAATCAGGACTCTGAGAAATCTGAACTACAACCAAGTCAAACCCTCAGATCTGATTCATTGAGAACACCCGTCAAACTGAGAGTCAAGTGTTTTGAAAACCAATTATCAAATTCACCGGGGGAGAAAACAGCGACTCAGCGAGAGGAAATTGCTCCTTGTAATTCCACTACTACAAGCACAGAGAACTGCACCAGTGTAGCCCAAAATAACACAGAAGGAAAACCCCTCTTGAATGGTACCTGCTGTGAAAAGAATCCAAGTCCAATAAAAATCTCTTTGCAAAAAGCAACACCTTATAATACAATCTCAATGGAGTTACTGCCACCACCACCACCGCCCGATGAGTTAGAAGAGCTGAACGCTGAATGTTGCATGATGGATCTGTCGTCAGTGGCCAGCAGCCCATTATACCGACTCTCATCAGTGAGCAGTCAAATGTCAGATAATCATCCATTATCCATAAGTCCTACATCTGACAAGGCCACGTCACCCACAGGCCGCAGAATGGAAACAGTTCAGAGCGACACTCATTCCATGCTGAGAGAATTACCAAGAGTGCCATCTATTAAAAGAGCCCCTCTGGTCAGCAATATGTCTCTTGAAAGGCAAATGTCTCTCAGGAAAGCTTCTCTGAGCAAATACACTGTAGGTGCTGAGGACACAACAGCATCCAACACCATGGGGGATGATGACAGTAGTGTGCTGCCAAATGGCCTCTGCTCAACAGGGACTCACCAGAAATCAAACAGCGTCTTAGATCTGAAAAACAGGCCATCGCTCTGTACTTCTGCATCTCCCACAAGTATAACATCCAGAGAGAGAATGTCATCAGACAGCATTTCATTGAGTGAGACGCCGACGCCAAGTGATGCTCAATTCGTACAAACAAAACAGACAAAGACGGCTCAGGAAAAAGCAGCATCACCTAAACCACTGGTGAAAAAAGTGAAAATAATAACCAGCCCATCTCAAAATAGAAAATACCAAAGCAAGAAATTATCTTTTGACCCATCTAATGACTCTCCACAGTTATCATCACATGAGCAGCATTCGAAGAAAACTATGTCACCAAATATCACAAAACGCGAACCTGCCCCCCCTCCTAGCCCGTCTACTGAGAGAAGGAAGATGCTTCACAAAGCCAAGATGCCAAAGAGGCCATCTCCATATTCTCAGTCTCTGGACATGGTGTCCCCACCTGTCACAAATAAATCAAATAAAAAGAAGCTCTCCAGAAACCTTTCCACAGATTATTCATCAGATCCTGAAAATAACACAAAAAGGAAAACGTCATCCAGAAGAAAACGCCACCAAACACCGCAGTCCATAAACTCATCAGCTGAACAGGACAAAACACAAACCACGTTGGAAACAAACCAAAATGATAGAAAAAAGAAAGATCAAGAGAAATCTGCTACACAAACTCAGTCGCTGCCATTAAATACTGCAAACCTACCCAACATGAAACCTGTGCTGGAGCAGATTTGCTGCTCAATAAATTCAATCAGACAAATCACACAGAACAAACATCCCTCCAGTGTGAAGTCCAAAAGCCTGCCCGACTTCTCCTCTCACGTCGCTTCTACGTTTGGCTCCTCATCCAAAGCTCTCCTTGCTTTCCTGTCTGTCATGACCCTAAATGAAGGAATAAATAACTCTGACAGGGACAGGCTGAATGCAAACGTCAGCTGTGCCGAGGCTTTAAAAATGATCGAGTCCCTCAGAGAGATTGCCAATATCAAGGATTCCCAAAAGTTAGAGGCTAGTTTGTGCAATCTGCAGAGGTCAACCTCGAAGCAGCTCCTGCAAAGCTGGAGGGGCTTTCAGGAACTCAGCGACAAATGCAAGAGTTGCAGCTTGACTCCAAATGATTCTCAAGAGCTCATAGTAAACAAGGCTAAAAATGACTATAGCATAGAAGAAAAGGTCATCGATCGGATCATAGACAACTTCGACATACCTAAGAAGCTCAAGGAGGAATTAATGTCTCTTTCCGAAAATGTTGATAAAGAAAATATGTCGACCAGGTTCATAGAAAAAGATGAACTGTCACAAAAAGAAAACAGAGATTCTAAAATATCTCACTGCTCCAGAGAAGATGTCATGACTGTCGGGATTGTGACTGAAGACAATAAAACTAATGTGGACGTGAGTTCCATGATTAAGAAATTCGCAATCGTTAATGAGCCAAAACAATCTGACATGCACAATATCCCTCTGAGAACAGAGACACTGAAACATAAACCACCAGCTGAAGTAAAAGATAAGCAGGTCACTGAGAAAACGCAGCATCGCATTCACAATGAAGACAAAGTAAGTCAGGAAACGGCAAACATGAACAGAGTTATAGAGTGTAGGAAGCTGCACGTGCAAAGTGAGGGGAGCATGAGTATCGCAGAGAGTGGGCACATTACTGATGAAGTTTCAGGTGCAGATGAGGAAGGGCGGAACATTTCAAGTGCCAGTAAAGATGGAGAGAGGCGTAAGCAAAGTTTATGTAGCTCAGATGCAGGTGAAGATCATAGTCGCTCAGAAGAGCAAAAGCAACAGAGCTCTAATTACTACGTAGAGCTGAATGCTAGGAAGGAGAGCGTCTCCAGTCCAGATAGTCAAAACCAGAGGTTGTCAGAGGAAGAACAACCAGAGGAACCACAGATTCAAAACCCCCGTCAGAGACTTAAAGTCAGTGTTGACGAAAGTATAGGTAACTCAGATGCAGACGAGCCAACGACATCAGATGAAGAGCAGCTGGAGTTTGAACGCAACGAATTAAAGGTTAGAAGTGAGGAAAGTTTGTCTGGAATTGAGGAAGAGAAGGAGAGCATTGGCGAGGAGGATCAATTTAATGATCTGCCAGATCCTGAGGAAGTTAGATGTAACAAGCTACAGGCTTTGATAAGGGAAGCGAAGGAGATTAGCTCAGAGGATGAGGACCCCAAAAAAGACGACAGCAGCTTGTTAAACTCTGACAGTTTAGCCGAGCGTGAGAGATTTAGTGCAGATGAGCACGGCAGCTGTGAAGAGCAAGTAGAGATGGAGCAAATCAGGAGCTCAATTGAAGAGGAAATAAGCTTCTGTGAGAAAGAGTCCAGCTCAGAGAAGGAAGAACGTCTGGAAACTCCTGTAGCAATGGATAAAAAGGTTGTGGAAAAAGTCAAACTACAGTCTGAGGAAATCATTTCCCAGTCCATTGCAGAGAGGATAAACCTCCTGGAAAAGCAAGTTGCAGATGCACAGAAGAGGAAAAATGTCGCAGAGAGTCCTGCTCTCAAACGTGCTCCTCAAAGAAATGTCCACCTGGAGTCAGACAGTGAAGATTCAGCCTCTGAATCTCCCTTCACCAGATCAGCCCCTCAGTCGTCTTTGTCTTTCAGCTACGATTCCGGTGGCGTCATAACCACGGAGCCTGAGGGCAACCGGGTCAGATACATCAGGGAAATGTTCTTAGCAAAAAGTGCCACGGACAATCGGCAAAGACACCAACGTTTTCAAAGCCCAAACGCTTCAGAGCTGTCCGAGCTAAGAGCAGACACATCAGCGAGCGGTGGCTATCAATCTCAGACTTCAAACGAGATGTCCGGTGGTGAAGATGACTCAGCACGGAAATCAATCACGAAAGGCTTTGTCAGGAGAACAATCGAAAGGCTTTATGGCAAAAAAGATCCTGATGAGAAGGCAAGCGAAAGACCCCCATCTGCCCCAAAACAGAAAAAGAAAGAGCTTTCCAGCATTTTCTCCCCCTTCCACTCAGCACGGACCAAAGCAACGACTGAGTTGTCTTATTTCAATTCCACCAACGCCCTGGACTCCTTAACAGAGGCGACGAGATGCATTGCTTTCAATGCACAAGTTGGGCCTGGAGACAGTGTTCCCATTGATAATGGACGATGGCTCCTCAGAGAGAACACACCGATCCGAAAATCTGTTTCAGAACCAGTGGCCATAAACAAAACACTCACCAACAGTCCTCCGGGCGAGGAAATGTGTGAGGACACAGAACAGAACGCCCCAAACTCATTCTACAGCACGACGTCCGAACTGGAGGACAAGACAAAGTCACTGTCAAGAAAGTGCACCTACTTTTCTCTGCCGCACGCCAGCGACTCAGATGCTTGTCAGGACGACATTAGGCCGGCGAGTAAGAGCAGTGTGAGCAGTGAGGCCATCGCAAAAGACACCTCAGAGGACGCCAAAACATGGGGAGAGAGGAACGGCATCCTTCCCGCTGGCGGTGTTACAGACTTTAGAATGATGGACAACAAAGTTCACCCACTGACAGAGGTTCCATCAGACGGGGAGGTTGTAGTGGTGCAGCCTCGGAGAGGTCAAGGTGTCATGGACAGGAGGCTTCAGGAGCCTGATGTGTTGGACTTGCTGTATAATTTTTGTGGTGAACACTGTCCCATCCTGTAAAGACATATCGCAGAAACAGAAATCAGACAAACAACAAGGACAGACAAAAAAAAAAGGTCAAAGTGAAGTGTACATTGTTAGGCTACAGTATATGTATATATATTTTTGGTGCCTACCGTTTGATGTTGCCATAACCTTGGCGTAATACACGATCATATGTCAACACAGCTAACCACACAATGCATCATACACACACGAGCCAATGGATTAAGTTTTATTCATACGTGACCGTTTATGTTGAGAGCTTGTGACTTGTCAGTTCATGCTCTGAGATCAGTGTAAAAATAGTCAGATGTTTCGTTTTTTTTGTGGTACCACCATGATTGTGTATTTGCCATGCACACTCCAGAGCAGCTCTTACCTTCTTATAGGTCGCCTGTCACCAGAACAAACACCCAGAGCATTACCATAATCTTGTTGTAAAACTATTAAAACAGATCAAGTCACCGCAGATGTCAGGCAACAAGGCCAATCCCCACCGCACACAGGGAGCGGGTCAGTCAGTGGTCACAGATCAGGTTCAGTGCAAAATGGTGACATTTTCCTTACGGTTTAAAAAAGGAACTGAAATGGAAAGAGCCGGTGTGACAATTATAGAAACTCTTAGTAAGTATTTTAACATCCTTTTGTATATCGGTTGGTGTAAAGTGTAAAGAAGATATTTAATTATTTTCACTAAGTAACCATAGCGTATCACAAACTCACAATAAAATCAATTTTATAGGATAAAGGTTTTATTGTTTACAATGTGGCAGCTGTGACAATTTTGTCTCTTTAAATTCACATGTAAGAATAAAAGTGTGTATTTACAAATGTTGGACTTTCCCTTTTTCTTCGCAATGACCTTTTCCTGGATTTAATTCAGTCCAAACCATCAGATCAGATGATCCTGGTGTGAGCAGCAGTCGAAAGGCCAAGGTGAGCAGGGTGTTAAAGATACCTCAGGGAAGCTCGGCTCGCTTGTTTTCTGCGGCCGATCAGTATCAGGTCTCTGAGGACGAGCGAGGGGACCTCTGTTTTCTCACTCTCTGCCTGAGGAAGTATCCATGTTGTTCTAAGGTTGTTTTGTTTCTCAGAAGTTGCCATCGAGCCAGCCCGTGTTGTGACAGGAGTGTCGAGGAATGCGCTAAGAGGGGAGTGTTTACATCTGCAACTACAAAGAGCAAACATGACAATTACACAATTTACACTTCTCTCATCTCAAATATCAACATAGTGTCTTGAGGACTGCAATTTACATTTCTTAAGCATTTGAAATTCTGGAAATGATGATAAATTCGGCCAGCATCATGTTTGACAAGAGGGATGCATTGATATATAGGGTCAGGGAAATATTGATGGAAATATTTTTCCCTTTCTTGATCACTGTAAAAAAATGTATTTCATGGTTCCTTAGTATATTGTGTATGAATCTTGATGACAAAATTCTGACATATTTAACGAGTTAGTATTTTGTGTTGATCTAAATATCAATTTTATTAATATATTAACAAATAAGAGTAAAAACCTGTATCTACCACCAATGTGTAGCTCAAAGCCGTAATGTGGCCCTAGATGTAAGGTTTGTTGTAGTATAATTCTATATCTTTATTTCTTTAAAATCATTTTGGTAATATATGTCACTGACACAAAAATGTTTACTGCAACAATGACCGCTAGGTGGTGCTGGTCAATGTTCTACTAGAACAGTAGAGCACATACCTCCGCTAAAGCACATTTAGAATTCACGACATTTGGATCAGCATAACATTGCTAAATAAACCTGATTTCCCACCAAGTTTCGCAGTAATAAATTTGGTAGTTTTTGTGTAATGCTGCTAAATAACAGATAAACAAACATGCAGATGAAAACACAGCACGCTTGGCCGAGGTTAATGAAAAAGTTAAAATGTTACACAACCACAAACTCCCCTGTTGTTTTCTTCCAGACAGAATAACTGAGCAACAACATTTTAAACAGTTTATTATTTAAATAAATATTTACATAACAGCTTCGTATAAATCAAATTTCTTTTTCTTTTACACGACACGTCTGTCTAAAAGCAACTGTTTAAACAAGGAGGAAGAAAATAAGGGATGTATTACAATGATACTGTAAATCTGTGATTAGAGTCTGAACTTAATCCATCGTGTCGATCACTGAGCAAATGTTCTCAATCATAAACCTGGGTGACATGTACCAGCACTAAAATACCATTTAAAGCCTGATTCTTGCATCATCTTCCATTATATTTTTTATTAGAGTATGCATAAATCTACATGATAATTTGATATACATATTTGTTTTTACTAAGGAATAGGAGGATGATATTCTACACTTACTCAATAAAACACCAAATGCTGTTTAGAGGAACATATGGCTTAAAAAGAAAAAAAGAAAGAATTATAAATCAACATCATTAAGTCACACGTTTTTCATTCAGGCACAAACAAAGCAATAGACGGCCTTGATGAAATAAAAAAACGTCACTCGTACAGTACAGGCTACAATGCCCTGCTAAATGTATGTGTACAGTATATGGCTCAGCTCAGAAACAGTTCAGGCGAGGTGATCTAAGAAAATTGGAGCAGGTTTATTTAATGCCCAAGCTACAGTTCTAACCCACATCTCTTCCATCAGATTGTTGAAATGAGTCTCGATGATTAAAATCACCTGGTTTTAGATGATTAGTTTGAAATGTTACAAGAAAACACGAGTGTGAACGTGAAGAGACGCATGTGGAAGTGTGCAGTTGTGACCTTTAAAATTCATGGATGTTTATACTTGAGACAAAGGCAGCATCATTACGTGTTGAACGTTAATAAAATCCTCCGTGCACAGATTACCCCAGGTGTAAAAACACATGACAACAGAATGAGGAAAAAATCTAAATCAACCATTTATTTAATGCAGTCAAATGATGCGATGCTTCTCATGTCTCTCTGGGATGAAAGAAGAAGAAAGCAAATGATGAAATGCTTTTTGTTTTCTATTGCTGTCAGATCATGCATGTAAACTCTTTTAATAAAACCAATTGTTTGCTTAAAAATGTATAAAGAAAATACTCTTTCTTTCAAAATACTATGCAGGGAGGGATTAAAGGGAGGATTAATAACGTTTTTCAACAACTCCGTGTTGTTATCATCCTGAGATTTGAACCAATGTGTAGCCTCTCCAAGGAGTAATTTACAGTTTTTATTTCGTTATGCAAATAAAGATGGCGTCAGACACTGCGCGCGCCTCTGTTAAATCCATTGTTACCTTTCCTGGAGACGGTCATACTGTGTCAGTTTTGGGTTTGGGCGAGTGTTGTCCACTCACAAAGTTATAAACCAAAAACTGAGAAGTGCCAAAATAATTTGTGGCAAAGAGTTTTCCATCAGGGGTGGGGTCGGAGAAAGCGATCTCATCTTTGCGCAGGTAGGAACCGAATATGAAGTTGTTCCTGTGCAGAAAAACAAAACAGGAAGCATTTATTTTGTTTAACTTGTTTTCAGTAGATTCCAGATCAAACCTTTGCAGCGTGTGGACTCACTGACCTCAGACACTCCAGCATACGTGAAGCGATGCCCAGGCGTCTCATCATGTTGACGACCCAGATGCGGCTGATGCCACAGATCGCCGGCTCTGGCGTGGTGGAGCAACACCAAGCTCTCTGACGTTCAAACATCACCTTCTCTCCCTCTGAACCCTCCGGGACGGGCTCCTCGATCACCCGGTACCCCTGAAATCACAGACCCAACCATGGATGATGCTCAGTTTTCTATGATGATGATTTATCGGCTGGCCCAGAAAAATTGGCTGATATAAGTCTTTCAGAAATTATTATCTTCTTTTTTTTTTACCATACCAGCAGGCTCTAGAACTAATATCTCAGTCAGTCCATGTCATATTATTTCTACCATGATGAGTAAACCTTAAAAGACAAAGTCTCACCTCTTGTATGTGCTCTGCTATGAGGCATCCAGTCACCTTCTTGTCATTGGAAATAAAGAGGAAGGTTTTGGTCTGAGAGGGGCACTTGGTCTCCACCTGCTGGAAGCCGAGGTCATTGTCCACCATCTCCCTGATCTCCTCGACCTGAGGAACAAACCACTGCTGTTTAATGAGGAAATACGAAGCAGTTTCTATCCTATTTATTTCACACAAGATAATGAACTCAAGCTGGTGTAACATAACAATTTATCCAAAGGAAACTGAAACAGTCTACTGCATATACAAGACATTTTTCTACTGAGCTACATACACCCACCCACAACACTGACAACCACATAAAAGGCTCTTCTTTGAGAACAAACCTTCTTCAGGGCATATTTAGGATCATCTGGCAGGACGAGAATGATCTTGCCATCAGGATACTCTCCCAGAATCCTCTCTTTTTTCCATCCCTGAAAAATCAGATAAGCTGTTAAATGAAAATATCTTTATTGATCCACTGAGGCATTCACATTTTGTTTTTGCATCATACACTAACTACCTGAGCATTAAGTAAGTATTATTAGATACATACATCTTATACTGTAAATTTGTTTCATATGTTTTGATTTGTGTCAATTGGTTCAGCTAACGTTTCACTGATTTATTGTAAATAGTCTCAGGCACTTTGCTTTGCCTGGAACACACCAAGAGATAGACCCTGTCAGCTTCGTTTTTGTTTTAATTTCTGGAAGACACCGAGGAGGAAGTGAAGGTCTGCCTGCTGCTGGTTAGAAACAATACTTCATCTGGTCTTTGAAAACAGTAATGATGTACATGCTCATATAAAGCAGCAAAGTGAAAGCTGATCACAAGTGGTTACTCGAGACACGATTTAACTTCACATGTGAAATGAAGTATGTGAAGCTGTGAAGTGCAGAATGGTGTGTGGTTACACTGGTGTTTGAGTCAACACTGAAGCCAGTAGAAAAGACGGACGTGTGATTTAAGGAAACTTGCTCTCACCACATATTTGACAGCGCTGATGAACTGATTGTGGAAGAGTAAATGCTGAGATTCATCCTCTGGGTTGGCAGCAGAGTAGAGCATCCCACACACACTGCAGGCCACTGCTCCAAAGTGCTTCTGTCCGGCATCCTGCCAGACAAGGAAACAACAGATCACTCATTGAATCTAATTACAATATCAAGAATACATTAAATCGTTAATTGATATCACATGTTTTCTATATTCATGCAGAGGATGACCACTCGTCACTTGATGACAAAATAAATGAATAAAGCCACTAACAATCACAGTCTGGGTGCCATCTTTGTCTGCCTCTTTCAGTTTCTTGACTTCTCTTTGCAGACAAGCATCAGAGAGGGGAGTCCCACCATCTTGTTGCTTCATAACTCTGCTGAAATACAAACACACCTCACATTACTTCAAGTTTCTATTGCTACGAGTAAAAAACAACACATCCGATGATTTAAGAGAAACTTCTCACTCGTGACAAGGTTCTTCCGAAGCCTTCTCTGTCGTCCTGGATGTTTCTGCCTTATTCTCTGGAGAAGGATCAGCGTCAGTGACTGAAGGAAAAGGTAACATTTTTACACAAGTACAATGTAGTGTTAACGTGACGATAAAAGTAAATCTTCTTCTTCTAAACGCTGGAGCAGTTTTTTAAAAAACAAGCTTAACACATCAGTCTTAATAATCCAGTGATAACGGCTCAAATAATAAATACTTCAGAAGATAATCCCCACAGCTGAGTCAGTGCTGCGTTTAGCAATGAGACAACAACATGACATAAGTTGAAATAAATCATGTGGCCTGCAAATAAATACATACCCTCGGGCTTCTGTTCACACTGTTGTGTTCCATCAGACACTTTCTGGCTCTCCTCAGAGGAGGAGGTGGGAATTGAGGAAAGTGAATCAGCTGTATCCTGAGTAAAAAGAAGAGAGAACTGGTACGTGACATCTGTACTGTACAGTAAATTCAAATATGGTTAGTGTTACACATACAGCAGAATAGATCACTTACCTTGCATTTGCCATCTTCTGATGATGCTGGATTTGAGGTTTCCTGAGACGTTGAAGCAGCATCAGTCTTAGAAACATCAGGTTTGGTCTCAGATGTGGTCGGAACAGCAGGTTGAAACGTAGTCGAAGTTGACGGCTTTAACTGAGCTGCACTTCCACCAGCAGTGGACTTTAACTGAGAGGAAGCAGCTGCATTTGACTGTGGGGTCGTCGTGACAGGAGACTTCAATTGAGCTTTGGTGAAGGAAACAGCTTTTGATGAATCTGTTGTAGCTGCAGATGTGGCCTTCGACTGGGGGGTTCTTGCAGCAGCAGGTTTTGATTGTGGAGTGGTAGAAGTGGCAGGTTTTAAATGAGATGCAGCTGCAACACTGGGCTTTGACTGACCTGAGATCTGTGCAGCAGGTGCGGTTTGAGCTTTGAGTTTAACCTGGTTGGCAGATTGTGATGAAACTGTGGGCTTTGACTGAACTGCAGATTTAGATTGAGCTGCAGTGTTTGACGGAAGACTGGGTCGTGTTTGTTGTAAGGGCCTCAGTGCGGGATTGGTCTTTGTCGGAGCTACTGGTAATGGGTCATCATCTAATTCAAAGTCATCAAAAGAATACTTGGGCCGGGGTCTGTATGGCTTGTACTCAACCTCAGGCTTCGATTTTTGAGAATTAAGTCCGTTGGGCATGGGAGGAGGTACTGCTGGGAGGCTCCTCTTCCCTGCAGATCTTGTCACTTTAGGGGCCGGCCCTGGAGCAGGAGTCATTTCAGAAGCTTGAGCCTTTCTTTGCCTTGTAACTCTACGGGTTTCATTAATAGGAGGTTCAGCTTTAGAGGCCTCAGGTTTAGTAGGTTCAATTTTAGTGGGAGCAGTTTTGGATGTTTCTGCCTTAGTGGGTGCAGATTTGGGGGTTTCTGTCTTTGTGGGTTCTGTTTTGATGGGTTCCACTTTAGGAGTCTCCACCTTGGGCACTTCTGCCTTGGGTGTAGAAGGTTTGCTTGTTGTGGCGGGACTTGTGGGAGCTGTTTTTGATGGACTGGCTGCAGGTGGAGGAGTCGTGGTCACAGGAAACTTTGGAAATGGAGAGGTGACAGAGAGGGGTGCTTGCCAATCCATGTCTGAAAACATCTGGTTCGCCTGGTCAGACTTCAGTTTCTTGACGCGAGCCCAGGACATCTTTTCTCTCTGCAGTTCCACCTGTCTCAGTCTTTGATATCTCGTTAGCTTCTTTTTCTCGTGGGCTTTCAGTGGTACTGATATTTGTGTGATGAAGAAGCGTCTCTTCTGAGGCTCTGCTGCAGGCTTGGCCTCAGCTGAGTCAGGTGTTGAGGGCTGAGGTTCAGGTGCCTCTGCAGCAGGGGTTGCCGAAGCTGAGCATGCTTCTGGTCCGGCAGGAGTTGCAACATTAATCGTATCTGGACTCTGCGTATTAACTGATGGACTTTCCTTCTTGGTGGCTTCAGCCTTGGCGGCTGCTGCCGCTGCAGCTTGTTTTTCCTCCTCAATCCTCTTCAGTAGCATGCTGTCTGTGGCGATGTCCTCTGCTATTTCGTGACATAGAGCTAAGAGGTTGAGCTGTTGTCTGTTTGCCGCTCTCTTCGACGCTGCCGCCTTTTGCTCAGCCAAAGCCGCCAGGCGAGCTTTGGTTCTGGCTTGTGTATTCATTTCTTGCTTCTTGGGTTTTTCTTCCTCCTGTGCCATTTTATCCTCTTCGACCTTCTCACCAGCTGAGTTGTTTTGCTTTAGGTTGGACCCGTCTTCTTTGTTTTTCTCATTAACCTTTTCATCGGCCTGTTTAGGAGGGACAGCCTGAGGTGTTGCCTGGGGTTTTTCTATTATTGTGATGTCACTGTCTTCCTCATTCTCTTCCTCTGCTACCACAATCTCACGACCGATCTCTATATCCTCTAGAATCTGCACTTCTTGTAGATCCAAATTACCATCGGCGTTCTCTATTACCACAGCATCACCGTCTTCATTAGTGCGTTGAGCATGAGAGTTCACCATGTCTGTCTCTGAGGTACTAACATCCATCAGGTCACATGATGGCTGCTGGGAAGGGTCAGAACTGTTATCATTGGGTTGCTGGGAACTATTTAAAAGATTTTCCTCTTTACCCACTAATACACTGTCTGGATTCACCTCTTCTGAAAGCGAGGAGGTCAAACCTGATTCAGCCACCGCCTGGGTGACAATATCAAAGGGAATTTCACTCTCTGGTACTGGCTCTAAGATCACATACTCCTCAGATGTACTATCTGGTACCTCAGTTTCAGTGGAGGCTGTAGTCGTTGTCACTGTGACATCTTCAGCCTCCTCAAATCTAGCATCCTCCTGCACCTGGTCTGAAAACTCAGAGGCACTGATGCA
Source organism: Paralichthys olivaceus (assembly GCF_024713975.1). NCBI lineage: Eukaryota > Metazoa > Chordata > Actinopteri > Pleuronectiformes > Paralichthyidae > Paralichthys > Paralichthys olivaceus. The sequence continues at coordinate 1,574,337 of NC_091109.1, read as the reverse complement.
CTCTGAAAAGACACTTTTTTGTGCTGCATCTTCTGACTGGCCATCTGGCGTGCTGATATCATCGCTTGAGCTTATCACTGCAACTTGTCTCACATCCACATCACTCGGCTCCAACTGTGCAATTAGAGAAGTTTCTGACGCACTCACGCTTTGTACTTCCATATCCACTGCTGCTGCTGCTGCTTGACTGCCAAATACGCACATTTGTTCTGTAACATTTTCTTCAGCTTCCACTTGTGGGTCACAGATTTTGTTTTCTTCACTAGTCGATGCATCTGCAGTGATTTGCTGGGTCTCTGTGTTCTGTATATCCAGTAAAGACACACCATGATGCCTCTCTGAAGCTGTAGATGTCTCTCTCTCGTCATTACTTTCTGGACTGCTGATGGGTTCGTACACTATCTGGTTTTCCTGAGCCTGAACCTCCGGCTGATTAAAAGTCTTGACCTGCTCTTCTGATGCCTCAATTACAACATCAACGTCGTGTGGCTGCTCACAAACAAAAACAATTACTTCATTACTCCCAGTTCCTTCGCCCTGTCCTTCAATACTATTTACTGTTTTGTCAGCCTTATCACAAGGAATTACTGCAGCCTCGCCTTTGGCCTCATTAATCATTTGCCTCCCCATTTCCTCTTGTAAGGCAGAATCTGCAGTTTCCATTGATCCATTTATTACATCCATCTCCTTTTGGACGACTTCAGCACTAGACTCCATCCCAGGCACATTTTCTTTATTTTCCAAATTAGTCACAGGAGGAGGTTGGTGAATTGTGCTTGATAAGTCTGCAGTGTGTTCAGTGGCTTCCTCCGGCCTAAAGTCCTGCTGCTCTGCTACAGGTGCCGGAACAGAAATATCTTCAGGCGCTGCAGTCGTTTCCATCTTTGTCTGAACTTCTGGAGCATAAACAGACTGAGAAGTTATCTTGTCTTTATTTTCTTTATTCCAACAACTTGCAGTCTCTTTCTGAACGACAGTGTCTGTGATTAATTCACTGACCTCCTGGCTTTCCCGGTAGATAGATCCTGAATCAGAAACATCCTCTGGTGTTGCTGTTGCTTCTGCATCCATTTCCCTTTTATTCTTAGCAGCACTAACACACACATTGATTACCTCTTCCTTGTTTTCCTTACACTCAGCCCAAGCAGTGATAGCATCTTCAATGTCTGTGGCAAGTTCACTGACCTCCTGATTTTGTGTCTGTGCTGCAGTTGTTGGAGTAGATATCTCCTCTGGTGCTGCTGATATCTGAATTTCAGTTTCTTTCGGGTCCTCAGTAGCTCTGACGTACGCTTCAATAACCTTGTTCTGGTTTTCACTACACTTGTTTTGGGGAATCTTTAGACCTTGAATCCTTTCAGATGTGTCTCTTGCAGGTCCAGACACTTCTTGGCTTTCCGGATTTATATTTTCTACTTTAGGTGCTGGAATAGAAATCTCTGAGGTTGAGGTAACCTGCGTTTCCATTTTGACTTGATTCTCTGGTGCAGTCTCCCATTCTCCAGATACGTCAATCTTCTGGTCTTGAATTCCTACTGCAGGTGATGTGTTACAAATCTCCGATCTTGCAATTGTCTCCATATCCACTTCATTTTGGCTTTTTGGAATTTCTCTTACTTCTAAAGAGGCTGGGTTTAAAATCTCAGACGTTGATGTCGACTGTATTACCGGTCTGATTTGATTATCTGGTGCAGCCACAGATTCAAAGTTCATCTCATCCTCTTTTGTGATGTGTTGATGATTTTCAATCATCAGGTTTTCATGAACCTCTGTAGATTCGTCTGAAGCACTGACTTCATGGCTTTTAATTTCCACTGCAGGTGATGAGTTAGATTTCTCCTCTGATGTTGAAATTGTTTTTTGTATTTCCACTGAAGGGGCAGAGTCAGAAATCTCTGATGTCGTCTGGATTTCCATTTCAATTTGACTCTCTGATGCAGCCACAGGTTCAAAGTCTGTCCAGTTTTCATTTTCAACAAACTGAGAATTTTCAACCTTCAGCTTCTCGTGAAATGTATGATTCACGTCTGTGGTGGGTTCACCGAACTTCTGACTTGGCTGGTTTTGTATTTGCACTGTAGATGCTGGGTCAGAAAGCTCCTCTGTCTGAATTTGCACTTCTGTTTGATTCTCTGGTGCAGCAACACATTCAGCATCAACCCTGTCATCATCCTCTGAGCTCTGACTATTTGAAAATGGATGTGAATGTACTTTATCAGACATGTCTGTGGTGCGTTCACTCACCCCTGGGCTCTCCTGCCGTTTCACTTCCAGTGCCAATGTTGGATTAGAAATCTTTGATGTTCTTACAGAATGCATTTCCATTTTGTTTTGACTCTCAGAGGTTCTAGCAGAGCCCTTGTCGTCTTCTTTTGCCATTTTTTCAGTTTCAGTATCTCCATGAACGTCTGAAGTAAATTCTTTGCTCTTTTGCTTTTCCTGATTCTGTATTTCCACCGTTTTTTGGCTTTGGGTTTCAATTGTTTTCACTGGATTAGAAATCTCTGATGTTCCGGAAGCCGATAAATCCATTTTGATTTGACACTGAGGTGCAGGGGCACTCTCAAAGTTCATCTCCTTGTCTTTTTCCATACCGGAGAAGTCGTTCCCTTCAGCAGGTATCTCTGTAGCATGGTCATTAACGTTGTGGTATTCCTGGTTTTGTGTAGCCACTCTCAGAGCTGAGTCAGACGCCCCCTCTAATGTTATTTTAGTCTGCATGTCCGTGTCTGTCTCACCCTTTGAGACTGTGACACCATCAGCGAACACCTCTCTTTGTTTTTGCTCATGCGTCGCCTCACAATCAGGTGTCAATATTTCCCTACAGCTGTCACTCACCCTGTCTGTCACGTCATGACTCAGCTGTACCTCAACAAAAGACCCAGGACCATCAACAAACTGAGTCGACGGGAGTTCAATTACTTTTCTTTCACTTTCTTTAAGCTTGTCTTCGGACTTTCTCACAACTTTGTCTACACCATCACAAGAATTGGTAATTTTATCTGGCACTTGGTCCGGCACGTGGACAGATTTTGATTCCTCCTTAAAAGTAACTTGAATTTTGACACTGAGGTCTGTTTGATTCTCTGGATTACTATTTCCCACTAGGATCTCTTCTGGTGCAGAGTTTGAGTTTTCTGAATCTACATCTCTATGCTCTGCAGAGACGCTGGCTGCTTCAGTCACTTCCTCAGTTTTAGATTTGATATTCAGTCCATCAGAAACTATCTCTGTGGTCTCCTTTGTTTCAGTTTCACCGCTCACATCTGTCACACTTACTGGTCTGCATGCCGAGTCAGTCTTTTTATCTGCCTGGTCTTCACCTTCACAGCTTGGATTAATCTCTCCAGTAACAGAAAAATGTGTTTCCCCTGACAGTGCTACTAGTTTATCATCTACATCCTTTTTACTTTTAGTCGACTCAACAACCTGTTTCTCATTCTCCTTGGCCACAGATGTAATGCAAGATGCAGCTGGAGTATCAGAGTCTAGTGCTTCTCTAGATGACGGTAGTATTTCCTTATCTGTGAGCTTTTGAAATTCTACATTTAATTCCTCACATTTACTTCCTTCAACTGCACAGTCAGGTTTGATACTAGCATTAGCATTACCTGATACAGAAACAAAAGTTTCCTTTGACTCTGTTTGTGCCGCATTATCCAACTGCACATGTCTCTCGGGTTCAACAGCAGCCTCTGCTGATTCTTTTGTTGCATTCTGATTATCCTCAGCCGTGCTTTGAGTATTTGGCAAATCTGAGTATCTACCATAACTGTGGTCCATCTGTATAAGCACTGTAGGTGCAGATTGCAACCCCTGGCATGTGTCCTGCGGGTCAGAAGACGTCTCCTCAGCCATGCGCTTTGCTTTGACTCGGTTTGAATATTGTCTGATGCAGCGGGCCTTTTCGCCGTCGTCCCTCTCTCTGAAGAGGTTGACCTTACTGCCATCGCTGCTCAGCTCCTCGTCTGAGTCTGTGGAGGCTGTTCGCTTCAGGGAGGCTTTGGAGAACTGCGACGGAGCTTCTCCGCAGGAGGCACTTGTGGTGATCAGGAGCTTGGCTTTTTTGACAGGCGGGTCAGAAATGGTTTTGCTGGGATCCATCGGAGGGGAACTCTGTTTTGATGACTTATCTCCCTCTTCCTCTGAAGTAGACAGTTTTTTCTTAGTCCGGGGGGCTGCTGACTTTTCTAGCGTATTTCCCGTTTTAAGAGCTCTATTAATGGTGGCTGGTGCAGCTTTGGATGGCAGAGCCTCCCCATCCTCTTCCAACTTCCTCAACTTGGGCTGCGGTTCATGAGGAGATGGTCCTCTCTTTGGGGCCGGCATTCTGTCAGGACAAAATATTAGATAAGGTAAAGCAATCACAATAAGTCCAAGTTTGCAACATGCAGATTAATTCTAAATTTATTCTTCAAAAGTACACATGCATTTTAATATTGCGACCTGTGATCATCATCCAGATGCATCCACAGTCCCCTGGTTTACCTCCAGAGGAACATGGCAGGCTAACGCTGGACGTAAACAGTGATAAATCGTAGTTAAACTCGGAGGCCAGCGGGTCACACAATGTACGATCCACATTCACTCACTCATCCAGCCTCTGTGTGAATAATCCCGCTGCTCCTCCGGCTCTTGCACACAGGCTGGAGTCAGCAGAAGCTTCGCACACAGACGCAAACGGGTTAGTTAACTAGCCGAGGGGCTAATGTGCTAGCTGAGCAGTGCACAGTGAAGGGGAAGCTAAAGCTAGCAGCAGCCAACTCGCAACAAATGAGCGAAGCGAGATTCGCGGTTCAACTCCGCGAAAACCGCGGCCAGACAAACCGAGCCGGCGGTTTTACACAAGCCCGACTCCCACACTGACGACAGGGAGGAGATGGAGACACGAACCCGTCCACGAAACTCACTTTAGGTGTTTTCTTCTCCAACAACAGCTGTTTTTTTCTCCCTGTGAATAAAAATTAACTGTACTTCCGGAGGGAGACAGCGGATGTGACGTAGCAGCAGCTCCAGCAACACACTCAAACCAACAATGTAGTTTTAGAAATAAGATCAGTTTCTTTCTTTCTTTCTCTCTTTTCATTCCTGTCTGCCTCTCTCTGTCTTTCTTGTGATTTCTTCCCTCTCTTTTCTCTCCTCCCTCTTTCTTTCTGTCTTTTGATTTTTCTCTTTCTCTCTTTCATTCTTTCACTTGTCTTTCTTGTGATTTTTTTTCTTGGTCTTCATCTCTTTCTTTCTCTAAATACTTTGGACTAAAACTAAGTGGCGTCGTATTTTAAGACAGTAAAAGTACTTTATGACTATAATATTCTTACTTGTCCAATAATTCTTAGTTACAGTTTTTACTCAATAGAGCTTTACTTGTAGTTTACTTGTTTGTCTCCATTTTGAGTTTCTTTAACATTTTAGATACAAAATATATCAACAAATAAAACTATGTAATTTCATCGACTGAACAATAAATGCCTGTTAAATGCAAATACATTAATAAAAGCATCACAAAAACAACATATATTCTATATATACTGTACATATATATCACATTCTAGGATTTTGTACCAAAACTTTACTTGTATCAGGATATTTTCAAACAAAAGGTATTATAACTAGAGTCCAGTGTTAATATGAAAGGAGCAAAACCATCATATATTTCAAAAACAATACACAGTACACAGTATTTCCCTAAGTGAAACATTTGGAAAACAGTACTCTTAAATATTTCCCAGCCTTTTTAATCTTTTTAGTCATCAACTTCTTGATAAACCAAAAAAACATTTTTTGGATAAATATTGTAAAATAAGTCAGAACCGACTTTAACTGAGTTACGGTGAAAGAAACATAATCACCAGACACAAGTCAGACAGTTTTAATGTGATTTTATTTTTCATATGTTGCAGACTTTTCAATCACCAAATCACATTAGTGAAGCAGGACCAATGCAGCGCTTTACAGGTGTTAGTTTTAAATATACAGAGACAATCTGATAGAACTGTTTAGCATTTTTGCAAGTGTACAGTTCAGTGACTGAGGGAAAGTGATATTTATTGATCAAGACACTGAAGGGAAAGCAACAAGGGGCAAGATTAAAGTGTCAATAATAACACTGAGTGCATAAATCCTCATTACTTTTTCATCTCATGTATTCCACTTCCTGGCCCCCGCCTCTTCGCACTGCAGATGTTACAAAACTGGACGCCATGAATCTGCAACGGCAAGAGGAAGAAGATACAGTACAAGTCTCCATATAAGTAAGATGTCCGAGTGATATTTGAACTTCTCAAGAGGTGTTTTCAGACATGAAATCTAGAAAATGTCTGAAAAAGTGAAATCCAGAACACTCAGGCGAGGGATGGAGCCTTGGTAGAGCAGGACTGTATGTTTGACTGCAAAAGTCTCAATCAGTTCCTCTGGACAGGAAAAGTAACGGAGCAAGTGACTCAGACGTTTGCATTCTTACATACAGCCCCTCCTCAAATTTTCAGGAAAATATCCAGAGTTCAGTGCATATCTGAGAGTAGCTTCAGATAAAATAGTGACACAGTCCACTTACTGTTCCTGGTGATGGTAAACATTCTTTGTGAAACATGTGTCTGCAGTGAAACACCACCACGCTGAAGGGTTTGGCCATGTCTGAAATATAAGTGTGAAGCATTAATAAGCAACAAATAGCTTTAACTCGATTAAAATACTTTAGATTCAGTAACGTAAACCACGTACCGGATGGTAATATAGTAGCGTGACATGATTCACAAATGTTCTCCTCTGAAAAAAAGAAAACCAGCAGGATCAGATTTATGAGACGAGTTTAAAACGATTTAAATCTCCATTACTTCTGGTGAAACATCCACCCACCATCGACCCTGACTCCTCTCATCTGAGTTCTGTGCATCTTCTGCAGCAGGGAGAGCGAGTCGGCCACCAGGATCTTCTTACATCCTTCTCTCAGCATAATCTGGGAAACCCAAAAACAAACTGGTTCATAAACAAAACAACAAGAGTCTGAAAGTTGTTTCTTCCTAATCTTGATTGTGTCAATACATATTGTTAATATATGGAATTGGCACAGTTTCTATTCTAACATTTATTTTGACTTTTTCTGTATTTGTTGTTCTTCATCTGTGCAGAAAAAAAGAAAGTTATCTAGCGTACTAAGATTTTATTGATACTGTTTTTATTTCTTTTTTTTCTCATACTTTATTCAAGGAAGTGTATGACATGACATACAGAATATAAAGATCCAGTACTTTCACCTTTCCCCCCCATTTTTAGTAAATCACAATGGAAATGAAAAACACACAAACAATAAAAAAGAAAACGACCACAACAGCTGTTTTTATTTCATTGATAGCACAGAATATATTAATGCAAGCCTCCACTGTTTGTACCAGTCCCTGTGATTAAAACCGATTTTATTTTTGCATAGTAAGTGAAAACAAATGTTAAATCGGTCTTTGAAAACATGTCTCACCTGTAGATTGTAATCCTGAAGGATTTTCACTAGTGAATCTCTGAGGTTCGGGATCTCCATGCCCTCCTTTATGCGATAGATGAGTAGGATGGGATCCACATGAGTACCGATGTTATTAAGGAGGCCAGTGATGAAAGCTAGAGAGAAAATAGAAGGCCGACAGAATCAAACAAAGAACTGGAGCTGGATAGGAATAACCAGGTCATTCAAGAGTCTATCGTACGTGGTTTGTCAATAGAATAGGAGATGAGGTCCTCCCACAGCTCTGCATCGTCCTGCTCTTTAGCAAAATCTATGGCTTTGTCCACGTCCTCCAGCTCCTCCATGATCATCTGCAGAGCTCGTCTGCAGTTCCCCATCCTGCCTGGGAGCAACATGCTTATTTAGCTTCCTTTAAAAAAAACATTTCAATTTAAGAAATGAAATAAACACTAATTAAAACTTACTGAGCAGGAAGACGGTCTCTTCTACAAAGTTCCTCTCCTGACAAATCTCTAGAGCCTAAGAGAGAAAGAAAAAAACATCATCCAGGTGTTGTAGCTTATAGGAACTTGGATGCGAAAGAAGATGAGACCGAGAATCTAACCTTTTCAAGCGGGCAGTGTGTGCTGTCTCTCAGGAAAGGCAAGAGATTTGGTCGGTCATACTCTGCGTACAGACCAATCTGCCGCTCGTGGTACTTTTGGCCTTTGTGGTGGTCGCGCTTGAATGATTTATGGAGATACTGCAGAGAAAAGATGAGTCAGAAACACTGTTGAATCAGTTTTGAATAAAACTTTTAGACTTGATGTGATTATATCTAAAGTTTAAACGTATCTCAACTCACCACATGCAGAAGCTCGGGTCTGTCGGCAAGTTCTTCCACCACCCTGTCTGTCTGTTAGCAGAAAAAAAACATTCTGTGTACTGTTTATTTTTTATCAAAGTTCTTACAATTATCAACGGCTACACTTACTGATATCTTGTCTTCATTGTCGAGGAGCATGTCAACGGCTTTCTGGCAAAACAAATTCACAGAGATTATCTACATAACTGGAAACAGACCAACACTTTATACATCACAGAGCAAGTCATACAGTAAAGACACATTTTTAAAATGCTAATAAAACATAGAACTGAACATGCTTCCTGTCCTTTACCTCTTTATCAAAGTCCATGAGAAGTACGATCTTGTCTTCAATGGATGAGAACAGGTTGTGTTTGTGGATCAGCTGGTAAACATCTTTGTGCCTCAGTCTCAGGTAGATTTCTAAGGCTCTGTCGTACCGCTGATCGTACGTGTACCTGCAAAAGCAGAAAACGCCACCAAGTCATTATAATAATAATTAAACACTAAAAACTATAATCTTGTGTTTCACTCAGTAGATTCAGTTCAGTCGGTTGAGGGATGTACACACTGAGTTGACTCACAGTTCAGCCAGTGTGGTGAGCAGGGTGCTGTTGGTGGGATCCCTCTTCAGGTGATCTGTGACGGCCTGAACGATGGCCATGTTGTTGTAAAGCTCTCCGGGCCATTCCCGGATCAGGGTCGCAAAACCCTTAGGAGGAAAGACAAGAGAATGAGTTAGAGGACATTCGTCAACCCATTTATTGATAAATACTGGATTTGTCGCAGGATGACACGACTGTCAAAAGGACGAAGTACCTCATAATCAGTTCTGAGGAATTCGTGCAGGATCATCTCATAGATGGCTGGTCGGAGACGCAGATCTCCTCTGGGTAGATACTGACTGATGGCCTGAAGTAGGACAGAGGTACAATATTGAAAAGAGACAGATAAAGGAAACAAGCTTTCAAAGCTTCAATACAATTATTGAACTTTGACAAAGACCTTAACCTACCTTCAGTTGTCCAATGGTTTTGAACCTATAAACTTCATTTTCCCATAATTCCATGTTTTTCCCAAGAACCTTTTGACACTTCCTGCATTACAAAAACAAAACTCTGTCAGCAGAGGACATGTGTGTTGCTGTAGTGTCACATCAGTTCATCAGCAAGGTAAATATTAAACATCATATGAACGTACAGTCTAAAAACAATATGGAGTTAATGGATAAATGCTTATTTTTGACTTAAGAAATAATTGTTCGACAGAAAGAATAGTTCAAGTTTCACTTAGGGCCTAAAAAATATAGTTTTAAGTTGAGTGAGCATTGTACACTAACTCAGCTTTTGTGTATATGACCTGAAAATAGAACTTAAAATACAAAGTTTGAATAAGTTGGATCCTGGTTTTTCAAATAGCTCACACAAAACTCATCTATATATAACTTAGTTAACATCAACAACTTACAGTCCACCTGGAGAACATGGAGGACAAACCTTGCAGCGGTGTCGTAGTCTCCTTTCTCCACTAAATGGTTTATGTAAGACATCCCGATTTTCTGAACGTCATGTCTCTTAATGTTCTTGAAGCTGATCTCCGCAGCCATCAGTGCCTCCTGTCACAGTTCAACCACAGTGATAGGACACAAAATTAAACTTTGACATTACAGACCGTAACCTTTATGCAACATTTATAAAATTCACCAACGCAGACCTCATATTTCTTCTTTTCAAGGAGCCAATCGATATGGTCGTCCTGGTCTCGCTCTTTGGCCACAACGATATCTTTGGGACTAATGATGTAGAAGAGCGACTCTCCCTCTGAATGCTCTGTTAATGAAAATACATTTATGTCTCGGTGTACTGCACGTTTCAGCTGACATTTGATAGTCGATGCATAATGAAATCAGAGCGCAGTAAAAGGCGGCGTGACATTTCTCTCAGGGCAGTTTTCATAGTCTCACCGAGGCGATAGTCTCTGCACTCATTGTCTTGGAAGTTGCGCACTGTCAGCGCGTCTGAGGAGATCTCCTCACAGCTCTCAGGGAGAGGCTGGATAATGTCGAGACGAGGCCGGGCACGGAACTCCTCATCCTGCAACACACAAACACACTCTTACACGCTCTGTATGAGGTTCATCTGTGCACTGTAATGTCATGTAAAAACAACTGTATTATACTGATATAGCACAGTTCAGCAGAACAACACCTTTAATTATGAACTTATAATTGAATTTACATATTTCCAACATTGTCCTGAAAAACGTATCATTATGAGACTAATAAAGATTGATTTTTTGACTGAATTTGACTGTAGAGGTCTACCTATTAAAGGTAGCAGTAGGTGTACATATAAACAAGTATCGTTACCATCTGATCCGAGTTCTCCTTCACAAAGAAAAGGGTGACCAGCTGATCTGCCAGAGGAGCCAGGCCACTGATGAAAAATTCTGTCTCGAATGCAGACACTAAAAGAACAAGACAGAGAATCCAACATATTATCATTTTATATTTTACATATAGTTAATTTAGTCCATTTACAAGACAGTAGAACCAAAGTGCTAGAGTAATGAAATTTTACATTTGTCAAATATATTCAAACAGAATTTCTGAAGTGGTCTTATTGGCAACGATGTGACTTGCTGCTGAAGTGCTTCTAAACTCCTGGAATAAAGTTTATTTAATATAATTTCCAATGTAATTCATACCTATTTCCACATAGCGGCTGGGCAGATCTCTCATCTCAGTGGGATTTCGCTCTTTTACGACACAAATCTGAAGAAAAATGAGAAAATCTAACTGAAAAAACTGCTACAGTTATAGAACCTGTGATAATCATTGGAAGCAGAAATAAAGCCAACCTTAATGGACGCCCCCCAGCCGACAATGAGAGTGGTGTTGTCCTTCCAACACAGGCTGCACGGGTACATGTCAGGCCTCAGTTTGATGTTATCCCGCAGCACATTGGTGATCCGTTGTTTCGTGCTGATGTCATAGATTTTAACTCCCTGGGGGAAACAGACAGACACGTAAAACATTAACAATTCCAGATTCAGTGTCGTACTTTGTAATCACGATCGTGAGCAATTCACACTCACCACGTTGTTTGCCCAGGCAATGAGGTTCGATCTCCACTGAATGTTAGTTATGTGGCCTTCCCCTTCATGTAGGAGCGACGTCTTCCAGCGATTCAACCAGTTTCTTTCATACAGAAGAAGCTTAAAAGGAGCGAATCAGGAAAATATTCAGCTTCACAATTGTCATTTAAAGGTAACAGCAAGTAAGAGGTGTGCTGTTGTTGTGTACGGCCTACAGAGGGCAGTAGATGAACAGGCTATTACACAGGAGGAAGGCGTCAGTAGCCATGTCTGGAGCAGCCTTTTAGATTTAACTTTAACTGTGAGGAACTTTCTTGCAAATAAAGAAGTAAAACCTGATCTTAATCCTTATATTCAGATCTTAATTCCACTTCAGAGCATCTAGGCACAAGGACAATAAAGATAAATTGCTCATGAGTGAGAAGGTTTCACATTAGCTTCAGATTCAGCGGTGGAGGAAGTCATTTTACAGATTCACATGGTCGACGTCATGAACGATTTCATACATCCTCCTCATTTGAATCCTAATGTTCACAGCTTCTTTAGGATTCACACCATTTATTGTAGTCACAGTGGGTGGTGTAAAATAGATAAATTGGTATTTGAACACAGATTCATTACGTTTTCTCACCTCAGATCTACAGTTTAACAGTTCAGGCCTTGTGGCGTGCATGATGTAGGACAGAACCCAGCATTTACAATCCCTGCATATTCCTCACGATATAAACTGATAAGAAAAAACCCTCTTGTGAAAAGTGCAAAATATTACCAAGGAGGCAGAGAGAAGCTTGTAGAGTCTCTTTAATTCAGCAGTTGGGCTATGTTAATAAACAGTTTGCTCTACAAAGAGATATGACAAAAGAACTGTGGAGACAAAATTGAATTTCCTTTGACAGGATGTGGCTCCCGTTGAGGCTTATTGATTTTCATCACAGGCACCTTGTGGAGGCCTTCACAACTTGGAACTGAGAGGAATCAGCGCCAATTGAAAGAAAATGGCAAAGTAACACTAACAATGGGGTTTCGTGGAAAAACTTGTTTTTCCTCACTGCTGTTGTATAAATGTCAGTAGACTTTATTTATGGACGGTGGTGCAAATGGTGCTGTATCGGTGCAGTTTATAGTCTAGTAATAGGCATGTGGTAATAAGTAGCTGCAAATCTAACGTCTAAAATTCTTTTCCCCTATTCTGCGGTGACACACTTACCAGAGACAACTTTCAGGAGAGAGATCACTGTACGCGCCCGGAAATCCTAAGACTATGTTCCCTCTTGATAATGACATCTATTTGCTGTGCTTGTGGAGCATTGCCTTTCAAACACTGTTGAGCGAACAGCACTTTATGAAAAAAGGGAGCTCTCCCGAGAGCACTCCAGCAAAGAGACAGAAAAGTAAGAGCCTTTCACACCGGAGAAAGGCCTGCGTATTTCCTGCAGCCGAGCCAAAGTGAGAGAGGTTTGCAGGATTCGGTTTCACCCGGACACAATCACGATGAATTATTGTGGCAGGAATTGGCACAAAAGAAAAAAACTACAAGAAACTGCACAGGTAGAAAATACTACTCAAACGTACCTTGTTGCCCCCAGTGACAAACTGTTTATAGTTTGATCTGGTGAACTGAGGGTGTACAGCTACCACCTATGAAACAAAACACAAGGGACAGATTGGACCATCAGGAGAATTTTGATGTTTCCTTATGCTATACTAGTGCAATGCCCATTGTAAACCTGCCTGTTTGGAGCAGGGCTGTTTGTTTGGTCTGTGGTAATGCAGGTTGCAGCTTTCTTTCTCAAAATGTAAAAGTGACTTGCAGTAATCGAGCTGCAGCAATTTAAGACCAGCTGCAGGAGGCAGTCCACAGATTGTTGTGATTGACAACATCACTTACGTTGATGAGTCCCAGCGGCTGTTGCTACAGTGCGCTGGTTGCCAGTCTATTCAAAGTTTATTAATATTGAACGTATCACTTGTCCAAATTGCACCAAATTTGACGCTGCGCTTTCTTGGGCCATTAACGATACAGTGAATTTGATAAAATGAGTTTTTGAAATATGCATTCGATTTCTGGAATCATCAGACAGATATAGATAACACCAACAGTTACGGGGTAATACGTATACGCTTTCAATGCAACTTACTTTGATGGGACAGTCGAAGTTCTCGTGGAAGCCCTCTCTTGTATAGAGGCCGAACACTTGAACCTGAAACACAGACACCAAAAACGGCAAGCTAAGGTGAATAACTCAACATTTCTCCTTTAATTGCTGCCTCTGCAACTATCTGAGGCCAGCGGGGGGAAACTGTTGTCAGGACAGACTTTGATTGGCTCCTTACTTCTCCGCTGGGTCACCAATTAGTGGACGAGTTGATTCTTTGAATCCCGCAGGGTTTAGAAGCAGGGGTCCTAATCTTGGACTTGACCACAGCAAACTCTAATGTACCATTAGAGTATGTGACACCTCCTTTTTCTTTCTCTGAGGCCCCAAAAAGAAGATTTTCTTTGAGTATGGGAATAATATAAAACTCAAATCCTATCTGCAATGCACCGATGATTGAGGATTAAGTTAGATTTCAAAGGATTAACAGCCAGGTGAATTGGTTGAGGGCAAACAATTGCTGTAGCATTGATTTTAATTGTCTGCTCCACTTTTTGTGCGACAAGATCTTGTTCTTGCCACCAGTGCTGAAGTGTGCGTGTGCATGTGTGTGTGTGTGTGTGTAGGGGGTTGATATCAGAGAGCATATCTTGACTGTGAAATCCATGAAGGATGGTGGTAATGATGAGAAGAGACAAGATAACAGCAAGGTGGAGAACATGGAGAGGGTATCCATAGACGGCTGATGGCTGACTGACAGCTCAACGCATCTGAGTGCAATCCTTTCCCCTACTCTTCAAAATTGGTACACGCTTTTTATAAATTCCTGCATCATGAAAAAAATATGGGTTCATGAGTAGATATGGTGGAGATAAAACTCCAGGTTAATGCTGCAACTGCAAAGGAAGTGGCTTCTAAAAATTCACTAGCAAACACCTCATGTTCCACATCATTAGCATAACGTTTGACGCTGATAAGGTGGGTTTTATACGAATCTGGGGACGAATTATGGAAGATGAAAAACACTGATTGGCGATTCTTTGCTGCAGGCCCAAGGATCAGTAACCAGCGGTGATGAGCGGAGAGATCTCACCTTTCCGTCCTCGGAGCAGATGCCCACATGCTCTCCACTTTCATCCAGACTGATCTGGTTGATCTTCACTGAACTCTGCAGAGACACAATATCATGGCATCAGTTTTTTTATTTCCCAGAGAGGCAGGCAAATATCTCTGTGGCAGGCTAACATTTTACCCCACTAAATGAAATGCCAGGAAAAGTGAACAGCAAAAAAAAAAGTTGTGTATGTAATAGATGCACAGTCTCATATTTGTCAATGCACAGAGCATGGTATTAATACTAAGAAGGTTAGGAGTCCCTTTACTGCTGATGCTTTTATATTTTAGACATGCATGAAATGACAGGGCTCTTAAGATAAAAGGATCAAATGGCATAAATTACAGTAAATGTTACTTAATAACCCTGAAACTCTGTGTAGACGAAAAGAAGAAAAGTTTATTGCTCATCATATATATATATATATATATATATATATATATAAAAGCATAGACTGTATATAAAGATGGACGACATGACAGCTCCCCGAAAGTGAAGCCTGATGGCTGACAGCAGTAAAGCTCATTAACACTGCCTCCTCCATGTTAGTACATGGACATGAACAAAACAAAAAAGGCTTCCTTTCTGAATAGTGAGAGGAAGTGGAGACACGTCCTCCATCTTTATATAAAGTCTATGGATTGATTTGTTAGGCTTATTAAATCCTTTTTTCCTTTTATCTGAATTCTGACCAATTCATTGTGAAACTATGGCACAAAGCCATCAGCCAGGACTCAGCGGTGCCCTCTCTGTTTTGTGAAATGGCTTCCTTGTTTCTTTCAGGATGATTGATAACTGGCAGTGACTTCCTTAGATGAGAAGCACTTACAATCAATGTGTTCAGCAGGAACATTACAGTTAGAAGCACGAGTGTAGGTACAGTAAAACTTCTCCCTCGTTTTTAGCCAATGATTACTGAATTTAGATAGGTATGTAAAAGTAAGAGGGTGGCACGTAAGCACAAAATCAGATATGCAAGAACATTTTTTTAATTTTTAGAGAATGTCACCATACTCACAATTTCAAACTTCTGAGTTACATTTCCTTGGATGTCCAGCAGGAAGACCTTTCCAAAATGTGTACCGAGGGCAAGAAACTGGAAAGGGATAAATATAATGTAAATCAAAGCTGAAGACACTTGAAACCAATTCAAGATTTGGGAGAAATCTTGAGCTGATGAAGGCTGCGGAGGAGGATAAAAAATATTTGCTGGAGCTGGAGCGACATGAGCCGAGTGGGGATTGGGAGGGCTTGGAGGCAAAACTGTGAAATTGCAGGGGGTGGAAAAGCCCTATTTATTAAAGCAGACAGTGTGAAATGGCATTTTTTCTTCAAATTAAAATGCTTAAACATAATAAATGCACTGTACATCTGACTTCTTCTCATGCAATGCAATCACTTCCCTGCTCGGCACAGTGCTATTATTTCTACTGAGCAGCAACTGGTTTCTGTGTTTTGTGCTTCAGCAGAAGTGTGTGCGTGCAAATGTGTGTGTACGTGTGTCCACTGGGACAAAAAAATTATAGAAACTGGGGGCTTTTGGCATTAGATTAAGTGTGTGTTCTTCCACCCCAGCCCCTGCCCCAATGCCCTCCTCCTAATCCCCCTCCCTTCTCGACCAGCATGTGGATGTGCAGCGAGCCCACCATGCTTCAGTGCAGTCTATAATGAAATGCTTATATTTACAGGCACAGCTGAGCATGTCAGACAGAGCCCCTGCAATCTCCCCAAATAAAATAACCAAAAATAAATAAATAAAGGGTTCAACCTTGTGAGGCGGAGCGACTTTTAAAGGGATTTATCAGAATGGAATTGTTCAAATGAAATTCCGATTCAGACACTGAAAATATGAGGCAACATAAGGCAATCTGCGCTGTCGGTGGCTTAAAGGATGTGCGGAGTTTGCCGGGGGTGGCGGGGGCTGGTGTGACCACACAGGTAGCGGGACGACAGAGGGTACACAAGCGCAGAAATCCCAGGAAGAAAGACAGTCAGATCACATTTAGACTCTCAGCAAAGCAATCTCTCTCACTGTGGCACAGTTGCTGTTTTGAGGTTATAAAACAGAGGAAAAAAAACAGGGCGGACCAAATCCTCAAAGTAAAAATAAATGAATGAAAATCAATATTGGTTAATAAAACATCAGGTGAGGAGGAGACATAACTGTGTATGACTGTTGCACTGCTCAGACGTGCATGTGTGCTGCCGGTGCCACGACGATTAACCATCTCGCTCAGAGTGGCCCTCTTAAAAATATCAGCGTTCAACAGTGGGAATAAAAAGAAGAAAAGACAAGGGTGCCTGGTGTGTTTTGATGTACCTCCCTGAGAGGAAAGACTGGGGAGGTGAGAAAAGAATGGGCTGCCTTCACAGATTCAACAGAGGGGATGGAAACCAACTGTGAAGAGGACATCTCTCAAATGTGCACATAAACAACGAATTTCCTCTTAAATGGTTGGACTTGAAACTGAAATGACCTTGTGGGTGGTGAATTGTAACCCCTACCTTGTCGTGGACGGTCATACAGCTGGCTGCATCCTTTTGGAGGATCTCGGTCACCCCATTGGAGAGCCTCTCATACTTCAGCTTGGGCTCCTCCTCGCTGTCCTCCTCCTATTTGAAAAAGCAGACTCCTCAGATGGGCTCTCACTGTCATTTTCTTAAAGGTATTCATTATAACACCAACAGTGTCCTCTCTCAAAGGTTACGGCTCACAATGCTTTTTGAAAGTCACATACAAAACCCCCCTGAAAGAGAAAAAATGCCGACTTCAAGTCATTTAAATCCTGAGCTCTGTGACGGAGGGGACATGACTTCATATGTTTTCTATTGAACTTTTAAAGTTATCCTGAGGAGCTTTTGGCAGCTGGTGATGCGATAGAGTGATGTGGGTCCATGTTAAGTTTAATTATTCATCACTGGTTGCATGCCATTCCACAGACTGACAGTTGGTGGCAGTAGTGAGGACAGAGACTGCCGTAAAGTAAACATGCACATAAACAATTCATATCGTAAATACTGATAATCAGCTCTGCATATGATTTCGAACCATAAACATTTCAATAAATAACCATAAATAAATACAAATACAACAAAACATACAATATAATTTTTTGTCAAAAATAAACAAATGCACATTGTTTTCTATGTTGTTTATTTTGTATTTCATATCTGCAAAAACAATAAATCAACCAGGCCAACTGAAACTCCATCACTAAAACAAACATGTTTATATGATGAAGCAAAATAGTCAAAACAGCATAGGAAAGTTATGTTCCCCACAAAAGAAGAGCACACACGCATGCACGCACACACACACACTTTGCTTATACATCCATAATGTCCACGATCAGTGCTGCAGCCTCCGTGACAAAAGATTCTACACCCAGAAAGATCAATCCTACATGTATGCTGACCTCTTCAAAGAAATCGAATGTGTGTTTATGCACAAAGACGCATTTCCATCACCCTGTGTGGAATGCAGCACAAAGTAATTTTCATCTTTTCATGAAACATTTCATCGCCAGTGAAATACAAGAATCTGGTCTTCTGATAAAACAAACTTAAGCTTCTCTCCACTGTTTCCAGTGTGAGCCAGCATTTGCGGCCAGTCACAGCCTGAATATTACTCATAATTCAGTTTATAACCAATGCTGCACAGTCTGTGGCTGCCCGGAGGGTGCATCAACTCAAAACATTGTCTGCCATTATGTGCTACTGGGTTAGAGGTGGGGGGACAATAGCGTGGAAAAAATGTTATTTTCAAAAACAATCCTTTCCCACTCAACAATGCTATATCTAGGCTATTTCCTGTGTATTCTGGTTGTGAGATTTCTGATGCGAGGGCATTGTCACGGGTTTCAAAGGCGTATCAAACAACAAAGACAAACTTCATCCCCTGAGAGAAACTACCAATTTTCAAACTTTTGCCATCTCTTGTAGCTCTGTCTTTTGTTTTGTCAACTACTGAGCTGGACTTTGTGTTGTAACCATATTTGCCATATTCTTTGCCTATTGGCATTTATGATATGAAAAGCTGAACCAAGTCATCTGTCAACTTCAAGGATAACATTCTGCTTTCAAATACACACAAATAAACAGAGCCCACTATTTAGAGACTTACATTTACTCTCCCAACTCTATTATTTCCTCATGTAAATCATTATTTTGTATCAGTGTTAAAGTGAGAAAGAAAAGAAGCCATATGTCTTGTTACTATAGTTGGTTATGTGTCATTTGCTGCCATTAGTTTGATTCACTGTACTCCAAAGTCAAACCCTATGGGGTTCAGTGGTTCAAAGATTAGGCATTGAAATACAACAAAGCAAAAAAACTAAACACTGGGCTTCTTGCAAAAATGTGACAAATCATCATACTGCTCATTTCTCCTATGAGCAGCAGGGTGTAGTGACAGGGATCATCACTGTTTCCATCCAGTAAGACACACCAGGTAAAAGACAGTATAACACGACAGTACACTGCAGTATTCTGAGTATATATTCCTCTGCTTGCAGCCACTCAGAGGACAAACACAATCCCAAAATCCCTGGTGCTTGTTTCTCTGGGAGTGTTTGTGTCCTTCAGAACCAAACACATTGTGCACAGACAGAAAAAAGGATGTAGACTATCTTTTTATTTACAGGCCTGGATTTTTATTTATTTTTTGCTCACTCTTAACTGTTTTGTTTGGTGCGGTGCAAGCGTCCGATGCAGCCTGTCCCTGATATTTCATTCTACTTTCTGCTTCCTATAAAGACAAACTCCCCTTCCTGCCAGGCTGATGTGTAAAGCTATATTTTATTTAGCCTACTTGTGGATCTCAGAAGCGCCAGCGTACTGAAACATTCCAAAGCTCAGTCATAATATTGATGGATCTGGGGGGCTATCTGTAATTTATGAGTGTTTGACACCTCTCAAAAACTGACAAAAATCCTTGCGGGATCCAGCTGGGTTGATAAAAGCTGGCTATGTATTACAGGCCTTTCAGCAGGCAGTGGGCTTTATTTGAGTTCAAACATCATCCATGCTTGACAGAACTATTCACACCCCCTGACATCGAGAATATGTTGCCGTTGATGCATTTTTACATCGACATACTGGTGCAACTGCATGACATTACAACTGCAATATTTTATGACTCCAGAAGAACTCTCATTTTGGCAGGACACAGACAGGGAAGCACAAACTAATTATTTCTTACCTCAGACTCATCTGTGAACTCCTCACTTGGTTTTCTTCCCTGAATTAAGACACATATTCGAATTAACTTCAACAATTGAAGACCTGACATTACTAATCAAGTTGTGTTGCACTTGGAAGACGGTGCATTTGAATTCAACTCTAACCCAAACAAATGGAGACAAGATGAGGCAGTGCTGCTTAATTTTTTTATGGAGAATACAGACATTGTCTTCAATTAAAGCCAGAATAACAAGCGAGTGTTTGTTTTTCATGCGATATAAATGGTTTAAATGATAGAAAAGAGGCTGAATAAAACAACAACACGGCTGACACAACTCACAACTTGACATCCTCATTCATTTTGCAGCAATTGGGGTAGCAATCATCCACATCTAGCATGCTACCGCTAGCATGCTGCGCTTACCTCCTCCACTTCCGCCATTGTTTTAATCAGGAAGCGTTTTACCCGACCGGGAAGCGTTGAATGTCTCAGTGCGCGTGTGTAAAGTGCATGTTGAAGCTCCGTTCTAAAGTATTTATCTTCTCTTCATGTTCAAATGTCCGATAAACAACAAAACGATGTTTGTTGTCGGAGGCTGCTCCCTGTCACGGGTTCAGTCACATGACTGCATCAGCGCCGTGAGGCATTGTGGGTGTTGGAGTCTTCCCCCAACAGTTGATGTTGGAGAAATGGCGCTAATTAAGAACAGGTGAGGAAGTTTTGCTCGTTTTCTACCTTCATGTTTTAATTTAGCTTTAACTCTTCCACCTTTTAAAGAAGTTTTTGTTCGGTTTTAACTTTTCTAGAGTTTATTTTGTCTTCAACTGTTCGTGTTTTAGACATTTTAACGAGTCAAAACTTTGATATGAATGGTTAGCTTGTTTTTTTAACTGAACCACGACCTACGTCTTTACATCTCTACTGAGGTTTTATAATATAACAACTATTAACATCTCTGTAATAATAATAATAATGATAATTCACTTTATTTGTATAGCACCTTTCATACAAGAAATGCAGCTGAAACGGCTTTACATACAATATAGATAGAAATAAAAACGGGGATGTACATAATATAAAAATAAAAACCTGTTAGAATGTAATTCTTGTAAGAGAACAGATGTAAAGTCTCATAAGAACATGTTAAAATGACATTTATAAGAAAAGGAAATAATAAGAATTTATCAGCTACAGTTACTGTGTACTTTGCACATTTTAAATATAAAACATACAAGAAGCAGAAGGTTTATATTACTGACACATAAGCATCCATAATAATACTGAATTTAATTTAATAAAATATAATAAAACACTCACAGGGTAAATGTGCTGCATAATGAGCAGTTGTACCCTTAATGCTTTTAAATACAGTGCATTTTTGCTGGTAACATTTATTTAGGGAAAAAATGGCAGTTGTTTTTAAGATGCTATTGTCAAACACTACCGACAATGAAGTGTAATTTAGGCTTAATCTGTTACAGTTTAACCTTAAACTTTATTATAAATATAAACAAATACTATATATACTGATGCATAAACAACCATTCAGCACTTTAATGTTGCAGCAGATGGACTCATTTCTGACATCATACTAGTTTAAACTGATCATGTTATGTCTGCAAAATCTGTAAAGTTACGTGTGAAGCTGTCAGATAACTGTCATATGAAAAATGTTCCCCTCTAAAATGTAAAGTGGTTGACATATAAAATAGTAGAATATGCACTTTTCTGATGCAGTGCAGTATTTTAACAAATACCCGAGCACACAAAACACCTCTGCATTTACTGATGAAAAAATATAAAAAAATTGGTTAGTATGTCAGGGTGAAAGATCAAAACTGTAAAATCATTTTGGTTTATTTTTGTATTTCCAGACATTCCTGAACATGGAAACCAAAGGATCCCGCTGATATTGGTGAACTGTCCCTGTCCCTCCTCACTCTGCTGACAGCTGCTTGCCAGAGTCCAGATAAATGCCAAAGGTATGATTTGCCTCTTCTTTATTGAGATTGTCTCACACCCCCATCTTGCCTCATCCATCCTCAGGAGAATCCTAATGCACTGATACCAAGGGGGAATAATTTTTTTTTCTTTACAATCTACTTAGCAATGATTTATTGATTGTGGCTTCCACCCTCACAGAGAATTACGGATCCTTTTTGGGAAATCAGATTTTCACACCTTTCATGAATGTGTATGTGGCTCAGGTCTCCAGAGACGGTGTGAGGGGAAACTGACTTTGAGGAGCAGTGGTGTGTGAATCTCTGTGGTGTCACTCCTCTGCCAATGGTATGCCCAATGAATGGCACTGTGATTCTCTGTTGCTCTCCCCATTTCTCTCTATAGTTTTGCATTATTTATCTGTTGATAAATACATTGTATGAGTATGATTTTAATATGTTTTCATTCCCTTTCAAACCTGTCAAACACACAGTTTGCTCACTCTCATATCATAAGCATGCAGGAGCCCCTCTGCATTATAAGCATTTCATAGGAAAATAATAAAAACAACCCTTGCCCTCATAGGAGGAGTCAGATTAGTGCACTGAAAGCTTTGATGCTCCAGAATGTCAGCTCTGTGGATCGATCTAGCAAAAAAACACACACACACACACCTGACCAATCAGAGGCGTCTATCTGTTGTGGACCTGCTGGGCACTGTGGTTTACAAGCTTCAAAGAGCTCCTTTTAATACACTGCTTTGATAGCACCCAGCCTTCACTGACCCACCGACCATCCATTGGGGAGCATTTTAGCTTCAGTGGAGGAGAGGGATAACTGTTGATCATATTAATGAGTGTGGAGAAAGAAATCACTTCAAGTCTTTCTATCACTGGCCTGCTAATCTCAGAGAGAGAATACAGAGGAATTGTGTTACCACTAAAATTCATCTGTAAAATGCAGTAGGTTTGTGTTATTTGATTCACAGAAAATATTTAATGGGAGTAGACATTTCACACAATGTCGCATTAGTGAAATAGTCATTGTAATACATAGAAATCCTTTCATGAAGTGATGGAGAAACAGTTTGGTTAATAACCCTAAGGGGGAGACAAATCATCATCTACTATACTACGTTATCCACAATGGTCTTGGGATATTTTATTTCTTCTCACTCCAGCAATGGAAATACATTTTCATCTGATATCAGACTTTTCCATTTGTCAGTATCGCTGTTCTTGCATTACTCAGGTCATTAGAATTGCATTACAAGGAATACTAACCCATAAGGTACCAGCAGAAAAACATGAGCTAATGACAGTGTGAATTTATTTGAGTTTTAGGCTGCAGGTCACTTAGATCACTGATAATGGATTTAAAATAAAGTAGGCTGATTGCAGACAAGATAGGATTTATGTCACACTTGGAATACTTGGAATATTTGTTAGCTCATGAAGTCATAATAGCAGAAGCAACCACGTTGTCTGATGGATATAAAATCGTCAGGACTCTTTTGCCTAGATTATAAATCTCTATCTGTAATGGTCTAGGGTTACAGGTGTGCTCTGGAGGTCGCAGCACGCAATGGGCACAGGGCAGGGAGCATCCAGGACCAATGATCAGTAGCCCATCGGCTATTGTCTTAAGACGAATAAGCACCAGTGTAGACAGTGGATATTTGGACCAATGCATTTCGGTCAATGTATTCACATACAGCCTCTGTTTAGAGAGATATGTTTTGAATAAGTGTATTTTTACATTTAGAGTTCAAGTGTTCTTAAAAAGAACACAGACATCAAAACATCTTAGTATGTTGTATGGATTTAGGGCAAAGCTACACCATAGTTTATAATTATCTGCAATCCATTTTGAATTCTGCTTTAAATATCAGAGATTATTGTAAATAAGGTAAAACTATTCCGACAATTATGATGAGAACTGATCATATTTTTCTTTGTAGAAGAGTCTTGGAGTGCAGCGTGCCGGTTACAGGCTGAAACCCCTCACCGTCGCACTGGGACGGCTTCGGTAAGACCACTAGCTATTAGCATGGATATCTGATGACACTTGGGACTCTCTGCTAACCACTGATTCTCCTCATGCCACCAGTGGTGTTTGGTGAACGGAGGGTGGATGGGGGGTGAGATCAAGTGCTTTTTCTTGTTTCTGCAACCTGTTCTCTAGAGCTGTGGCTAGACTGAGTGAACAGAGAAGGAACAAGACAAATCTTCTTCCCTCATGTCTGCCCCCCACACACACATCCACATTCACCAACTCACAATAGCGTTTTAATCAGGGGTCCGAGGCCAACTTTAAAAAATGAAGATAATCCGTTTAACAGCCACTGCTTGGATCCAGTAATCTAATTTCTTATGGTAATTCTTAAAATATCCCCTTTTTATTGCAGATTTTTACAATAACATTACAGTTATCCCATTAGGTGTAATTATATTACTGCATGTGTTTAAATTAATAAACACACCCAATTTGGTGGCGTGATTGCAAATAGGCAAAACCAGCTGTTTTGAAATGAAGTAATTAACAGCTGCGTGAGATGGTGAGAGATCTGTTGCCCCCTTATCCTCGAGCCTCAGAGGCCAGGGGAAGATTAGAGCTCTGATCTCATTCCCAGCACTTGTTTGGAGTCTGTCAGGAAGAGAAATGCCAGCATTAGAGAGGTACCGCCACCCTCCTGATATGATGAAATAAGGAGAAAAGGGGAAAGGGAAAAAGATGGAGGGATGGACAGAAAGGACAGTGCCCTCCTCTGAAGTGTCAGGAGCTTGTTTATTCTATTTTTCATCGTAGCTGCCGGGGCAAAGATTCCCATTTTTCCTTTATTTTTTCCCTCCACCCACTAACAAAAACCACAGCTCTCATTTTTTATAGGTCTTGCAAACTCTCATGCCCCAGTGAAAATTACATTGTGAAACGGCAGAAATTTCAGGGTTGCCTGTGCTCTACGCTGTCCCTCTGAGCTTTCAAACAGTCAACAGACTGTGAAGAATAAATAATAAAAAACTATTGATTATTTTGATGACTGCAAGATTCAATTAGGTATTAATTTTGCCCTCCAGTGGACCTATCAAGCAACTCAAAGGAGAGGAGGCAGGCGGTGGGGGTGGACCCAAATGCATGCAGAGTGTGGCCAGGCTCAGACAGAGGGGAAAATGTGTTTACCTCGGCGGGCAGAGAGGTGCATTGATGCGCAGTGTCCCACATTTAAGTGCTCCACAAATGAAGCCCTGATGACTAGTGACATTGTTACCGGAGATATGAGTATTGACCAGCCAGCTCCCGTTTATAACGACAGCTTAAACTATTTCTATTGATTAACATTTTCATAGATTATCATGTGTCATATCAAAGAAGGCTGATTCCTGTGATGAGCACATTAAAAAGGCCCCTCTGGGCAGGAACTCATCGACCACCCTGATAGAATCGTGTGTGGGGCTGTGTATATGTGGGGTATTGATGGGTGCAGGGGTAAGACACCCTCCTTTTTCCTCTTTGTGCCCATATGTGCTGGTCACCCGTCCTTTGCTGAGACATATTTAGGTTGGACTTGATTCATAAATAAGGAAGAGGGCCGTGGTCCCTGCTGCTGTGTGTCTGTGTCTCGGAGCCTGAGGTGGGGTGAACACTGTCTGAGGAGCTCTCCAGTCACAAGACACAAGGGGGAAGAGACAGAGGGAGGGAAAGAGAGATTGAACGTGTGTGAGACGGAGAGAGAGCGGGAGGGAGGAGGTGACATTTCCTGTACTTGTCCTAGGAAGCAACCTCAGGCTTGAACCTGTGGTGGCCATTCAGATACATGCAGGTTGAGGAGGCTGCTTCTGGTTCAGTATAAAGCACGATGTACTAGCAGGTCTCTGCACTGTGGTGGTATGTTTTAGCTGCTGTTTGACTGACTTCAACATTTGGACTTTCTGAAAACTATTTTTTCTTCTCTTTTCTTCAGGAGCTTTCTTTAGGTAAGAGCAGATTTCCATGCGGCTTTTGAGAAACTTTCTGTTTAGTGTTGTACAAACCAAAGCCTGTATACTGTATTTTATTCATTGTGTTCAAGTTGTGGCTCTTTTTAGAGATAAACAATAATTCAACAAAAGCATTTAAACCTATAATGTCATTGAGAAAACAATGTTTTTTATATTTAAAATATACAAATGTACTTTTCTGAATTTACTTTTTTCCAAGATGCTCAGACAGATGATTCTCTAATCATGTTGTGTAGTTGCTGTTTTATTCTTGTTTCTAAGTGCGGAAAAAATGAAAGTAATTGGGAGAAAAATTTGGGAACATCAATGACTTCATCTCTTGTTTAAATCAGGCCTTAAGTTCACGTTGCATCACTCGCTGATGCAAGATGTCACCGTTAATCACAGTTTGTGTCCCCAGCTATGTGAAAATTGGTATAATTGCTGGTGTATATTTTTTGCTTATATCTACCTTTTTAGATGTAGAATTAGATTGATTTGGTTTATTTAATCGACACGCAGCCAAGACCACTGTAGACCACTGTCAGCTTAGTGTTTGCTGGAGATGAGGCACATGTCAGGTAGTAATGAGCCCTTGGAGATGAATGTATCACCGTTTTAGGACTACAGGGTATAATGGTGAAGCCACGCGATCTGTAACAGTTCTTCACCAGGCAGCAGCCGGCAGTATCAGCGGGGTAGCACCAGCCTCAGATAAAAGAGAGAACTGGAGAGGGAGGGAGCAGGAGAGAGAGGGAGAGTGATGAGTGAGCGATAGAGAGGAGAAGCTGGGTGTAGAGAGGGAGAGAGAGAGAGTGAGTGGAGACACAGAGAAGGAGCCGGTGAGGGTGAGACGCTGAAGCAGATCTAACCAGCGGTGCTTTTTTTTCTCCTCCCTGTTTCCCACCTGGGCTCCCAGCTCCCTCCAGGATCCGATGATTACAGGGCAGCTGAGCAAGCCGCTGCTCTCCCTGCGCAGCAACATGAGCGCGGCAGAACTCCGGGCGGATGACAAAGCGGCCACCCCAGACAGCGAGCTGAACGACGAGCCCCTGCTCCTGCCCTCCGAGGCCACGGACAGAGAGGGCACTCCCACCAAGCTTTACGGTAAGTCGGCTTCCACCTTCCGTCCATCCCTTGCTCTTTTGCAAAAGCTACTTGATGAGATCTGGCTCAGGCAGAAGCAAGATGAAACCTGAAGGCTTCCAGTCCTGGGACAGGTGTTAGCAGCGTCAGACAACAAACTAAGTTTAAGTTCAGTGAGCAAGTTAGTGTCAGGCTCTTGTAGTTAGTGAAATTGTATTATAAGTCATTTTTGTATGTTAAGATGTTTTGTGCATCATATTTTGTCTGCAGAGGACTGTCTCTGTCAGATTAGTGTAATGACTTTACAAGAGGTAACCGAACTGCAGAAATGTTCTTTATGGAAATTCTGTACATATTTATCACTGATATAAAAAACACTACTAATAAGTATTAATGGATCAAGTTGGTGTTGCCTTACTATGACTTTCCTTAAGATAACATTTTTTTAAAAGTTTAACTGACCTGTAAAAATAAGATATTACGTGTCAGGATATTTTACCTCAAACCCACTTTCATTGCCCTGGTGATTTTTGGAAATATGCACTTTTTAAAATAGAATCAATTGCTATATCTGCTATTTAAACATTAATAGAATTTAAAGTAAACTATTGAGATAAATAACAACTTTATTCTCTGTGAAATTAAAACCTCAACTTGACAGCAAATATATTTATCATTGGTACATCACATATAATGTTATTGTTTCTAGATTAATGTTGAGTTTTCTGTGTTATATATTCACTTCATTCAATTATTTTGAATCTTTTGGTTTCTTCACTTGCAAAATGATCTTAAAAAATAGCCAATTTCTACATCAGCATGCCTCATTATTTCTGCACTTTATCTCATTAACTGAATGTTCACACTCTATTTTGGTTGTGTCTATAGAGGACTGTGTTTACCTTTTCTTATCATGAGCTGCTTCAGTCATGGACTAATTGAATCACTGCCTCCTTATGAATCAATAAGCATAATGATATAAATTACCATTTAGCACATTTTCAAATTATTCACTATAATGAGAAAGCTAATGTAGCCCTAAATCTCCTGTAGTCCCAGCTTGATTTCATTAGAGACACTTAAATAATTAAATTAAGAAATAATTACAAACTAAATATATGTGCTAATATATATTATTAAATTGTAATGTCCAGTAACAGCAGATTTTAGGGATCAGTTATTTAAGAAAGCAGGAAGATTTTAAATGTGATGTTTATATTTAATTTCAAGGAAATTACATGCCCCCATCTTTCATTCCCTTAGCAAATTATTTTTGTTTGGTTAATTTAAGTTGAAGGTTTGTTAGAGAACAGTCCAGGACTGCAGAAACAAATGATGCACTTTACATATTTTCACAATTTCCACTTCTCAATTGTATTTATTATGTTATTTTTATATGGATGCAAAATGCGAAGCGAAAGAAATCCTTCTTCCATGGCTTAAGAAGTAGTTTTTTTGAATAATTTTACAAACTACTGTTTCCTCTTGTGACTGCCTGTTTTTCCATTTTTTAAATTTAAACTGTGCGTGTATGTGTGTGTGTGAACGTGCATGCTTCAGTGCATTTGTGTATGAGAGATTTTGGCATGTAATTGATTTATTGCTGGCTATGAATTTGTACTGCTAACAGTCCATATTTATCTTTTTTAAATTATTTTAATAAAAGATTCTGATGGAATATCAGTATGTATGAATTTCTATCTGAACCTTCAGTGTGTGTGTGTGTGTGTGTGTGTGTGTGTGTATGTGTGTGTGTGTGTGTATTTCCTGGGAAGTGGCAGGGAGTATAGTTTAATAGCGCCAACTGAAAGAAAAAAGTGCCAATGGACTCAGCTTGCCAAGCATTTGTGAACAAAATAAAATAAGAATTTGGAGGAGGGACAGCCAAACATTACTCTCAAACCTAATCAGTGAGAGTTCAGCTGTCTTTTAAATCCTTGTTTAAAGAATAACGTGAAGCTAGAGGCTTCTAAACAAGGACTGGCTACTGCAGGATTTGTCTCAGAAGCATTGCAATTTGGTTTAATAAGCATCAAGTCTCTCCCTCTTTCTTCCTCTCTGATCAGTCTCTGACTCCTGCTTCTCTATTGATTGCATCTTGCTTCTTTTTCCCTTGTGCACGTTCACTTATATATGTATGTATTTATATTTTAAGAAATTTCAAACCTTTTGATGATGATAAATATGAAAGTCATTCATAATTTCTAAAACATATTTGTGTAACCACAAGACAAAGTCTGGGTTTTTTGCCCATTTTTCACCTGCTGATGGCTCTTGTCATACTGCATGTGACTGGACAGAGCTGCTCCAGTGAAAGTTGTGAATTTTTTAGGGGATGGTTTCTCTTTGCCCGGTGGCACAGCCCACAGCGGTAGGTTTGGTTTGGGGAAGCGTTGCCAAATGACCTGTCAGAAGAGAGAGAGTCAGGGACCCGTGAGGAGACATGGCACCGTCGTGTCTTGTGCTGGGAGAGATGGGGAGGAAGAGTGAGTGGGAGAAGGTTGTTTGAAGAAGAGGCTCTTTGCATCTTTTGGTACTTTCACCTGAAATTCTGATAGAATAGTGAAAAAGTTGTGGTGATGGTGACACCTTGTTCAGGGCGATTGTGACAGGTCTATTTTGTTATGTATTAAGTTGAAGTTTGAATTAAAGTTTAGGAGATTTTTACACTTCTTAGTGGTGTTGATGGATTATATCACCCTCTTTGAGTCAGGTGTATGAAGCTCTTTCAATACCAAGTGAGCGTGAAAGATGTGGCTTTAAGGTTTCTTGAAAAGCTGACATATTGAAAACATTAAGAAGTAATGCATATGAGGTTATTTAACCGTTTTAATAGCTGAATGGTTTCCAAAACAAACATGCAAACAATGATTTAATGTTTTTAATTATTTCAGTCACATTTGCTTATATTTGTGTTTTTCATTAAACTCTCGTTTTTGCAAGAAAGATCATGAGTTTCGCGATGATTTCACCATGATTTTATGAATGTGAATGACCCTGAACTGAGCCTTTAAACTAGGCCTTAGATTATTCAGTGGCTTTCTTTATGTGGTTCTGCACAGAGCAGAGGCCACAATATTAAGATTTTTCCTCTTTACATGCAGTGCAGTGAAGAGCAATTCTGTCAGAGATTTTGCAGCCTTCAGGTCGCAAAATCTCTCTGACAGAATGCTCCAATGTCATGATTGACAGACATGCTTGTCAAAAAAAGCATAAAGCAACAGTCACAAGGCAATGCAAATCATGCTCAGACTTAATTTGCTCCTGTTGAATGCAAGTATTGGTAATAATGTGGTCGGAATTGACACCTAACACGCATGCATAGCTGCTGGAAAGTCTTCTACTGACGACAACCTACAGCTGAAGAGTTATAGACGTTATAGAGTTGTGCAGTGCCTTATTCGGTGGGGATTCTTTGACAACAGGTGTGATAAATCTACCGTAGTGAATTTTCTGGCAGTTGACATCTACGTCTAACAATAAATGGTACGATTAGATGTGTCATATACTGTTTTCATATTCAATGAACCGACAACAACCTTTTATCTGTGTACACAACTGAAGTATAATTTTAGTTTTGGTTCTTGACTACCATCTACAAGTTTGTGCAAGTACGAGAAGAAGTCGGGAGACAATGACAGTAGCGGTCATGTTTGTCTACAGTAAACTGTCCACCTTCTACACCCATCACATGCTTACTGCAGTGGTGAAAGGGTCGTTCTCCTCCTAAAAGCTTGCCTGTGCAAATAGTCTTCCACTTCACCTAACAGGGGCTACAAGGCACCACAAACATCCTGCCGCCTTGTATTTATTCCAAGTAGAAGTGGACATTAGGTGGGAAAGCTGTGGTTAGTAGGGCAAGCAATTTTTTTCTCCAACGGACGAGATGGTGTTGGAAGCGTACAGTTTCTGTCTTCTCTTCTCAAGCAAATCTCCCCCTTTCAGACATCAACAGACAAGATAATAAGACACTCAGAGCACAATTCCGTATTATATTCAGCAACCAAAGGCTCATCTCTTGTCAGTTTGCATTTACTCTTCCAAGGATGTGACGCTTCTATCATCATGCTGTCAAAGAGAGCCCGGCTGGAACGACAGGAGCACTCATTTCATACACTTACTGTCTACATGAAATGGTCTGCACTTACACGGATCCTGCCAAAATGGTGGAACATTTTCAGAAAGGTCACCTAGAGATCCCCCCTCCCCAAAAGAGCAAAATGAATCTTTAATTGATTCCTGGTATTGGTGGTCATTCACAACAAGAGGTCCAACCTGAATGCACATGTGTTGTATGGCTGTAACTCAGTTTTAGTTTTTTACAAGCTTCACCTACTCGGAGATCATCCATTGGATTAGTAAAATTAGTTTAAGTCAACATTTCACCCACATAGGACAGTCTTTACCATGGAGTCTATTTAGACTTATATCATTAGAAAAGTTGCACTTCATGTGCTTAAATGTATAAGTTTGAACAATTTTACAAGACAGATGTTTCATCAACCTTTTTATATTTAGTATTTCTCTAAGTGGTAACTCAATGATGTTTCGTAATCAAAAATGTTTCATCATCAAAAATGAAAACTACTGGTCAACAGTAGTGAGACAGTTTTCAGGAATAACTGGAAAACTTCAAAGTTAAAGGGGAATTCAGGTATTTTTCAACTTGGTCCCTTTGTATAAAGTGTGGGTGTGTGCATGAATGATACCTAAAAAACATTTGGAATCGGTCCAGTCTCCGCCAGCAACCGCGAAACGGTGACAGTAGCTAAAGTGTTATATTTTGGGAAAACTGCGACAATCCATGAAGTGTCCATTATGTTCACCAATAAAAGGCTCAAACTTTTATTCAGCAGCTTGGTTCACATTTTACATCTACATAAGCCAGTTTGACTTTGATTGACCTGGTTGGATGCTATTGATGAAAATTATGTAGTGATAATTACAATTATTGATATTGTTTTATTGCCAAACCTTAATTTCTCCTAAATTACGTAATGCATACTCAATATTATTAATATATAGTGTAGGTAGGGGACAAAACTAATAGGTTTCGTGCAGAATTCTCTTTTGCACTTATTTCCACGACACACACGTACACACGACACACAAAGAGAAACGCACACACATTGCTGGAGGCATGAGTTCTTATTATTTTTGTGTAATCAGCTTAGTGAGCTGGATACATGGTGGGACAGGCTGCTTGCTGATGCAAAGAGCCTCGTAATGTTGTGCACTGAGGTTAAGTAATAAAGTGGCGCAAACCCAGTGCTGAATTGGCCTCGCTGAGTAAATAAGTAGGGGATAAAGGAGACTGTGGGGGAACAGGTCTGTCCGCAGGAGGTGGATCTCATTATGGGGATTTCTGCTGTCTGAAAAAACTTGAAAACCAGCTTAATGCATGCCTGTAAAGCAGGTGTAATATGCTGGCTAATGTGCCCACCGTGGCCCTGGCGACAGCAACACAAACACAATCACCACATGGCATGAAGGACAGGGAGAGAACATGAGGCAGACTTCTCATTTTCAGCAGCAGCTAAAGGTCGTCAGGTTTTTACAGAAGCTTTGTTATGCAGGAATGACTTTCACGAACAAGTTCAACTTCAATGCAGTTGACAATGTCATTTTCCCGGTTGTTTTTATATGTAAAGTGAAAAAGATTTGATTTGCCTTGACTAGGAAGTAATCCACATTAGAAGTTGTGTAGGTGGACAGCTGTGGAGAAAATAAATTGAATTTCGATATGCATTTACTTAAGTTTTGCACTTTCTTTAAGTTGGGAAATCATTTTCAGAAAAAAAAAACACGTTGTGTAGTATGCGCTCCATAACCAATATCAATAAGCCTTTCATGTAGAGCTAACAAAGAGGCATCACATCTCCTGGCACAGCCACGGTTGGTGTTGTTGAGATGTAATTGAAGCTGCTGGGGTCACATTTTCGGAATAGAAATTACATTCTTGTCTTTGACTTGTGTGGCGTGAACCAGAGATGCATCCCACAGCCCTTGTGTCCTTCACAAGCCTTTATTATTTATAACACTCGCTCTTTGAGCAATGACCAGTACTAATGCATAACCTTCTGTCCTTCTGGCTGATTCGCTTCCTTTGAAACCAAAGATTGAGGCAGGAGAAGTGGGTGTATGGTGGATGAGGCAGGGGTGTGGGCGGGCGGAAGGGGGGGGGTGCTAGTATAGGGCAGTGGAGATCCAGGCTATCGAGAAGTTATTATGTTTTTTTCCCTTTATATCTGAGGATGTGGAATAACACTGTGATGCTTCTTTTCTCCAGAACAGAGTTATGGGCTTCAAAGCAATACTATTTCCTGACGTCCCTCCTTCCACTATTTGTCTGCTCCACCTGAATAATGTGCTGGGA
Source organism: Paralichthys olivaceus (assembly GCF_024713975.1). Classification (NCBI taxonomy): domain Eukaryota; kingdom Metazoa; phylum Chordata; class Actinopteri; order Pleuronectiformes; family Paralichthyidae; genus Paralichthys; species Paralichthys olivaceus. The sequence continues at coordinate 1,541,172 of NC_091109.1, read as the reverse complement.
GGGGAGGAGAGGGGGAGGACAGGGTGGGGTGTCTTTTAGCTACATGATGATTTGCTTGTTTCCACCTGTACCCACTCACTTCCTGTAAATATCACCGCTACAGGGAATACAGTAACTACTACAGGACTTTCTCCAGATAAACTCATTTCTAGGTAAAGTCCGTTTAGCTCGGGTTCAGTGGAGGTGAGATATACTCTTGCACAGCCCGTATCACCTGATGTTATCCTATAGTGATTGAGCCTGTGCTGCGGCGCTGCTGTGATCCATTGTTATTATACCTCCATGACAGAGGAAGTGGGTGAGGAGGAGGGGGGGAGAGGAGGTTTCGAGGGGCAAGGGGTAGAAAGTGGGACATAGACAGCATTAGTGTCGGATAGCCTGGGGGGCCCAGGCTGATGTGTCAGGCATGACATGTGGGTGTCTAGCCCCCCACGCATACACACTCACACATATACTGGAACATACACACTGTGTTCTGGACTGCCCTCACACCCCACTGGCTACTTCTAGCCAGTTGACCAGATGCAAAGAAAGATGGACAGATATTTAAAAAAAGGATGCTGTTTTAGTTTGAAGATGCAGATATTGTCAATTCAATAAAATGACAGAAAATAGTGAAAAATGCCCGTCACAACTTCCCGGAACCTAAAGTGCCATTTTTCAATTTGCCAAATTTGTTGAATAGCTTTCAACTTAAAATAAAAATATTAAATTCACAAGAAAAGCAGCAGATACTATCATTTTAGAGGCTTTATTATTATTGCTGGTTAAATGACATAGTTGTCAAATTTCATGTAATTTTCTATTCGAGGATATTATGGAATTTGAACTTGTCCTTCTTTCTTTGCAATAGGTCTGCAAGTCATTGTAGAATTTTCATTTTCTACTAATCTGCAAATGATTTCCTCAATTAATACTTTCATCTTTTGCTGAATAGATGAAATATATACCTAACTATTTCACAAAGTCCCAGGTTCAAATTTCTTCTTTTGCGCTAATTAACAGTCCAAAGTCCCAATATTTTAACTTGATATGATATAAAACAGGAAAAAGCTGTAAATCTTTAGTAGTTATGAATTTTTATATTTTCTTCTATTTCAATTGTTTTCAACTCTAATCATAACAGCTTTATGTTTATACACAGGCAAAGTGGAGAGGTATGCTGGAGTTAAAGAAAGGCCTTTCTTCAGCACAGGGTTGCAGGGTGCAGGCAGCAGAATCCTATTTACAGCAAATATCATTTAAGAGCAGGAACAATAGTGAACCAAGCTCCTCCTAAAAGGCTTACAGCGCTCTAAAAGTAGTCTTCATCTCAGCGTCCTTCCTTCGCTGATGGCCATAAAAGGATGAAGAATAATTTGGATTATTATTTACCTCTTTCCTCCCTGAGCTAATCAGGTTGACATTGCTTTGGGAATGAGGAGGATGCTCCGTAACAGATGTGCTCATGTGCAAAGTGTCCCAAGTCCCCCGTGAGGATGCAACACAAAAGCCCTTTTCTCTCCTCATTTCCCTCCCTCCTCCTTCTCTTTCCTTCTCCACCATCCTCTCTCCATCACACCATCTCTCCTTCTTGACCTTTGAAATGAGCATTGCCTCTTCTCACCAATTTACCTCCCTCTGGTCCCTCTTGTGCTTCTGCGGCTTCCATCTCCACTCCAGTATCAAGGGAGAGACAGGTAAGAGCTGGAGCGGAGCACTCTCATGTCAGAGAGCCTTTTGGTGAAGACCTGTGGCCACGAGTGAGAGCATAAGTGTTGGAGCACAGGGCCCTTTACAGTTTTAAGCATTTTTTGCATGCAGATTATCCATCCACCCATTCATCAGAACCTGTTGGGAGTTACTTGTGCAGTGTACTATTTTATGTTGTTTACATTTAAAGCCTGTCTTTGGAGACATCTATTACTCAGAGGCATCCATTTCCTCTCAGGTTGTCCTTCTTCTGTCCTTCTCTTCCTCTCCCCCTCCTAGCAATCACCTCAGAAACAGTCAGAGAAAGAACTGCTGAGGTGTAAAATCCTTTCTGTTCGGCACACTCCATGGCACCACCTCCTATGTAATTCCTTAACTCCACAATTCCACGTTGTGCCAGAATAATGAATGACAGTGATATTTCCCCCTCCCCTCTAAGGTCTACACCCTCGAGCAATGAGGAATCAGGCTTAATGTCGGAGGCCCAGAGAGATGATGGTGCCCTCTTTCCCTCTTGCCCCTGCGCTGGGCTCTTAATTAAGGAAATGACAGCTCTCCGAGCAGAAGCAGTAGCCATAATGTAGCTAATAGTGTTACAGGCGGCCACTCAAAAGTCGGTCTCTGGCGATTTTCTATCCCCACAAACACTATTGACCTATTCCTAGCAGCTTCTCCACCCCAGCCTCTAAACAGAGTATTACTTCCCTGTGGGTCCAGAGGGAGCCATCTAACTAAGAGCACCTGGAGTTATTGGCAGCAGATTATGCCCTGTGTTATTGTTGAGGGCTTTGGTGGGAGTAATGAAACACTGAGCTAAATCACTGGTGATTTTGACTCTCTTGCATTCTACAAGGAGTTAAGTAAATCACTATAAACCCCACACTGTATATGATAGGCTGCACACTGTGTGGACTTTATTCCAGGCTTCTTTAGATGGAGAAATAAAAGTTAGATGATCTGTCACACTACGTGTTTGCCTCCCACAGCTCTTTCTACAATGCCAAATGAACTTTACATGTAGTATCAACAAAATCAATGGTCAAACAATCTGGGACAGTTGGTTGTGTATTGATGGAATTAAAGCGTCTGTATGATGTGGATTTTTGTTTATCTGGGTCTATTCTGTTTTGCTCCAACAGCGTACACATCTCCGTCCAGCATCAACACTCTTTTTCAACCACACAACACAATGCAAAAACTGTAATGAATATAATATTGTTGAGCAGGGTTTTGCACTGCAATTGTCACAACTGTGATAAATACACTTAGAATAAGGAATAAGAAAATAATCAACTTATAATCTTCTTCTTTAGTTAAACATGAAATTATTTAACCATGGATTGCATTTCAGCCGCAAAATGATTGACAATATCTCAATAGCAAACACATGCACTCAGCCAGACATTTTCAAAAGGACCATTATAAAAATGGGGGTTGGCTGTTCATTCTGAAATGGCTGAATCGTTGCCAGGCCTCTTTCGCACATTTGACAACTTACATAATGCATTTCCACTAAAATAGCTTAAGTGTTCAAGCTTCTTTTATGGACAAAAATTGATTCATAAATGCATTGAGGCGAAAGCTAACATGAACACAAAGCTTTCAATAACACCCATTTTATTCAGACTGTCAATGTAAGAAGCGGTTGCATTAGACAAGGTGGCATGCTGATTGCTTTATGAAATCCAGGCTAATTGTTTTGTGGTGCAGTCCTTGGGGCACCCTGCATTAAGACAGGCCCAATGAAGTCAAATAAATATAGCTCTTTGCCCCCCTCCCTACCTCGATAAACACACACACAAAGCGCAGAGAGGCTCTCTCAGCCTTGTGTGGCATTGAAAGTCACTCTCCAGTGGCCACTTTGTTGATCAATGAAAGAGAATTTATATAGTGGTGGATATTGGCAATATTTCATGACATAAGTCACTTTGAATTGCACCCTGTGCCCTGAGATACATATGATTATTTCACTTACATTGACAATTGTTTCCACTGTTAGTATTCATGTCACCGTCAGCATGCGTTGGACTCAAGATGTGTTTAATTTAATTAAACTGATTGTCTTTCCTGAAGTCAAGGCTGTGAAAAACACACTGAATGTGTGTATATTTTAGGGCTAAAGAGTGGTTTTGTATGGATCCGAATGGATATGTGATTTAAGGACACTTGTGTTGTTAAAGAAGCAATTCAATTGCTCAGAAATTCAAAAAAAGAGATAAAGCCTGAACGTCCTTGATAAATGTAAAGCTATGTTGAATGTGCGTCGCCTGTTCTTTCATCCATTTGGCCCGAGCTTTCATCTCTCCTCACATCAATACGTCCATTCATTCCATTTTATTCATCGTGTGACCTGCGTATAATCACGGCATCAAAGGGGTTTCTTCTTTCTAAAGGTCCGATCAAGATATTTTCTCTGCCCCCCATCTACAGTGCTAATATTCATCTGTAAATCCACTTAAGAGTGATTCACATTAGATAGGTAGATTTTCAAAGAAAGGTAAAGCAAAACAAGTACAAAGACTCAAGTAATAAAAAAAAGAATTGAAGATTTACTCCCTGGGTATTTCCCGTCAGCCATTTAATTTAGTTAAAGAAATTACACAAATCCTTTGGGTGAAGATGTGCATGTGTATTTATTTATTATTGATTTTTTCCCCTGCGATAAACGTGTTAACGTTACAGATATTTGCAAGGGGGATGAAGCTTTCTAAGTTATTGTGAAATGCTGCAATAAAAAGCATCAAGAAATCGTTATTCAGTAAGTCTCCCCACTGTGTTGATCAGATAAAATACATTATTCACGACCAATATCTTAACTACAGTCATGAGCCATACTGTTTGAAGCTGTGAAGTCTTTCATTGTAGTTTGGAATCTTAAATTAGCTAATTGGCTTTGTCATGATGATAATTTGATAATCCACTGTCATAAAAGTTGCTCAGTAGCACTTCTGCCTTTATTATAATAATCACAGTGTTGCAGCTGAATTCATTTGAGATGGTTGAAAAGTTTTTTGATGCTACAACTAAAAAACTGAAGGAAAGAAATTAATTTGATAAGGACTGAAGTGAGAATTATCTGATGAGAGACAATACCTCCAATCAAGTCCAGTAAAATAATGTGTGGCCCCATAATAAATGTGAAATTATACAGTAGATTATAATGCTATTGTACTTTATCTGTAGCTTTATATCGACTCAGCCGCAAAGTCGTCCCTGTATGTTCAGATTGATCTTAATTCCACAAACTGAGTGCACAGGGTGGGGCTGTGCACAGCATGATCCATAATGGGTGAAATAATTGGTGAAAAGAGACTGGCTTGTCAAAATATTCATTGCGTTGAGCGGCTGATAAGCGAGAGGATGTGGACCTTCATCGAGGAGCAGGGCCAGCCAGCCAGAGGTAGAAACCAGCTAGAAAAGCAGGCTCCCCCTTGGGCTTTCACATCAACCATCAAATGCTTGAGGTTCATTTGTTAGGTCATGCCATTCACCAATTATTTGGATTTTATGTAAAGATGAAATGATTTTACTTGGCGGAGGCGAGTTTAAAATGTAATACATAAATATACTTGACAGGCAATGAGATCTTGCTGCTGAGGCTACTCAATAGTGCTCTTTGTATGAAGCTTTTATAACAGGGCTAGAAAACCACTGCATGCCTTGTATGTTTCACAAAAAGAAAAAAAAAATACATTTAAATCAGATTTCTATTCTTAATTTAAAAGCTGAGATATTCCATTTAAGAAAATGTATCTTCTAGTTGAAAAGTGATTACATCTTTTACATTTATTGCCAACATTGTGTAGTTATTGAAGTTGTGTGGCCTTTAAACACATTTCCACGCGGTTAGCTTTACTTCCTCTTCAAAATCCTCTTTATTCAAGGTTAACGCTAATTCATGAAGGAGACAGTACATTTAAAAAGATGTTTATGAAGCTTTTGTGAGAGGTTTGTATCACACATAAAAAGCAGCCTTGTGCTTATTCCATTACAGATGGCATGTCACCTTTTTATAAAATGATCATTGTGATGTTTTCAAAATAAGTTGATTTTTCGATTTATTGGCCTTAAATTGGCTGAGTGACTACAATGACTTTGAGTCATCTCCAGTTGAACCAGGCGTTTAAAGCCAAAATAAGAAGAAATAGAAGCATTAAAGTGTTTTTGGTGGTAACAGAAAAATAAAGCTTGATTCACCACATTGTTGCAGTTCCTCAGTTCAATGATCTGTATATTTACTCAAGATGACACTGTGATTCAGCAAAAATCATGAAAATCTGTTGAAATATTTGCGAATAAATAAGTAAACACAAAAAAAACACTGATTCAGTTCACTTCAACGGGACTGTGTGGATGTTGTTTGTCCAGATTTTATTCCATTGGCTTTGCAACACAAGCGATCCAACCACTGATCTGATTGGTTCATGGACGTACATTACAAGACTTCCAGGCGCGGGTGCATGTTAGTGCATGTGAGTCATCTTCACATCACAGTGCTGTTGAAAGAGAAACACATGCAGCTACACCTTTATTTTGTAGATGCTATGGGCTGCACAGTTATGGATGCTAGCCATGCTAACTAGCAGATAGCCGCAATGGTTGCAAGAGTGAGTGCATCCGCGAAATACAATTTACAGGAACACAAACTGCGAATGAGTTTGCGTCAGATCCATTTTACATATTTTGAAGCATGTAACCATTTCAACTGTTTTTTCAACTCTTTTATTTGAAGTCGTAGAAATAGATGCATCTTTGCTTTGTGTCAATTTGTTATTGAGTGTACTGGACAAATAATTTCAATCAAAATTTGAGCGATAAAAATCAACTTCAGGTTTACTGTAGTAGTTTTTTCACAAGGCTATTTTTCAGGTTCAAGCTTTCATACATTTTTGCTTTACTAATATTTATGTGCTCTACATACAAATAAGTAGAAAATAATAGTCCATCTTTTAAGAAATCTGAAAGTATATTTTTTTCTTTTGTACAGTAATTTGGGAAAAGACACCCAAGTCTCATTTCCTTTTTTTGACTATTCTTTCTGCAAGATTGACTAAACTTTGCACTGCACAATTCTTTGTGTCAACAGTGAGGCACCATGAGCTCTTAATATCATTAAGGTCAAAGGGTGAGGGTCAAAACAGCCTCTTGGACCTTTTAGAGCAGCCCAGACTCAGTGCACTGCTGAGAGATTTGGTGAGATGATATCCAAGCGTTGGTGTCCTTTATTTTCCCTGCAGCCATCAGCAAGCTTATTATCATGTCCCTGTCTGCTTTGCTCCACTCTGCCCTCATAGCAAACAGGTCTAATTGTGTCTCGTAGCTGCAGGCTCAGAACAGAGGGGGGTTGGAGTGGGTTTAGATGAGTGATACTCAGTGATGTAAATGGCTGAATAATATGGCCCTGCGTTTGTGGTGGAGCTCTGTCTCTCAGCAGTAATCTAAGCCATCGGGGACGCGCCAGTATGCATCATCTCCCATCAATGAGCCTCTCCACTGGTTGGTAATTTGTTCTGTTCTGCAGCAGTTATTGATAAAACACTTAAATACAAATTCCCCTCTCAACCGCGTACAGCACTTTATTGTAATATCACAGCATGGACGGTATTGTGGGTTTATTTACTTACACTGGCTGTGTTGATCTAAGGTCTAATCTTTTATTTCTCCTTTTTTTTCTGCTTTTCAACGTGGATCTCTGTTGCTCTCTCAGGAGTTCGCGACGGCTCGGTCCAGTCTGATGCAAGCAGCAGTCCGTCAGAGCAGAGTCAGCTAGGCCAGTCTCATCCGGGATACCCAATGGGTCCACAGGTGAGTGAGACGATACACTGAACTCAAACTTTCCACACTATGTATGTATGATCAGTGCTAATGTTTGATTAACCTTTTTTAATTTAATTCTCAACACTGACATTGGAATTAATGTCTTCACAACTCATACTACTCTTTTTCTTACATGATCATTTCTGCACAAAAAATCAGCAGTCAGAGTAATTCAAAAGATCAATGACCAACTCAGATCTCTTAATCGTGTTATGTTTAGTCTGACAGAAAGATGTTGGTGTTTGCATGAATTTAAATAATCAACTCACTGTGTATTGAACAACAGTGAGTGAAACATAACATATAACACCTTCACTGAAGGCTACAGCAAGAATCCTTTGCAGCTAAAAGTGAAATTATAACATCATTCAACATCACACATCATCTTCAAATGTAATTGAGCTGTGGCACTAATGAGACAACAATGCAGGCCTTGTCATAACAAGCAGAGGAGCAAAGAGCCCGAGCCTGCAGCTCTGTTAATAGCTCAATCAGGCATTGTCCTATCTGATTGGATTTATTGGCCTGGTGGCTTGCCGATGTTTAATGAACATCTATCTCATTAGTGCTGCTCAATGTCAGCTCTCAACACGCTCACACACACGCACGCACATGCATGCACGTACACACACACAAACACACACACAGTGTCAGGTTCCCTCCATCCTCTTTAATAAGGCCATTCTCCCTGCACATAGTGTTACTCAATGACAGTCAATCCTCATCTGGGTAAACGAAAGAGGAAACATGAGAGGGAATCTCTTCACTTCTATTGGGTCGGTTTGCAGCGTGAGAAATCCCTGGTGAAAGAGTCAATCTGCTGCAAGTGGAGATAAAGAATGAGCTTAATTAAAAGCACTCTTCTGATTACATATACCCTGGCTTGTCAAAGCCACTGTTTTGGTAACAGATAAGAAATAAAAACAGAGAGGAAAGCATCTTGCGCAGGCAACAGTCAGAGTCTGAGCCTCAGCAGGCGGCTCTCAACAGTCACCATCTAATATATTAATGCTGTCAGTACAGTCTCTGTGAAGCTAACACTTTTCAGAAACAAAGGCGCTCCGCATGCCATACCCAATTCTCTTGTTCCAGGATCAATATGTTTTGATAGATTCTCGCTCCAGAGCCGGATATTGTTCGAACAACCATTATCCAATGGTAGTTTACCCAACATGAATCCACCTTCCTTCTGTTTCCCACTTGCAGTTAGGATGACAAAAGTCTGCTATCTGGGTGATTATGGGCAATTTCTCAGTGCCAGAGCTGCCAAGCAGATAGAATATCCTATTCTCCCCTGATGGGCAGAGAGGCTGGGTACCACATTCAGTCCAGAATGGGGCCGTTTCCCATCCAGAGCCCAACACACACCCAGTTTTTTGTGTCTGTGTGGCCCCTAGGAGACCACTTCTCAACACTCAGCTGTCAGGCCTGCCAAGCACTGTAAAGCAGCTTTCCAACAGCACCTATGGAGAGGAGGACTGAGAGCATCAGGCGAAAAGGCAGAAGGGGGAACTGCTTGTAAATCTAGATGAGTGATGCTGGCGATTCTTGGAGTGAACACTGGTTGTGTGGCTGCAGAGTTGAGTTAATTATGTTAATGCTAAATTTATTCTAATCTCTGATTTTGATGTGTGCATGTACAGTGTCTTCCCCCTCAGATAGAGATTATAATCACTTTAAAACTGGCACAACAAAAAGCCTAAAGACCGAGAGCTTGTGCATGCTTTTAAAAAAAAAATCTCCAAAGGGCTTTCTCTTGGCTGCAGCTGCCTGCTTCTCCAAAGCTGCCTGTAATGATAAATAAATCAGGACTACATCTGATAATTGTGGAGTTGTCTTTTTAATGTTATTCCCTTCTATGTGAGACAGTCTTTGCTGTCAAGCTTGGCAATCTCATTTTGTTTGGCTCAAAGATGAAATGTTCAAAGAGTGTCTTTGATTACACGCTGTTTCGATTCAAGATAAAATTTAGTTTAAAACAGAAGATTAAAAATATGACACTTGTAGCTAGCAAATGCGTCACTTTTGTTATTGTCCTTTGAGGATTCTTTGAGCCCCCAAATTATTAATTCATTTTTTTAAAAATGAATGCCAAATGTCCTTTTGAATGCTCTCAGAAGCGTCAGACATTGTCATTGGTTATGCACTGTTGTCGTGTATCAAAGCAAATGTTGAGAGTGACGAATCCTACACAATGTGTGTGATTACTCCTGCCACCAACAATCAACTATATGCTTTCTTTATTCCTTTAACAGCTGAGAAACACAAACAGGTATTCAGTCGTCTTTCAGTCCTGATATTTCTCCCTGAGATCTTTTCGTGCTTCGTGGCTTTAAACCCATGTGACCTCGTACCTCTTAAACTGTGATCGCATGTGTGTCGGAGTGGGTGCAGGCGTTCTGCACCATGCAGGGTTATCACAGTGACACGCCTGTCACCTAGGAGCACCAGGCTCGGGAGTATGGTGGGCTCTTCGCACCAGTCAGCCTGCTCTGCACCCTGTGCAGAACTGCAGACACACCATGCAAAACAGAAGCAGATAGCTGACAATTGGAGTTAAAGCCTCGTGAACTTAAGTCACTGTGGAGGAGTCAAAACAGCACTTGCCTTGCCACGTCTAAAGGCTGCTTTACTGTGGACACAACACATGCTGACAATGTACTTTTATTGGTTTTATTCCAAACAATTCAATTCAACATTTAAAGAGTAATTTTGTCGGATTTTGCAGCATCCTCTCTCGTGTAGCACCTGTGTAAATTCACTTTGACGTGCTCCAATGCAGACGTAATTTGAAAAAGGTTTCATGTGAATAAATGAAATTTAAGATGTCGCTCCTTGTGTATTCATGGAGATTTCAGCCATGGTACAAACACACTCCTGGCCCAAAGCTCTCAATGAAATATGTGTTCGTGTATTTCTAAACTCACTTCCTTAGAAAATGCATTTAAAGAAATCTACTGTGAAAAATATCTCAGAGCGATACTTCTGATAACATATCTTTTCCTCCATGGGTATGACTGCAGCGATTCCACTTTAACTAATATGAATGAATGGGTACATGAAGAGATGAGAGTGATGTGTTATATCCTTCATCAAAAGAGTAAAGTACTGGCACTTTTTTAATGCTACTGTGTATTTCAGGCACATTTCTGCGGGAAATGTTCAGCAGGATGAAACATGAATCGCTTTGCATGTCTGTGAAAGAAAAGTTCTCCGCTTTTTCACAAAGATTGGATTTGATCTCAGTCAGTGTGTTTTCACTCTCAGACTGAGACACAGCACAGAATTCAGCTGCAAACCAGCTACATTCATACACTCATCAGACATATATTCCTGTTGGTGACATCTGCTTCACTTGTCTCAACATCCTAGGTTATAAAATTGTGTATATTTGTCAGTCCATTGTGATTCTGTGTTTTTCTGAAGAAAATAAGTGTCAGGCAGCACACACAAGTACGACTTAGCAGTAATTCAACATTATCGTTAATGGATTTCAGACCTGAAATAAAAAAGTGTATAATGAATTATGGATACCTTTAATTTATTTACGATAAAAAGTGACTGTTGGGTTGTGTGTTCAAAAAGCGTGATGGTAGAGAATTGGTTTTTATTACATTTGCTTATAGTTAGTAAAGACAATGTAAGTAAAGTAAGTTACACTACAGCCACAAAAATGTCCCGGATGATACAATTAAATCCAATAGATAAAAACGTTTTTGCTCGACCAGTGTAACATGATGATATTTTGATGATAGTATATTTAAAAAGGGAAAACTCTTGTGATACTATGGATGTTTCTCTGCATGTGTTTGTGTTCCATAGTCTCTCCTGGTGGCACAGCAGCTGGCAAATGCAGTAGGTGGTGTGATGTCTGGGGCAGCGCCGGGCATGAACCAGCCCATCCTCATCCCCTTCAATGCAGGTGGACACCTGGGCGGGCAGCAGGGCCTGGTCCTCTCCCTACCCACAGCCAACATCCAGAGCCTGGTGGCTGCTGCTGCTGCAGGGGGCATCATGACGCTCCCCCTCCAGAACCTGCAAGGTAAGCATGAGGGCACAGAAGAAATACAGCAGCAGAAACAAAATCTGTAAACATAACACACACTACGCCAGTTAGTTTACTTTGTACATTACATGTGAGTGTACAGACTCATGTATTCAATTTGTAGGATGTAGTGTTGACATATCACAGGGAGAAAATGGAAAATAACAGATTCCTTAAATTCATTGTTGCATGGTCATGTATAACTGGTGTTTCCTTTTATTATACATGATAATCCATTGAACCAGCGCTATTATCAATAAATATAACAAATTTTGAGAGTCAGTTCCACTTCCACTGTATGACATGGAACAGATTTTCGTTTCCTGTGTAATAAAAATGCTTTACAAAGCTTCACTGCAGGTCAGAATCCTTCAGGGGTTTGTATCCCAAAAAGCTGCTATCCTCAACTTGCCCAGAGGAACAACCATATTAATTACAGGTCAATGTTTTGC